>NW_024100104.1:862500-1318691 GCF_016545835.1 Crotalus tigris | reverse complement strand
TGTGCCCAGCTGGGGGCTGAAAACATCTGCAAATTCTTTGCAGACTTCCTGTAGGTCGAGTGTTTGTAAACTGTTGAGTCCTGTGACGTGTATCCCCTGGGCCTCAAACCAATCGAGTCCTATGAGACTCGTTCGTTCACCCCCTACTACTAATAAGTCTAGTGGACCTTCAAAACTCTTGTATTGCACGTTAAGGGTGGCCTCCCCCTTAACACCCACTCTTGAGTTCTGAAAATCTGTTAATACAATATCAGAAGGCCTTAACTTGGCCTTAGACCCACTTCTGGAACAAATCTTCCTAAATGTATGCAATGAAATGATGGACAGGGCAGACCCTGTGTCTAGTTCCATAGATAATGGAACCCCTTGTAGCTTCACGTTGAGTGACAGCTTTTTCTTCATGGGCTTGTGTGTGCCTGTTATACAGATGCTTCTTCGCGAAGCGCAAAAACCTACCCTATTCTGGCTGGGGAATCTGGTACCCTTCAGGCGTTCTTCTTGGGGTTGTGCCTTTCGTCGGCCAGGCACACAGCTGCAATGTTGCCCTTGTTACCGCATGCCCCGGCAGGTAGCGGAGCGGGAAAATTTGCAGTCGGTTACCCTGTGGCGACAATCCACAGCCGATGCACTTGAGCGAGCGAAGAGCTTCCCCTTCTGGTTTCCTTCTTCGCTGGGGGTGTAGGACGGTCGACTTCCTCGTACGGGATCCTCAATCGGAGTTTCGTCGGACGTCTTTCCTGGTGCACGGACGCACCCTGCTGCACTGTTTCTGATCGGCCCGCATTGTTTTTGACGGCGCCGCCTGCTGCTTCTTCTGCGGTGACTTCCTTAAGGCGTCTTGGAAGGATAATTCTTCCTTTGCGAAAAGTCTCTGTTGTAGCTCGCGATGCCTTAACCGCACATGAATCGGTCCTCAGTCGTTCCTCGAGGTCCTTGAACTCGCAGGCTTGGCGGCCTTCCGTAACGCGGCGATGTATTCCTTGGCTGACTCACCGGACGTTGATCCCTTTGTTCGAAGGTGTGGCGCCATGAGATAACGGACACCTTGGGGTGGAAGTGCTCTTTCATCAGCTTCTTCAGGTCTGCGTAGCTTACAGACTCTACTGGAACAGGTGCTGCAAGGTTTTCTGCGATTTTGAAGGCGTCTTGGCCGCAAACGCAAAGCAGGGTGGCGCCCTTCAAGCTATCTTCCCTCACTTGGTTTGCCTTGAAGTAGTTCTCCATTCTGGATACGTAGGACTCCCACCGCTCTGGATGTGAGACGTCGAATTCCGAAAGCCTTCCGATTTTCGCCATCTTTGGATCTTCAGGAGACGGGTCTATCAGCCAGCCTACCCCCAAATGCGCACCGGATTGGCGGGCAGCTGCCGAGTCGACGCCGTTCCTCTTTCGCCGCTCAGGACTCCTTGGGTAAGCTTACACTTCTTCCTTTCCAGGTAGTGCAAGGCATCCCACCTTCGTCGCCAGTGTTGAGTCCGTGGCGGGAAACAGACACGAGAAGCAGCTGGAGTTCTCAGTTTCTTTTATTCAGCGTTCAGCTTACAGGAAGATGGCTTCAGCCTCGCACAAACGCCTCGCAGCCTCTTATATAGGCAACTCCCGGGTAAATGGGTTACTTTTCCCGCGCCAGCACCCGCGCATGCGCACGGCGCTGGCGACAGCCTGTCTGGTCCCGGGCAGCTTTGCACCTGCCCGGGACTGCCTGCAAACGCCCGAGCCGTTTGCAAGGCTTGGGACATAACAGGTAGGAATATCATGTCCCATGCAACTATAGCAGTATGGTAATAAAAGCCATGCGATAGATACATGAATTGCAGTAATAAGTCAAAAATATGAAATACTTAGCAACTCTTCTCAGGTTGGATTGATTATATTTCAATTTTACTATGTTTTTTAAACATGTTTTTCTTATATAAGGTGTTTCATAAGTCACAATAACCACTATCCATATTGATTTGATTATTTTAATTAAGGCTTTTATACGCATCTATGGATTTCTGTTTTTGCATCTTGGAACATAAGCATATTTGGTTGCTACACACTAATCTTATTATGATTGTAGAAAAAGATACTGTGATATACTGTGTTACCAAAGGATAGTTTATTATTAGATCATTAATTCTGTGTTTGTGATTCATGGCCAAATAGCTGAGATACCATTGGGATGCACTTAAGTAACACTGAGATAATACTGGAGGTGCAATCACATATAGGGTTACCAGTGAATAAATTCCTATTAAATACAGCTTGGCTACATTTGTAGAGTTGTGATTAATGATGCAATATTGTGAAAATATATCAAAGAAATTTTTTTGAAACATTTTATTATTCAGCAATATTAAAGAATATTAAATATTAAACATTTGTGTAAATATTTCTGAAGATAACTATTCCCTTAATTTGCTCATTCCTATGGCTGTTTGTTGAAAATTTGAAATAAAATAATTTTTCCTGAAATTATTTGTCCCTTTTGCATGATTTTGTACATTTTGCATGATTTTTTTTTTAAATAGTAAGACTGGGAATTTTTTTCCTAATGGGATTTGTGCATTATTTAATTAGTCTGATGAAAATTAACATTTGAACCCTTTCAAAACATAGCAAAAATGCCTTATATATAGGCATCCTTAGAGATGAATGGATTTTCATTTCATGAGTTTCCCATGTAATATACTAGAGCTTGCTGAGGCCTTTGCATTTTCAGTTTTGAGAGTAGTGCCTTTGGCATAGCACAGGTTGTTGATGTTTCTTCCTCTGATTTTTCTTCCATACTCATCCCTTAATGCAGGGGTGTCAAACTGCTGGCCCGCGGGCCAGACACGTCACGCAGAAGCTGCACCCACCCCATTGCTGGCAATGGCAAAACTGTCCTGATATGTTGCACGAATATACTGAATGTATATTCAGTATATGGCTGAATAAATGAGGGAAGAGTATATAGATTTGTGTTTCATTTGTCAAATTGGAACCAGTCCATGTTCTGTCTGTACTGTGGCTTTCTAACCTGCACATAAAGACTTATCAATACTTTTTAAGTGTTGTCTGTCTTGATTCTTCCATCAAAAGGGAGTGCTTTTGTTTGCACTTCAATATTTTTAGCACACATCTTGCTTTTGTTATGGATTTTCTTAGCTGTCTTTAAAATCCTTTTGTTAGAAGTTGAAGTATTTTGTATATGAAAGAGAGAGAGCATTCTCAAGAGTAGGAATCTGCCCTGTGGCTTGATTTAACATGTTTTATAACATAAAGGAGATTTATTTAAAGGGACTGCCTTATGCTGTAGGGACAGGTGAAACCTATCATGTAGCTAACAATATCCAATCAGGAGAAAAGTCAAAGATTTTTTTTTTATGTTTATGTTCGCATACAAGAGTGAACTCAGGTTAGTTATCTGTTACGCAAAGAAGGGGCAAAGTGATATTCAAAGAAAGGACATAGACTGAAACCTTAATTTTCTATCTGTACTCTAATGAGTATTTGTGGTTGTTAAATGAGAATCAAAGCCACTGGATTTGGATTTGGACCATCAATTGTATAGCCTCTTGATCACATTTATATTTATGTAATGTCATATTTTATTTATTTATTTATTTATGAGACTTATATACCGCTTTAAGTGCAAGCACTCTCTAAGCAAAAATAAAAATAAAAATTGCCACTTAGTTAAGAAGTAAACAGCATGTGAACGACTGTCATAGATGATCTAAATTAAGATCCAAAACCTATGCATGTTACTGTGGTCTAGACCCGAAATAGACCTTGCATTTCAAACCTGCATTATTTCAATATTGACTGGTTACCCAGGTAAATTAGCTATGATCATTTCTATGCTATATACTTATAATTTTTGGGGGTTAATGTGACACCCATTATTAATATCATACAGCAATGAAAGTAAAGGAAATGAAAAAAATTATCAGAATTCAAACCAATGGAGAATCTAATAAGAAAGTCCCCACAGAGGTTTAAAAGTAAAAGGAAAGAATATAAAGTTGATTTATGTTATCAAGGTTAAAATAATAACTTTTTGTGCAATGGTGTGACAAACATTTATAGGCATTTTGCTGATACCAGAATTGAAAACTTGGAATTTTATAGATTTGCTTATGGATAAGTGGTGGAATATGGTATGAAGAAATATCTGCATGAAGAGTTATTAAATTGTTTGTACTGGTTGTGATGAAATATTGGAAATCACTTTATATATTTCTTTTCTTTTTCTCTCTATTTTCCTATATTTTTATTCTTTCTTTGCATTCGCTAATGAAAACTAATAGTTTAGTCTTCATTAGTTTTTGTTATTCAAATTCTTAGTAAGAATTATATTAAAAATCATCAGATTTTAACTTATCTAGCATAGGTCTGTTGGAGATAAACATGTAAGAAGAAAAAGACATGGATTAATGCTCAAGGATTCAAATTTAGACTCCGATGAGTTTAACCACACAACATCTTACATTTTAAAAAAAATATCTCCCATTCTTTCTGTACCACTTATTTAAAAAGATAAATGTTGGTAAATTCTTATTAAAAATAAAGTCAAACAATATTTTCAACCTTTTCTACAAAGGGTAGAATCTAGATACAAGACAGACCCTGTAACATTAATGGCCTAAGTGTTACACTGAAAGATTAAACTCAGATTTAAGCCTTGGCACACAAATATATATGTGGCTAAATTTGTAGACTTCAGAGTCTACAAATTGATCTTCAGAGCTACAGGTACTGTATATACATCCAATATAACCCCTTTTCTATTCAAGATGAAATGAGTTCACTTCCCAGGAGAGACATTGTACTTGGAGTTCTTCAAGAGAGATTTATTGCAATGCCCTGAGTATAACCTCCTACAGTTTTTCCAAGTTGATCAATCAAGATTGGATACTCCTGGAGTAATACAGTATAGTTAATGCCAAAAAAACAGAAATAGCTGCCAGGTTAATATTTTGAAGAAGACAGTTACTTTGTGACTCATAACGAATCTAGTTAATGAGTCTTAATATTTATCTTTAGGTCACTCAGACAATTGCATGAAAATACTTATGCCTTCAAAAAATAGAAGAGTTATTTGTTGAAATGTAGTCTCTTTTATGCCTAACTGCAGCTACTGTTGGCTGGTTGAAGAAGAATAATAACAGTTGATGTGGCTGATTTTTTTAAACACTTCCATTTGTGTTGATTGCTGATGCTGAAAAATCATTGGGAGTTTGCTGGTTGAAATTTGTATTTTCTCATTCCAAAATTGACAATACAAAATAATTGTTATAGGAAGGAAAATTCTAGTTAACAGTAACAGCTATTTGAAGGTAGAACCAATTCTGGTAGTGAGTTCATTTACACTTTATGTGTTACACAGTGGACAGTTACCCTTTGGGGATATTTTAATAAAGATTTTGGCATTGAGCAGTGGGGTAGCTTTGATATCCTAAATAATTCTTAAAGATATGATTTCTCTGTTAAACACAAGTAGCTAAACTAAATGGACTTCTGTTGGCACAGTTGTGTTATTTGGCAACTGTAAATATGTTTGTCTATCAAACTACCTTACTGCATCTCTTCATGTATATTATTAAAACCAAATTTGGATTATTTTGCTCCCATTTCTGGCCCATTATTCAGAATGAAATAGAAAGTAATATAAAGAGAAGGGATCTTGGTGTTTTACTTAGCAGAGCTTCAATAGGAAAACTATACAGGCCCATTGTTAAGCAAGGTAGTTGTTAAATGAATTGCACCCAATTTTATAACTTTTTGCCATAGTTGTTAAGGAAATCACTGCAGTTGTTAAGTGAATCAAGCAATCTTTAAGTGAATACAGATTGCCCTATTGACTTGTCTTTCTAGAAGCCAGTGATCACATGACTCCAAGATGTTGCAAACAGTATAAATATTTGGCAGGATGGCAAGCAAATTTTGATCATGCAATCATGGCAGTGCTGCATTGGTTGTAATTTAAGGACTAGTTGTAAGTTGCATTTTGCAATGCTGTTAAAACTTTGATCACATAATGACTGGTTATAAATTGAGGACTATCTGTAATTTGATGAGAACAAGAGCACCTATGACAAAGAAACTGCTCCATATTTGAATCTTGAATTATACAATATGTATCAGAACATAAAGAACTTTGACATCTTGAGACTATCAAACCATTTTTAAGATTCTAAGACAGGGGTCTTCAAACTTGGTCCTTTTATGACTTGTGAATTTCAACTTCCAGATTCCCTCAGCCAGGCACACTGGCTGAGGAATTCTGGGAGTTGAAGTCCACAAGTCATAAAAGGACCAAGTTTGAAGACCCCTGTTCTAAGATGTCACAAAGCAAAGAACTCTTTGAGCTGCTCTTTCCGATTCCCTTTTTTTTAATGTTTCATCAATTTATTCTTCTTTCTTTCTTTCCTTCCCTATAAAAGTTAATGGTCCAGCAAAATAGGAAAATGTCATGCGTTAGGAAATCTAATGCACTAACATATCTCAGGATTACACTGTAACTGATTGGCTTTATCAAAATATCTACCCATCTGAGCATCTTGGATACTAATTATATTTTGTCTGACTCACCTGTGCCAAATAGGGCTTGGGGGAATTGTCCTTGATCCTGATGGAGATCCTGAAATGCATGAGAAACAGTGTCAGACATGCAGCTACCAGATAATTAACTGTGGATGTCCATGTCCAGAAGCATCAATTCTCTGCCTCTTTTATCCTATTGATCACTAGGGCAATTAAGAGCAGAGGAAGGAAGGAAGTTCCCCTATCTTTGCCCCCTCCTCCACTCAGTGAAAGTCTGATACTTTTAGGCTGTCCTTTTTAGGCTGCTTCCTCTACCTTCCTTCTTTTTTTCCTGCCTTCATCTTTCTTCTTCTTTTCCTTTCCCCTCATCATGATGACAGAAAGATCAGAAACGGAGGCTTTCTATCAAAGCAGGTACATTCTTTAATTGACTATACACATCCTTAGAGGCCAACAGAATAGGTTTGGTAAGTTCTGTGCATCCATATATTATGCTGAATAGAGATTCAAGGAAATGAACAGGCGGTTTCCAGCAAGAATTAAGTTATAATCTCTTTTTCCCTAAAAAAAGGCTCTAAAGAATTATGCCCCAATCCAATCAAGTCAACTCACTTAAAATGAAGATAAAACAAAATTCTGAAGCATCCTAACATGAGAGTGGATTGCACAAATAAAATAAGAGTGAGATCAAATTGCTCCTTGAATTTCTCCATGCTGAGCAGGTCGACTTATCTGGCACTTGCCTTCAATGCCTACTTGAACTATAAACTGGGAAGAAAATTGGATAGGTGTGATGATGCCTGTGGAAACAAATTCTGAATATATTATTGATATACACCAGGAATGTGGTTTCTTTTGTCTTCTTTCTTTTAATACTTCTTCTATTGATAACAATACTAATGTCAATTATAGGATTTTTTTAAAAAAAATTCTGTCTACACCTTGATGCTTAATTAAATTGCCTGGCCTTTTCCTCTTTCTATGTTTTTTTTCCTCCTGTGAAAAAGGTGCCTTTTTGTAAAAAGAGATTGTTGACCAGAAATTCTTTTCTGCAAAAACAAATGTTGCAATCATATTGTAATTAAACTTTATAGCACTGGAGGGCGCTCCAGTTCCAGCTTGTTTCAAACAATAAAAGCATTTTAGAAAGCACCAAAGGTTGCTTGTATATGTTGTAAATGTTGCATTAGATTCTAGTGCATGAAGAAATATTTCCCCTAAAATCAGGTGTATGTATATAAACTGCATTTTTTTTTTTAGAAATAACTCCAGGTTGTTGTTTTTTTAGAAGTCAGTCACTGACCATTAATGGGGCATATTTACAATAGCATCTGAAACTGAGAGCCCAAAAATGCCAGGAGGAGACTGCCTGATACTTTCCAGAAGTTTTGCACTACATTCCCATCAGCCCCAGCCTACTTACTGAGTTTTCAAAAACTCAAGAATAACATATCATATGGGCATAAGATTGTTTTCTTCCTAATTTCAATATTATGCGACATCACTCTGTAAAGTACTAATTATAACAATAGTTTTGCTCCTATTACAAACTTAAATGGGACTGCTCCCATTTGGTAATGCCAAGAATGCCTTAAAAGTTATACATATATTTATACAATATTCTTTTTTAAAAGATGAATTCCTTTCTTTCATTAAAAATGACATTTAGTGCAAACATTATCATCACCTTGAGTGACCTACCAGTTAATTGCCAGGAATTTTGAAAGACTTACTCCAGAATTGATAGCAATATAAAGAATGAAGGCTGCTAATGCAGTTGGATTGGCCTGCTATGAATATCTAGGTAGGTAAATGGAAAAAATCAACAGAAATCTGCTTGGTTGCCATTTTTTGAGAATACTTGATATGAAGCTATGTTTCCTTTGGCACCAATTCTGTTATGAAGTTTTTATCCTTTAAGAACAGGGCTTTAGAATTATTATATTTGATATGAATTCAGCACCATAGCACTCATAAAACTGGTACCTACAGTTCTCTAAAGTTGAAATTATTTTAATGGATCTCATGAAATTAACAAACTGTGCCATTTCTCTACTGCAAGATTTTTGTGGGAAGACTGTCAAAGTCTTTGTGCAATTTCATTTTGTTTTTTAAATTGGAATGCCTGAGTCACTGCCAGGCTTCACACCTGGGCTCACCTGTTAATCACCCATCTCCTGATGCTTTCCTTAATTCAGCTTTTCTATGGACTTGGCAGAAGCCTCATGGGTAAACAAGAATGAAGCTATACAAACAACAGCTGATTAACCACTGCAGTGCAAAGAAGTCAAGAACAATGATATTTTGTGAAGAATTTAAATTATGGCTTCTTCATTCTATACAATTGACATGGTGCTTTGTGATTTTAAACTCAGCCTGTAGTATAACCACTGTTTTCTGCTTCACTAATCTGTTCCATTACACTCATTTAGTGAGACTGTGCAATGGTGTTAAGTAGTTACTGTAGTTAGAGAATGGTATATTGTTTTAAGCTACAACATTGCTTGCTTCTTTGTGGCTTGGGAGAATGTGTGAGCTGAGGCACACAGTTGTAGCTTAGTAAGTTATGGACCCCACCCATTCTTGCTAACTCACAAAAATGATTAAAGGAAATTGTAGCTTAGTGCAACGTATAAATCCCTCTACACATCTTTAGTTGATATCCCACAATTTAATCTTGGAAAACTTAGGAAAAATTGCTTTGTACTTCTTGATTCTGATTATGCAAAGCACCTGATCCTATTGAACAGAGTTGGGGAACTTTGTTGTTGTTAATTGCGAAGTCGTGTCCGACCCATCCAACCCCATGGACAACGTTCCTCCAAGTCTTCCTGTCCTCTACCATCTTCTGGAGTTCATTTAAGTTCACACCTACTGCTTCAGTGACTCCATCCAGCTTTATAACCTATGGACTCCAACTCCCAGTATTCCTGAGCCAGATGGTTCATTCAATCTATGACTGAATGCCTGGAAAGGGTTGTATTAAAATGGCAAAAGACTGTCAGACAGACAGACAGACAGACAACTGGGAAACTAGAAGAAGAGTGATCTTTTCTAATTTTTGAAAATGTATTTGAAACAAATAATGGCCTATTTTTGAACTGATATGTATGAAATTTAAGGATAAGCTAATCCTTCTAAAGCACATAGAACCATTTTTAATAATTAATTTACTGTTATGGCAGAACTCTCATGGCAGAAATAAGAAATCCTGAGTCCTCACATAGAAAAATACAATGTGGATTCCAGAAAACATTCACCATGCTTTGAGTTTTTCAGCTGGGAATTAAAGACATTGGAAGTTCCTTATTGGTGCATATAAATAAACAAGGATACAAATCCTCATTTTTAAAGTTCTTTTTATTTCCTTATTTGTAGGTTAGCTGGAGTAGTGGATCTATAACAGAGTATGTAGCAGCACAAATAATTCTTCAGCTGCAAGTCTCTTAATTTTATAATAACATTTTATTATACTCTGCCAGTAACAATTCTCCCAAAATAGCTAAAATTTTTATACCATATGGTATTCCATGACAGGAAGTTCTGATACTGTCCAAATAAAACAAGCTGTCTTAATTTTTCTCTAGAAATGGAGGAACCAGTTTTAATTCACAAGTCTACCTACACTGGTGATTGGTTTATATAACTATAAAGGAAATCAGAGCTCCAGAGGGTGGAATGGACAAATATCCCTCAGACAAACAATTTTATTATGAACTATTTATGAACCCTTAAAGTCAACTGTGGTTGTTTCAAAATCTAAAGTCTGGGATCCAGGTCATATTTATATAATATAAATTAAGATTAAAATTCATCACTGGAAATCATAACATGTTTTCAGAATTGCAACTTTAAATGCAGTACAGATTGCTTTACTGCTTTTGTAATTGAAATATTCAATGGTGGCTGCAGGACCATAATTAAGCCCTTGTAGAATTATGCATGGCTTATCATAACTGAAATAATTAAATAACTTAAGACTTTTTAACCCAGATAGATAGGGCCACAAGTGTTCAGTATTCAAGGTGGATCTGAAGGGCAGCAAATTAGGGCGATAAACACTAATGTTTTCAGATGTGTCCAGAGTATGTGTGTTTTTGTGCCCCTTTTCAATTTGGGCTTGGCAACAGATTTGTAAGACAGCTGTAGGAAGAGCAATGGCTCCAACTGATATTTGTAAAATAAAATTAGGGGCAGTTATGGGACTCTGGAGTTTAATTATCATTAAATAATGAGAGTGCCAATAAAAGACTTTTCATTTCCACTCTTTTTATGCTACAGCTGGGAGATTAATTACTGCAGCTTATCATAGATAGGGCACTTTGAGCCTTTAGTGAAAACAATTGTGGGACTTTAATTCTCATAGGGAGGAAATTCATTCTTGCAAAAGGAGTCGTTTAAAATGCCTGCATCATGAGCTACTTTATTTTAAAGAGATACAGATTCAAGCAAGTGGAATTTTAAATTGTAATATGTACAGTAATATCAACATTGTAATATGTGTATATGATACACCTGTGTCTATATCAGATATGCAGGCATACATACATACAAACATACACAAACACACACATACTGTACATATAGGTTTATCTGTATTATATTATATAGCATATCATGGCATCTTGATCAGTCTAAGAAGACCAATGGAAACATGCCCTGGTTCCTTTATAAAACCCAATGCAACAGTATGCAGAAGGAGGTTTTTATCTCCTAAATTATTATTGCTTCCTCTGCTTATCTGGGCACCTGGCCCAACACATTTCAGGTTTATATTCCATTCTTACTACAAGGTAAATCTTTCCCCGTATACAGTACTGTGAAAAGTTTGGCTAAAAATATACTAGATAGATTTCAGACTTTATTTAAATAGAAATAAATGAGAGCTAATGCTGATGTCAGCCATAACTTTGGCTGATGGGAGTATATATGTTAGTTTGCTAAGCATGATGAGCTGTGTTTGCAGCAGCATTTGGCAAGCTTGGAATATTGCTTGTAGTTCAGTTACCATAGCATAGTAACATTCTGCCCTTTTTATTGAACTATGTATAAGTAAATCTTCTTACTGCAAAAATACATTTGAGCTTGCTAATTATTATGCTTAATGAAGAGGCTTGATATGCTATTTCTCCAGACATTTCCCAAATAAAATATTAACTCAGTTCTTCAGTTGAAATGTTGCCTTTTAAAAATCTTTTTCAACATTTATACATCCCTTGATCTTGCAAAAAACAGGCCTAGGGAGGGAGAAATTTCAGACATATCTTGGAATAGTATTTAATCTTAATACATTCATCGCAGGAGCTGGCATATAGCTACCATTTTAGATTCAGCTCCATTAGCCCAGGTACTTGGACTTTTATCACGCTTCACAAGGACAGTGAGGCAGCTGTTACAGAGATAAAATTGCAAACCTCCAATCTTCTAATAGAAGCATATCAGAGATTTGGCCTTCTGGCTACAATGAACAGAAACACAATTCTAATCAACAGGAACAAAGTAACTTGCTGATAGATTTGTAATGAAATGATGTTTTTGTGTAACATTCACAAAAATGCAATCTGTATGTTTCTCAAAAATATTGTATTTATTCTATTTATACAAGTTTAGGTCTAACTTTGACTGTCCTGTTTTCTGTAGATATAATAAAGGATTAGTCATATAATTTAATTATCTGCTGTGCTTAGCTTCTGTGCTGGGTTCATGTGAAGATCATCAAATTTCTCATAGGTTTTCACTTTCTCTGTTGATGTGGTCATTCAAAATACAACCAATAAAAACATTGATTTATTTTTTTCCTATTTCCCACAAGCAATTTCTTTTTTTTTTTTTTTTTTTATTGAAATTTTTCAAAAGTTTTACAAATAAAAATCCACCCCCCCTCCCCAACCACCCCACCCCCCCCCGACTTCCCAGAACTGAATATAGGATTATTTAACAAATATTTTAAAAATAACATTTGCAATTTATAAAATAATTAATAATAATAATAAAAATCACAGTAATAATATATATAGAAATAATATACATAACATAAACTTTAAAATGAATAATATATACTAAAAAAGAAAAAAAATAAAAAATAAAAAGAGAAGAGAGAGAGAGAAAGAAGAAAGAAGAAAGTGGACGAAAAATAAAGCATATATATATATAAAAAAAAAAATATATATGAATAATAATACATTAAAAATGTATATATATAAAAAAGAAAAAGAAGAAAGAAAGAAAGAAAAAACAATCATTACAAATTATAAAAAGGCTAAATAATATTTTTCCATATCCAAATTATGTTGTATAAAATTTATCCATTTTTCCCATACCGCAAAAAATTTTTCTTGAGCTTGCTCCTTTAAGAAAGCCGAAATCTTTGCCATTTCTGCCAAATACGAAACTTTATGAAACCATTCTTGTAAAGTAGGCAAAGATTCCTTCTTCCAATATTGTCCTATTAACAACCTAGCGGCTGTAATCAAATTTAACATCAATATAACCTCCTTAGCATCACAGTCAATAACAATACCTAGTAAAAATAATTGCGCAGTAAATTTTACCCTCCTTTTAAAAATTCTTTGAATATTCCACCATATCTTAATCCAAAAAGCTTTTATATGCTTACACGTCCACCAAATATGGTAATAGGTAGCATCCAAATATCCACATCTCCAGCATTTCGGCTGTAGATTAGGGTACATAATGGACATTGTCTTTGGGTCAAGGTGCCATCTATAAAACATCTTATAAAAATTCTCTCTGAAATTTTGCGCTTGTGTGAATTTAACATTTCTTATCCAAATAAGTTCCCAAGTATCCATTGAAATCGTTTCACCAATATTCTGTGCCCATTTAATCATACAATCTTTAACTAGTTCAAGTTCTGAATCTAAATCCACTAAAACCCCATAAACTCTCTTAATATGGGTTGGCCTTTGATCTCTTACTTGTTTTAAAAAAATTCCATCTTCTCTAAGCCAGCCCATTTTACAAGCCATCTTCCATCTATCCACTATTTGTCTATATTGGAACCATGAATAAGTTAAGTTTTCATGTGTTAATTCTTCCAAAGATTTTAACTGCCAGTCTTGGCAATCCCATCTTAATAACTGTACGTAAGAGACCTTGTCCATATTTACCCCTTTCCTTATACCTTCTATGGCATGCCGAGGTATAGCCCATAATGGTATTTTGAAGTCACTTTTATAATACTTTCTCCACACTCTTAGCAAAGAGTTTCTTATAATATGAGACTTAAAAACCCAATCCACTTTTTTATTAAATATTAAATAGTCATGCCATCCAAAAAATAGGTCCCAGCCTTCCAAATGAAGTATTTCTATATTTGTTAAATTCACCCAATCGCTAATCAATGTCAATACTACAGCATCATAATACAATTTCATATTTGGTACCTTGAGTCCACCTCTCTAACGAAAATCTTGCATTATTTTAAGTTTCACCCTTGGTTTTTTCCCTGCCCAAACAAATTTATTAATACCTTTTTGCCATTCATCTAAATTACGTTAGTTCTTTAAGATAGGTAACATTTGGAACAAAAAAATAAACTTTGGCAGGACATTCATTTTAATAACTGCAATTCTGCCCATAAGGGATAACTGTAAATTATTCCAGTTTTTTAAATCCTTCTGTACCTCCATCCCCAGCTTTTCATAATTATTTTTATACAATTTTACATTAGAAGCAGATAATGTAACCCCCAAATATTTTACCTTATCAACAATTTCAAAGTCTGTTAAGTTAACTAGAGCCTGTTTATCACCATTAGTCATGTTTTTAGCTAATATTTTTGTCTTATTATTATTAATTTTAAAGCCATAAACACGTCCATATTGTTGAATCAATTGTAATAATTTCACCACCGAAGAAACAGGTTGAGAAAAAGTAACAACCAAGTCATCTGCAAAGGCTCTTAATTTATATTCTTTTTTATTAATTTCTATTCCTTTTATTTCTTGAGACTCCCGAATTTTAATCAACAAAATTTCCAGTGTTAAAACAAACAATAACGGAGACAACGGGCATCCCTGTCTTGTTCCTTTTTCTATTACAAAAGCCTGGCTACAATGAACAGAAACACAATTCTAATCAACAGGAACAAAGTAACTTGCTGATAGATTTGTAATGAAATGATGTTTTTGTGTAACATTCACAAAAATGCAATCTGTATGTTTCTCAAAAATATTGTATTTATTCTATTTATACAAGTTTAGGTCTAACTTTGACTGTCCTGTTTTCTGTAGATATAATAAAGGATTAGTCATATAATTTAATTATCTGCTGTGCTTAGCTTCTGTGCTGGGTTCATGTGAAGATCATCAAATTTCTCATAGGTTTTCACTTTCTCTGTTGATGTGGTCATTCAAAATACAACCAATAAAAACATTGATTTATTTTTTTCCTATTTCCCACAAGCAATTTCTTTAATTTACATCATAAACTCAAAGGAAAGCTTTCACTGAGGTTTAATCTAGTATTCTTTGAAAAATAGATTACAGATCATTATATTGCTGAATATCAGTGTCTACCTGAAGTCCATTAAATTTTGATAATAATTACATTGATGGACAGGGCAAGAGCCAACAAAGAAGCCTGTAACATATGGAGAACTTGGATGGGTAGAATGGAAATTGTTCTCCTTAATGAGAAATGGTCTAAAGAATAATGATGCAATTCTGCACGCGCTGCATTCCCAGGATGTGAGCTTAAAAGCTGACTGCTTACTGTTTTCAATTCTTCAATGAAAGCTGTCTTTTCTGCTGACTGCAATTTGATTTAAGGACTGCAGGAATGCACCTAATAGAAATGTTGTCTTGTTGGTCGGGCAAAGGTCAATCTAACTATACCTGCCTTATGATAGCTAGAGAGATATCATAGGAAGCCCACATAAGCACCAAGAGAGATGTCATAAAAAATTCATATAAGCACAAGGTATGAACTTCAATGGTAAAGTGCATGTACCTTATGTTCAATATTTGACATCTTCGATAAAAAGAATTAGGGATCAGATGATGATAGATATCACAGAGCTACTAAGATAATTTGGGGCTAGATGTACAAACAGCCTGATCTTTCAGAACTCAGCATCTCTCATGAGCCGAGGTGGCGCAGCAGTTAGAGTGCAGTACTGCAGGCCACTTTAGCTGACTGTGTTCAGCAGGTCAGCGGTTCAAATCTCACCGGCTCAAGGTTGACTCAGCCTTCCATCCTTCCGAGGTAGATAAAATGAGGACCCAGATATATATATATATATATATATATATATATATATATATATATATATATATATATATATATATATATTAAAAAGGTTAAAAATGTGAACCCTAGGGATATTCATAATAAAATATAAAAATGAACACTAGGGTAATAAAAACTAAAGAAGTTTTTAATGGGTTAAAACTATAAAAGTTTTAAAAAGCGCCAAGCTTTCGCCGTCACCTGCCGGCATCCTCAGGGCTGGCGTGCCAGAGAATGAGAAGGTCTTTTTATAGGCGTGCTGAGGTTTGCACTCGGCTCCTTGATCTTGTTATGGGGCCTGATTGGTTCAGCCGTGTGTAGAACATACGCGAGCGCTTCCAACAAGGTAAAAAAGGGGAGAACTAAGGAAGAACACGGTAACCAGGAGGGACGCGCCCCGATGACTGTGCACACACCCCCAGGATTGAGCACTCGGAGTAAGATACGTGCGAGACAGCTGGGCATGACAACGAACAAGAGACGACCCCTCCACCATGCGGAATACCC
Source organism: Crotalus tigris (assembly GCF_016545835.1). Lineage (NCBI taxonomy): Eukaryota > Metazoa > Chordata > Lepidosauria > Squamata > Viperidae > Crotalus > Crotalus tigris. Next base: position 1,302,419 of record NW_024100104.1, on the reverse strand, counting down.
CCCCCACGCTATACCAGACTCGTAACAATTTACGGGATTACCAGGATGATAAACATATTAAAACCGAAAGCATTGAGACCGGAAATATATGGGACTCTAAAAGTAGCAACCGGACAGAACGGGGCGGAGAAAGGAACTTTGAACGTCCACCACCACCCAAGCCTGAGGGGAGATCGGAACATGAAAGCAACCGAAATAACTGGAATTGCCATTCAGCTAATCTGAGGTTGGGAGAACTGGAGACGGATGAGGATAAAAATACAACTAAGAAGAGAAAAAAAGCGCAGGCCAACTACACACGGCTGAACCAATCAGGCCCCATAACAAGATCAAGGAGCCGAGTGCAAACCTCGGCACGCCTATAAAAAGACCTTCTCATTCTCTGGCACGCCAGCCCTGAGGATGCCGGCAGGTGACGGCGAAAGCTTGGCGCTTTTTAAAACTTTTATAGTTTTAAAAACCCATTAAAACTTCTTTAGTTTTTATTACCCTAGGTTCATTTTTATGTTTTATTATATATAATATAAATATATATATATATATATATATATATATATATATATATATATATGTAGGTCTTTGGTTGTTTGGTTTTCTCCACGTAAAATTGGAAGTGTCTTGGCGACGTTCGATGAAGTCCCATTCGTCATCTTCAGGCTGGTGCTTTCAGCTTCGTGCTTTGAGCAGCTCAAGCACGAAGCTGAAAACACCAGCCTGAAGATGACGAATGGGACTTTGTCGAAACGTCGCCAAGACACTTCCAATTTTACGTGGGAGAAAACCCGAACAACCAAAGACCTACATACAAACACCCGCAAAAACCTCAGAAAATATATATATATATATATATATATATATATATATATATATATATATATATACATACATACATACATACATACATACACATTGCTTACTGGTGTTCACCGCTTAGAGAGTGGTTGCACTTAAAGCGGTATATAAGTCTCATAAAAATAATAAATAAATAAATAAAATAAATAATAATAATAATAAAGTTGAAAGAGACCTTGGAGGTTATCTAGTTTATCCCCAGTATCTATACTGAGAGGTAATTTGCTTCTGCATTTATAAAGTTCATTTAGATCCCCAGTTCTTAACCAAATGATTTGCATATTATAAATTTCTTAAAAGGCTTTTGCAGTAGCAGCCATCATGTAATTATGAATGGTCTCAGTTAATAGTCTTTGTGTGAAGAGCTGTTTGCATTACCAGCCTTGAGTCCATCAATCCCATTTGAATACGACTATGGATTCTGCTTTATCTAGTAAGCAGGTCACATATGCAGCATAAATCAGATGCTTACTTTCTCAGTCATGACAAATGCACCTCACCATCACTTCTTCTATTCAGGATATATACTAATGCCTGTCAGTAAATAGGTCAGTTGGTCACCGCTGAATTTTATACAGATCTGAAGCACAAATTCCCCAGTTTTGGCTTTTATGAATGAGAGTTTAGATCTGTTAATACTCTCAGATCTTATATTGCCTCATTGTCCCTATTCAGACATTACATTTTTTGTGTGTGTTATTTGTAAATGGAATCCTTATCTTGCTTTGCTTTTGCTGTCTGGAAGTGTTTTCAGCTTTATTAGGTTGCATTACTAGATCTGTCATTCTTCAGGGTTTAATTCCACTTTAGAAATCAATATGTGAATGGACGTAGAGCTATATTTTATTTTCAGAGCATGCATATATAACCACATGCATTTGGACAAGGATGCATATGTAGCACAATTGACTATTTCATCCACTGCATTTGCTGAAGCTATTGATAACTTTAGTTATACATTAGGATAATTTTTTTTTCAATTGGAAGTCTTGTTTCTTCAAGCCGCAACTTGTTGCTAGCAGCAAGGAAGCCTAAAGTCCTGATGGACAAGCCCAAAGTGAAAACACTGAGAAATTCCTTCCCTCCTGTATTATATCTCTCTTTACCTTTTGTCTGAGAGTGTGAGTGTGAGTGTGTGCCAAAGTTCTGTTTGTTTCATCTAAGAACTGTACAGATTAGGCAGTGGGTGGCATGTTTTCCGTTGCTGCTGCAAAACCACAAAAACAATAATTGGAATAAACTATATTCTGGATGACCTAAGTTTGGAATGGTAACAGATGGTTGAGGAAAAAAAATTAAAATATTGAGTAAATAAAATCTAATCTTACTTCAAATCTGATATAATGAAGATGCCTCTCACCCTTCACAAAAGAGTGATTGCATAAGACAAAAAAATATAGCCAGCATTTTTGACAAGCATAAAAGAATTTCAAGTGTTTATGAATATGTTGATTTTTCATTTAACATCTTTATCTCTTTGGCTTGAATTGTATCTTTTTTTTAACCTAGAAAGGAACATAATTTCAATAGGCCAGAAATTATACATGTTATTTTATATTGTTTAATGTAATATGTTCAGAATGTTTGTTCTAAACATTCTGAATATCCTGAACTTATATCTAAATATAAAGAATTTATGTTGTACATTTTTTTCATAGAATTCAGGAAATAATCTTTAATGGATTTCTGCTTAATAATATTAAAGAACTGTACTAAAATCTAACTATATTACTTAGGCACCACCTAAACACTGCCTTATACTGAATTAAACCTATCCATCCAGTCCAACATTGATAGTAGCTTTCAAAAATGCTGGAAATGGGATGTAGGGCCTTTTTTAAAAATGCAAGAGCAGATGTTCATCTCTGTATTATTTACTGTCTTACACCAAAAGTAAGACTTTTATGGTAAGGAATGTACTTGGTAAGGAATGACCAATATCATAAAAATATACTGGTAATTATGCACGAGCAAATTTCATTTTATGTATTTTCAAAAGGATTTTTTTCAATATTGTAAAATGTCTTCAATGTAGAGCTTTCAGATATATTTTTTTTAAAAAATGATATCTGTTCAGTCTAGTTTTGCAATGAATACACAATGCTAAATTTGTGTCATAAGTTACATCTATGACAGCAAACTCTGAAACCATAACCCCGGGAATATGAGTCTTCTGCAGAAGGAGGGCAATGATAATCAGCCATAAATCTTTACCAATATCAGCAAAAAGATTGAAAAATGTTGGCTTGATAAATTGACTTCCTAAATCATTCCTTTTTCAGATTTTTCATAGTATATGCGTTCATTTATTTGACCTTCCTTTAAAAGGGAAGTGGTGGTGGTAAAACAAGCCACTTACAAAGTTGTGGAAAATAATGTCTTCTATAGAATCTGGTTTTTTAAAAATGTTTCCTAAAGTTACTGTTGTATATCCTAGAGATGAAAAGATGCTACTGACTATCTTACATTTATCACATGCTAAGGGAAGAAATGAGCTTTGATAATTTCTGTTTGTTTGTATTCCAGAATTTATTAAATATAGATATCTTAAAATTATAGAAAACGTGTTAAAAAATTTAAAGCTGAAATTGTATAAGGAATCATTCCTTTCAATCTGTGCCTTACAAGTGTACTGGTAGGTATCATTTTCAAAATCCGTGGGGATGCTAGCTGGGTTTATGGAGCTGTGATCCATCTCTTGAGGATTGCCCTAGTAAAATATATAGTATCCCAGCTGAATTGATTTCTGATTTTAGAGGCCAAGTTCGTATTATTATGGAAGTGCTGAAGTCACTGCTGTTTATTCTATTATCTTAGCAGTTCATATGCCTGAGATCCAGGGTCAATTTAAAATGACACAGGGTCATTTAAATCTTAATATTTTCTGTCCATTCCTAGGACATCATAGTTTGCTATTAATTCCAAGACTCAAATGATCAATTTGATTAGATTACTCAATTTTGAATATGATTAGGTGGTTCCGCCCCAGGCGTTTAATGGACCCGGAGGGGTTCCAAATAGCGCTTGGGGGTTTTCCTGATTCCCTCCTCCACGAACCGGCTGAGTCCTTGGTCACTGCTTGGAATACGGCAGCATCAGGGGCGTTAGACCAGATCACGCCTTTGCGACCTCTCCGTAATTATGGATCCCGGAGGGCACCTTGGTTTACTGAGGAGCTACGGGAGATGAAGCATCAGAAGAGACGTCTAGAGCGACGCTGGAGGGCTACTAACTCCAAATCCGACCGGACACTTCTAAGAGCCTATATTAGGACTTATTTAGTGGCAATATGAGCGGCAAAATGTTCGCATTTTTCCGCACTTATTGCGTCTGCAGAATCTCGCCCCGCCGCCTTGTTTAGGGTGACCCGTTCCCTACTTAACATTCGGGAAGCCAGGGAGCCCTTACAGGGTAGAGCGGAGGAATTTGTGCAATTCCTATCAGACAAAATCTCTCGGATTTGGATAGACCTAGACTCCGATTGGGCAGGGCCTTCTGAGATGACTGGGGCAGGTCTTAGCTCAGTTTTATGGGATGAATTTGAGTCTGTGACCACTGAGGATGTTGACAGAGCGGTGGGAGCAATGAGCGCCTCCACTTGTTTATTGGACCCGTGTCCTTCCTGGTTGGTCTCGGCTGCCAAGGAGGTGACACGAGGCTGGCTCCAGGTGTTGATCAACGCTTCGTTGAGGGAGGGGTCTTTCCCGCAATCCTTGAAGGAGGCGGTTGTGAGGCCCCTTCTCAAGAAGCCTACCCTGGACCTGGCTGACTTAAATAATTTCCGTCCAGTCTCCAATCTCCCCTTTGTGGGGAAAGTTGTAGAGAGAGTGGTGGCGCTCCAGCTCCGACGGTCTCTGGATGAAGTGGATTATCTAGACCCTTTTCAATCTGGCTTCAGGCCCAGCTTCAGCACAGAAACCGCTTTGGTCGCGCTGATGGATGATCTCTGGCGGGCCTGAAACAGGGGTTATTCCTCTGTCTTGGTGCTACTTGACCTCTCAGCGGCTTTTGATACCATCGATCATGGTATCCTTTTGCGACGGCTTGAAGGGGTGGGAGTGGGAGTCACCGTTTTACGGTGGTTCTCCTCCTACCTCTCTGGCCGGTCGCAATCGGTATTGGTGGGAGGGCAGAGGTCAACCCCGAGGCCCCTTGAATGCGGTGTGCCGCAGGGGTCGGTCCTCTCCCCCCTCCTATTTAACATTTATATGAAGCCGCTGGGTGAGATCATCAGACAGCACGGGGTGAGGTTTCATCAGTATGCTGATGATACCCAGTTATATATCTCCTCCCCGAGCTCTCTCAGTGAAGCGGCTGATGTGATGGGCCGTTACCTCGAAGCCGTGAGGGTCTGGATGGGGGTTAACAGACTCAGGCTCAATCCTGACAAGATCGAGTGGCTTTGGATGTTGCCTCCCAAGGATCATGTCGACTGTCCAGTGTTGACTCTTGCGGGGGAAAATATACCCCCTTCGAAGCTGGTTCGTAACTTGGGTGTCCTCTTTGATCCACAGCTGAATTTGGAACATCATTTGACGGCTGTGGCTGGGAGGACCTTTGCACAAGTTTGTCTGTTGCACCAGTTGCAACCCTACCTGGACCGGGAGGCTCTCCTTACAGTCACTCATGCCCTTGTCACCTCACATCTGGACTACTGCAACACGCTCTACATGGGGCTACCCTTGAAAAGTATTCGGAGACTACAGTTGGTCCAGAATGCAGCCGCGCGAGTGATAGTGGGTGCTCCTCGATACACCCACATTACACCTATCCTCCGTGAGCTGCACTGGTTGCCTATTGGTCTCTCGGTCCAATTCAAGGTGTTGGTTATTACCTTTAAAGCCCTATATGGCTCAGGGCCAGGCTATTTGTGAGACCGCCTACTACCTCATAGTTCCCTTCATCCGGTTACATCCTATAGGCTGGGCCTCCTTCAGGTCCCGTCGGCCAAGCAGTGCCATTTGGCGGGGCCCCGGAGGAGGGCTTTCTCTGTGATGGCTCCCACCTCGTGGAACTAGCTCCCCCTGGAGATTAGGATCGCTCCCATCCTGTTGGTTTTCTGTAAGCTGCTTAAGACCTGGCTTTTCCGGCAGGCCTGGGGTTTATAAAATCTGACCCCTGGATGACTGTTCTTGTACTGTTTGTTTTGTTATGTTTTATGTGTTTTTATTGTTAGCCGCCCAGAGTCCTCCAGGAGTGGGGCGGCTTATAAATTTTAATAATAATAATAATAATAATTTTTATCGGTTCAATTAACAATGACTTTGTACTTTAGAACAACTGTTGTAGAAATGTGCTATCCAAAAACATATTATATAGTAGGAAGTAAGAATTTAAAATCATGTCATCCAAGGAAGCTCTCCACAACTGCAGAGAAAAAAACCCGCGTAGTGAATCTTTAGGAGACCCTGTGTAGTGTCTCCTAAATACTACTGAAATACTATTGTACTATTGTATATTTTCCTTTGTTCTCAAGAAAACGTTTTGGGTGATCTGAGCCCTTTTGGACTGTACTATCTTTGGTATGGATTAGGTGACACCGCCCAGACAGACCTAGCTCACAATCTGGCTGTCCTTCCAGACTCATAACTCCTGCTGAAGGAAGAGACCAGGAGAACCTTTGCAAAACTTAATAATCTGGAAACCCTAAAAATCCAGTGCTTAATTTTCCATGGACAGAAAGATATGCTTGAGCATTATCAGCATATTGATGATACCACACCTCATGGCAGTGGATGAATTCCCCCAATGGAGAATGCATTAAACCCTTCAGCAACTCACATAGATAATGACTAAGGAAGGAATCTCTCAGTCCTGATCAAGACAGACTGGTATTGACTGAGGAAGGAAGAGAACCAGCACAATGCGATGTCACCCTGAATCGGGAGCTCTGCACATCCAGTTATTCATATCCTAATCATCTCCTGTAATGAACACTACATGAGGCTGCCTTTGAAGAGTGTGTGGAAGCTTCAACTAGCGCAAAATGCAATAGCACAGGCAGTTACTGTATGTGTGCCCCAGAAAAAAAAACACTTTTCTGCTTCTTGAGTTGCATTGGTTGCCAGTTTGCTTCCAGGTTCAATTCAAAGTCCTATTTTCCCTCTTTAATCTCTACATTTACTTGGAAGGCATTCAATAGTTTAATCTTATTTTTACAGTTGCTGATAATTTGAGAGCTAGATACACAGAGAAAAGTTATTTTCATTCCTGTATACAATAGCTCTAGAGAGTATTATATTCTATAAGTCTACATGCAAAAACTAGCATGAAGGTAGTATAATGGAATTGATCTCATCACCTCCATTCAACCACTATTTTCTTGATGTTTCCTTTCCTTTTGATCCATACAGGCTACATTTTAGATAAGTTTTATGAAATTAGATAATCTATACAAAAATATTTTGAAACTTTCCTGTTTCTCTGCTGAAAAAAAATCCATCAGTCTGCTGTAATGGGATTTTACTTCAGTTTTACTCTTTTCAAATACCACTAGTGTCTATCTGTCTAAGAATTTCAAAATGAATTTTTCAGGCTCCTTATACTAAAGAAATAGAAATATTAGTTGTTGTAGCAGTAGCATCTTAAAGACTAAAGGCATTTCAGCATCTGTTTTCATAGATCACTGCTCCGGTCAATAAAAAAGTTACCAATTATATTTGAACCTTTAAAAAAACAAACCCTTCATAAAAGAGTGAGGTAAACTGAAAAAAATTGGCCCTGCTCCAATTTGTGGCTAGATGTGCAACCTACAACCACTGGAGGCCAAAATAATACCATAATAATTACAATCAGCAGACTCTAACAAATTGTCAAACTGATATATGGACTTTCCAGCTCAGCATTTGAACTCTTCATAAGAGAATTGGGTTATATTTAGAATATGGTTTTCCATTTTAATTGTTCCAGGAAATCAATGATATAAATGATTATTTATAATTCTAAATTATATATACACACACAATGCAGACACACACACATCCACATTCTCTCTTTCCTGTTTCTCCCTCTCTCCCTGTATATGTAAATACTATACATTCTGCAATGCATAAGACTATTATTTTTCCAAAAGTATTTTTGTTCAAACTATTCTTGCTAGTTTAGCTTTTTGTTGTAAAGGTAGCCAGTACAAGATTTCTTTTTTCTTTTTTATAGCCTACTTGCTTTGCTTACGTTTACTATTTTCCCATGAGTACTTTAAAGCTATTATCTTAAAGACCTTAATTATACATATCTTAGGGTAACAGCCTTCAGATTACTGATTCCAGAGCAGTCTCTGCAGACAATAGCCGAACCTCCATGAAAAAAAGCTTGAAGGGATTTAAATATGGGAGTCTGCATATGTTGAGAAAAAGATGGACAGCCTTTTTCGTAGCTTTGAAAGAGCGCCCAGCATGAAGGAAACAATGCTGCTCTGTTGAACTTGTCTCAAACAACATTCTTCTGGTTCAGGATGAAATAGCAATTACACCTTTTAGAGTTTTATAAAATACCTGCTAGAACATGTTGTGGACTATAGTGTTAAAATATTTTATTGGAGCATATTTTTATTAAGACTTTGAAACATATTTTATTTCAAGAATTTGTCTGCCTTTTTATTTTCCACTGTTTATAGGCTAGTGAGATAAAGTGTACATAGCTTCTCTTTAGATAAATCCATTCTCAGAAAAGGTCTTTGTAAGGAAGAAAGGAATTTCCTTATATGGAATATTGTTGAGATGGGAAATGGGTAACAGGACAAGGGAATGGTATTCTATAGGAGGGGCTAATTGTAAAATATATAAGCTGTGCTGGGTGGAAGGGGTCTTTGCACCCACCTAACATCTTGTTTTATTGCTTTTGGGTGAAAAATAAAGAACTTAATTCATGCAACTGCCTGGTTTTTTTTATTCTAGCTCAGAAACAAACTTGGTAAGGAATAAAAATTCTAATATATCTATGCTTTTCCTTGTAATTCAAATCAACATGTTAGGGATTATTCTTTTAAAAAAAATCTTAGTAAAACTTAGAAAAACTAAGGAAAACAATTGTGCCTCCCATCTTGATGCTTACTTGTTGAAGGTAAAAGTAGGGTATTGTAGTGTGATGATTAATAAAAGACTACTAAATAATATTTGTAATAATTGTACAGCATATAAAGAAAAGTGATAACTTAATAATGAATTATTATAATACATGGATTAGTGGCAATTGATATGTATGTTTGTGTGTAGTAAAATGTTATAATTCGATATCTAATTTTTATGAATGACTAAATTACTAAACAGAGTCTAGGGATATAGTAATGAATTCTAAAAATTTCTGTTTAGAGAACAGCTCCTCTATTTAGCAATGATAGCATAACACCTTCAAATTATAAGTGTCCCTGATGCTTCTCTAATATTGCTTTGTTTTTAAGAACCCTAATCTTTAGTTTTGTTTTAGTTTTTTTTACAGCAGACAAATTCAGTTGTACATTCCTTTATATAACTCTTTCCAAGGACTTTCTGTACTTGGTCTCTGAGTGGGACAGTACTCCAAAAAGCTGGAGGTGGGATTGAGAAAGAAATTAAATCTGATCTGACTGCATTTACCCTTAATTTAAATTTAGTTAAAATTATAGTTAATTGCTATATGTCATGACTTTTTCAATTTACTCTTTCTGTTACATTAAAAATTACAATTTGATTACATCTCTTAGAGTTCTTGATGAGTGGCATGGTTCCATGGGAAACCTGCCTAAACTCTACTTTATACCAGACAGAGGAAATATGTTGGTAAAACAAAGTATATACAATATTCTGGTCCCCTTAAAATTAGTTCAGCCAGACAAAAATAATTATATGGAGACATGCAATATGGTATTGTCTAAATAATATGCAAACATTGATGCAGATCTAGTCAAAGATGCATAATTAATTAGGATTTGTATTACCAAATATTGAAAATTTCTCATGGGTTCATTGATTTAGAAAATTAGTGAGTCCTCTTAAATGATTTACTAACTATTAAGGACATTATTTTTGATTTGTTTACCTTTTTTTTTAAAAAAAGGCTTCTGATTGGGTCTTGATATTATGCTCTGATCATTATTCTAAGCTATTAGAGGTGAGAACAAAAATGGACCAGTTGGAAAAGGATATTTCGCCTCATATCACTTTTAGAAAATAGCTGAATCTGAGTTTTTTAAAAGTAGAATTTATATGCATACATACTGAATATATAATTTATTTCCAATCTGCAACACTCACAGATGTTCAAATGTAAGCCTACATGGTCCTTTGTGCCTCAATTTATGGTATGAGCACTTTACCTCAAGGTGGTAAATACAAGCGACTTGCAGATTCTGTACCATAGTCAATAATTTCAACCTAGCCAATTCATTATTTTCAAATTTTGTCTTCTTCTTTATTGTGTGTTAGACAGAACTAAAGACACATAAAGTTTGTCTTGGATTAATATTAGAAAAGATAGCAATACTTGCATGCGAAATGTCAAGGATTAAAACACCTTGACTGATCTTATCAAATAAAGGTAAATTATAGACAGCAAAATCAATTTATAGCATGAAACTGAGACATATTTGCTAGGATTGAAGTTAACTGATGGTTTGAATAATGTTAAACTTAATATCGCTGTAGAAATATTTTCAGGTAGTGTAGCCCTGAGTTTAATGTAACTAGACTTGACTAGATTAAGACTGTTTTTTCAGTGAAGTTTCAACTTTTAAAAAATAACTTTCCATTTCCATTTCTTTATTATTTGAAATTATTTTTGCTTTTCATTTTCACTGTTGCAGTAAACCTAATATGTCATACCATTTTTTTCATCAATGTCTGATCAGTTTCTGCTTCCTCTTAAATTGAAGTGCATACTGTACTGTATGATTCTCTTACAGGCAAGGTTTTTCAATTTAAACTTAGGCAAGGAAGTAGTTTCCCACCATAAGAACTGAGTTCATAATGTTTTGGAGTATTTTACTTCAACAAGTTAAATTTTTGAAATGTCTACAATATATCACTTCTTCTAGTTTCACTTTAGAATGGGGAGATGGTATATCTTAGTAATAAAGCAAAGTTTCCAGGTAAGGCTGAGAAAATATATTATTCAAAACTCTAGAGATCTGTTGCCAGTAATTGCCGACTATGCTGTAGATGGAAAAATGGACTGATTCAGGTTAATGCAGGTTCTTTCCTATAAACTGCCTGCTCTATCATATTAGATAGGGTAGGCACAATCCAGATCATTAGGTGCCTTCTAATGAAATTAGGAAGATGCCTTCAAGTAAAGTCCATTACAAAAAGCAAATTGAAATTAGAGACGTTTAGACAAGGCATCCTGGGACAATGAAGGTATAATAATATGTGCCTTCTTCATGGAATTTTTCTCTATAGCCTTAATATTTAAACAGTTAATTGGTTTAATTTGTGTTATTAAATCATTAATATAGATTATAGTAAATAAATCATAAATGAGTGGAAATTTACCATAACATAATTTAGAAGATCTCACAAGTTATTTTATAAGAACAATGCAGGAATTTAGAAAGTTTATTTATTTTCTATGATTTTCTCTGGAAGATAAAACTTATGAATAACTAAGGGCTAGTTTAAAAAGTCCCAAATCAATCTCAGGTATTAATTGTTTTAGTTTCAACAAATAGGGTTCATCCTAGTGGTTGGATTAAGGTAGTTCATACCAGTTCGGCAGAACCAGTAGCTAATTTTTTGTTGCCCAGGCCCAGAATGGACTTCCAGAAGCAGCATCTACACAGAGAACAGGTTGTTCACATATTTGAATCCCCCCACTGCTTCAGCCAACTGGATAAAATTATGTTCTTTGGATTTATTTAAAATTCTTTAAATGTTAACAACAAAACAACTGTTTTATGAGTGCTTAGCTCTAACAAAGATATCACCATCCTACCAATTCAGGTACTAGTAAAATTTACATGCAAGGATAAAACATAATTTATTCAATGGCAGAAGGGCACTTAATCTTTCTCCCTTAGATTGTTAAAGAAGCTCCTGTTTCACTGAAACAAAAATCCATCAAAAGACATTATTCATAGATGTCTGAGAATTCTGTTTTCCCATAGTTAAAGGTATTTCATTAATGTCAGTCTTTTCTTTCTTTTTTTCTGTTACAGTTATACAAGCAGAGTGGTTACAAATGGATTGAAAGCCCAAATGAATAATCCAGAGCTGATAGTCAGAGGGTTGGATCCACAGATAGGTCATTTAATTGACAAGTTGAAACATTTTAATCAGGTAAGTATTTATGTTTAGAGAACTGACAAGGCTTTGTAAAAGCTTTTCTCGTGTGCCTTCTCTACTGACCCTTCTTGCCTTCCTCCTCATCCTTTCCACACACATATACACTGGAAAGAAAACATCTCTCTCCATACTTTACAGAGAGATAAGCATTCTAGAAACATGAAAACAAACAAACATATTCATTGAGGACCATATACTGTATTATACTTGTGAAGGCTGGTCACATAACCCTTCACACAATTTTAAAGAATGCCTACATTAGTATTATTAAGATAATACCAAAGATTTTGCCTCTGTATCATTTGAAGTATCACCAGTGACCTCTTTTAGTGAAGAAACACCAGAACATAGCTATATTTTGTATTCAACCTAATAGGAAATCTTTCCCTGAACTGAACTGAACTGAACTGATCTAAAACACACATGTGAGATAATTAAGGTTATCCACATTGATTCTCAGCAATTTTTAAAAGAGGTAAATTTAATTCAGAGTATGTCTACTGATCTGGAAGATGACATGAAGTCGCAGTAAATTCCCATGATGGTCCAAGTGGTGAATGTGCCTCAAATTCCAATAGTTCTGTATTCATAATATAGAGAATTCTATAGAGTTAGACTCTGTTTACAATGTTTACGATGGCACAGTGCAATAAGATTTCAAAATATCCTCCACTAGCCATATAGGGTACTATTAAAATAGCTTGTAAAGTTTTCCTGAAAGTATTTTTTTTTCTGAACAAAAGATGATCTGCCAGTAGGCATGTCAGACTCATCATGAACTTATACTGTCAAGTTATTAACTTGAGCTCTGATTGCTGTGTGCAGCCATCTGCTAGAACTTTGAACTGTCCCTTGATGCTGAATATATTAAAGTTTGTATTATTATTACATTGCACTAATGTGTAGACACTGTCAGTCCAAATTAGCCAGAACAACTTACCATATTTAACAGAAATTGCTTTTCATTAATGTAAGCATATTTTCTTGTCCAACTTGAGAAGTGTTGTTATGGGTTGATAATGACTGGATAGCATCTCTCCCCAGCTGTTTTCCTTAGAAGGTAGGCAATTTTTGACAGTTGTTACTGGTGGTAATGTTGTTTGTACTGATTCATATAAAAAAGTAGAAACAGTGTGTCTCTTATAACTCATTGCTTTTGCTTTTTATTCTGGGACTTGAGGTTAGAAGTCTTTTATACTGACAAAAACAAATCTCCAATCTGATGCCACCTTGTAAATGTTGTTTATATTTTTTTAATCAAAAGTAATGTGTGATATGGCAAGAAGCCCTGCCATACAAAGGGAGAAAGTCACCCTCACCATCAGTAGGGATGAGATATACTCTTAAATGATAGATGATGAAAAAATGAGATTTTGAAGAAATACCTAAGAACCAAACAATCTTCCTGCACTTCATAAATTAGAATGTTACTTTCTACAACAATGGAAAGAATATCCCACAATCATTGCTAACAAACATTTCTTATTCAATTTTATACATGGAAGGGGAGACAATATTCTCTTATTCTTTAGCTTAGACAACAAAATGTCTTGGACTAATTTTGGCCACTACTGTAGTGTTGTGGGAAGAAAACATTAAGTATTCCATTAGGCTCAGACTGCTGGGTGGCATCTGTAGCTTTTTAGATCCTGGCCTTCAGCACTAGAACATAACCTGTACTTGAAAAGTAGTAATTCTATAAATAGTATAACATTACATTCTGTCTTCAATTACTCCTTCATCAAGTAAAGGTTTATTCTGTGACTTTGTATTGACCTGCCATACAAAGGGAGAAAGTCACCCTCACCATCAGTAGGGATGAGATATACTCTTAAATGATAGATGATGAAAAAATGAGATTTTGAAGAAAATCTTCAATGTTTTAAGAAAAAAACATTCTTTAAGTGATGTTTTTTCCTTAACAAAAACAAGCTCTGTAAAATGTGCTTGATTGCATGAATTAAAGAAAATACTGATTATTGCCTTAAGCAGCTTTATTGTTAAGCATTACTAATTACTTCTGTCATATTTTTAGTGAGCTTTTATCACAGATAAAATAATTAAAGAAGATTTTACTTTTTTATAATATAGAATAGTTTATGTAGAGATTTGTTTATCTTGGAGTTGGATTAACTAATGAATAAAAGCTGGCACTCAAAAAATGAGTAAGTCTGCAATTCTATATGCATGTTTGTTAAATTTAATTGGGCTCATTACTGAATAGATACATTCAGGATTGCAGTGCAAATCATAATATTGCAGTATTATCTTATATATCTTGAATACCTCTTGTATGTAAATCCCCTTTAAATATAATAGTTTATGGAAAAACTATCTTGAATATGCTTCCTTTTCTTCTTTTTAAATCTTGATCATGGTAGCAATTTACAAATTAGAAACTTTCTACTTTAGAGGAAAAATCCTGTCATCTACATATTAGATCTTTTGAAATAAGTCATACTCACTTTCTGGAACAATACAGGATGTGTTGCAAGGGAGAATTGGAGAGAGGGTGCTTCCCTCGCAGCTCCCTTAATAGAAATTTGCCAAGAAAACTGATAGACATATCCAGTAAATCACTTGGAGTTGAAATCAAAGCATGTTCTACCATTTAATAAGTAAAAGTAAAGAAGTCCCTGCAGATTTTATACTGCTAGTCATTGCTGACTATAGGGGGCAGTGCTCATCTCTGTTTCAAGGCCATTGAGCCAGCTCTGTCTGAAGACATTTCCATGGTCATGTGGGCAGCATGACATCATGGAGTGCTATTACTTTCCCACCGAAATGTAGTTTTAACTTTTATTATATTGGTCCCTGTTCTTAAGCTGAAAATTGGGTAGGTTGCATTAAAATGTAACTAAGTAGTTTTCTCCCATCCCTAGTTTTTGTTTTTCACTTTTATGTAATGTAATATAGAAACTGCCTTATATGAAAAATGATAAAATCATATCATTTTTCCATAGAACCCTGGTTTGTCCTTTCTAATAACTGATTTCTTGGAAATTCAGGTAAAGAAGAAGAAGTAGAGATGGCAGAATGGCAAATAATTGTACTCTACCATTGCCTAGCCTTTATTTATTGAGATTTAACTAGTTATAGCATCTGTTACTTAGCTTGTTCATAGATAGATTTAAACATATATACTGTATTCCAGAAGCAATGATTCAGTTGTTTGGGAAATTTTACACGAAGAGACATACGTACTCAAAACTCCCAAATTTGCCTGAAGTCAAGTAAGAAAATCAAGGCGGAGATATTGTTTTTTCTGCATAAGTAATATTTCTGGAATCTTTGCAATTTCTTAATTTAATATCTGGTATGAAGAGTATTTACTGCCTTCTAGTGTTATCAATGGGTTTTTGATGTAATTCAAACTACAGATATTCTGTTTGTTTTGTAAAAAATAGCAACTTTATCTATAATTAAACTAAAAATTATTAACAAGCTTCACAGTTAAAGGCAGAGGATTGCACTCCTGATACAGATTCTGTAAAATGTCTTATTTAAACAGAAATACATTTAAGAGAAAAAAAAGAATATTTATATAAATTCTTCCTGTCTTGTTGTTATGTGTTAGCAAATATATAACCCTTAGAAATTACTTATTATTGTTTCTCTGGGTATACAGGTATCTTTCCTCTTGGAAAACATTTCAAGAATTATTTGCCCAGATGACTTATTGTGTACATTTTATGTGGGCTTTTCTGTGTTATTAATTCTTCATTAGGAAAATGTAATCATAAGTCAGAACATTACACTGAATCACAGTGACAGAATCAAATAGAAACATATATACTGAATGCATGTTGTAGAAATAATTAAAATTTTAAAAAATCATTTTTTCATGTGAAAAGCATTTTCTTTAAGGAATATATACATCTGTTTAAGTGGAACAAACTCTCAGGTTTTATATATAATTGTATTCCATTTATTGTTTATGCTTTAATGTCTGCTGGAAAAATTGGGTTTGTAGTTGCATATGATTTTTTGCAAATGCTACCAGTGTTAGGATAATACACAATTTTGGCAAATATCTGTTTATTTGAATTCATTTTTACAAAAAATGAATTGTTTTTTGTGTGAATCTTTCAGTTGTGAGCAATAATATAAGCAAAGTCTATATTTATACCTATATAGGTGGAAATCTCCATTTTACTGTATCACCCAACTTTGAACCTATAGAACACCATGACAGGTTTGTTTTATATTTTTAATTATAAAATTAATCTAGACAACTGAAATGGATAGGAGATAACACAGTCTCAAAGTTCTAGCAAGTTAAATTCAGAAATCAGTAGCCTTGTCCAAGCAAAAGACTGAGATTGGAGGGGCATAAAAGTGACACCTCAAGGGTTCAGCAGACTTCTCCAGCACTGCATGTCAGGGGATGTATGTCTCTGTATTTATAGGCATTCCATTTATATTCCTGCAAATGTAACATTCTGGTTAGGGGACATTCAAACAACAGAGCACAGAACAGAAAGTTGGATCAACCAATCAGTATACAGGATACACACCTCTGCACAACAAGCAGTTGGGATTTGGAAGACATGCTTATTGGCCTGTCTGCAACCTACGCTTACTCATCAATCCCTTAGTAGTGTATGTATGTGGTGATGCCTATGTGCAGTGGCAGGCAACTCTAAATCAGTGTTCAAAGAACATTCAGAGTAGAGTAGAGTGCTATATCCTCAGCAGTCCATATCTGTTTTAATGTTGCTATGGTTATCAGGAAATGAATAGATATTGCATATAAACGTTTGGGAAGATAACAGTGTTCCATGTTTTGCTGTGCACTATGTGTTGCGGAATGATGTCATGCCAGCCACATGATTGCGGAAATGTCTTTGGACAACACTGGCTCTTTGGCTTAAGAAATTGAAATAAGCTCCACCCCCTAAAGTTGGTCATGACTAGTGTGATATAACCCATAGGGACATCTTTATCAGGAATTGTTTAGCTAGCAAAGATATGTATTTGTGCATTGCTATCAGTACTACTTAAGGGTAGTCCCGATTTACACACAGGGATTTAATTATTTTAATTATGTATTAAGTAAATAAACCACCCATTTCATTATATATTAATGAGTTTGAGCTAAGGGTTTTGTAGAACATGCTTTGTAGAACTCTTTATTTCTATTAGAAAAAGCTTTGAGCAGCCCTATGACATTCGCTTGTCATTAGAGCTCTTGA
Organism: Crotalus tigris; assembly: GCF_016545835.1. Taxonomy (NCBI): domain Eukaryota; kingdom Metazoa; phylum Chordata; class Lepidosauria; order Squamata; family Viperidae; genus Crotalus; species Crotalus tigris. Next base: position 1,285,117 of record NW_024100104.1, on the reverse strand, counting down.
AGATATTCATAGTAATCTATGTGCATAGACTTTGCACATAGATTACTACGGTACATTGCAATGAGACTTTGTAGATAAGATCTTGCAGTATAAAAACACAAGCAAAATACAAAATGGACATATATGTATAGACAAATGTCTTATGTTGAGAATGAGACACCCATCTTAGTTCTTTCTCCATAGCTGGCATGCATAAAACGGCTTTTTAAATGTGGATTAGATTAGATTAGATTTAAATGTTAAAACTTAAGTATTTATATAAGGCTTTGAATTTAGCAATAGAATCAGGACTTGCTGATTGCTTTTCTCAGAATTATTTTTTATTTGCTTGGACTGTTCATGGTTTTTGTTTGTTTGTTTGTTTTTGCTAATCTTATAATAAAGGCATTCTAAATCTTTCACTGCTCTTCCAAAAAAAAATTCTGGTTTTTCCTAAGTATGATATCAACTATTCCATATACAAAGCAAGAGAAAACAAACTCAATATATCCTATGGATATTTCATTCTAATATGAAATGTTTATTTGCTTTGTGATTTATCCACAGAATACTCAGATCCTCAGAAATCACTCCAGGCAGACTCTGAAAGGATCTGTATTATTAGACCTATAACCTGAGAGTCAGCATGTATTATTCAGATAATTTGCAAGAGCTACCTAAGGAGATGAAACCTTAATCTAGCTATACAGTATTTGTATTCTGCCCTATCTCTATTGTGACTGTTTGGAATAAAACTAACCAAAATGTTTCAATCACTCAGCATGCTTGAAGAATTAATCTAAATTACAATTGAATTGTACAGAGACTGAAAGCTGTAAAACAATATGGTATTTTATTTATGTATAAAATTTAATCATGAACATGGAAGTGGGATAAAATAGGAATATCTATGGGGAAAGTGCATAAAAATAATATACAAACTTTCTTATCTAGCACACAATTTCTAAAGAAGAAATTCAGACAATCAGAGCCTCGCAGGAATTAACTTATTTCTACCAAGGTTCTATAAGTATTATTTTTAATAATCAAAGCAATTTTATAGCTTTGTATGCTTTTGAGATCAGAGGTGGTGATATCCATTATACCAGCCCTATGCTGATCAAACAGGGATGACATGATTATGAGTGGCAAGATTAAGACTGAGGTGATTATTTGCCCATTTGACACATGGGTTTATATCAATTTTTTTTCCTCAGAAACCTAACCTTTTTCAACCTGGTGGCATTCAGCTTTCCTGGGAGTGTGACCACTTTTATGCTTATTGGTAGTCTCAATATATCTGGTTGACACCAACTATTTAAAGTCTACTCTTTGTGTTGGTTGCTTGCTGCTGTTTCCTCTCCCATGCCAAATATTTACCAAACATTCTCTGCAAATCCTATAGAACAGCTTTCACTATTTTGCCATATTCATTATTAGAATGAAGATTCAATAACACTCCTGCATGATAAAATCTTTGTCTGACATAATTCTGCGTTCCAATCAAATTTGGCTAAATGAACATTTACCATGAAGAGAGCAACCAATAAAGCATTGCTTTTCATTGTTATTAGCACATTTTTTTTCACATTTCATTGTTATCACACATACACCATATTACTGATGTTGGGGTGGTTGAAAATATTCTCCATTTTAGCTTAATTATAGGCATGATTCAAAATAAGGTGTTTAAATGTTATATTTACTGTATAATTACACTTCATACAGTTTGCTGCTTAATTGCTCATAACATACCATCAGCATATGGTGTAAGACAGCTGTCCAGAAATGTAGGAGAGCTGAATTGTACATGGATTGATAAACTTTATGTGCTGTTTTTTGAAATGTTGGCTCTATTGTTCATAGTTGTGTCATGTCACCTTTAATAGCAGAAGTATTGTGTGGTCATTAGATAATTCCATAAGGTGTTGCAAAGGGCAGGATGTGCAGAGAATCCCATCCTCTGAGGTATATTGCATTGAAAATGAACCAAAGGTCAAGAACCCCATTGCCCCACACATGGTCAAAATAAATAGAAGCCCTTTTCCCCTAGACAGACAAGGAAAATAATGGAGCTTTAAACAAAAATGTTAACATGATACTACAAAAGCAAATGTCTATCCTACAAAGTGGATAGTAAAACCTATGAAATTTATACCAATTTGCAAAACCTTAAAACTAGTGACATAGTTTGCATCATCAGCAAATATGCATCTGCACACCAACTGCATATGTCAGCTTTATTTTCTGCCTCACCCGCTATAAATTTTGGCCAAGCTAAAATAGATTTCATTAAGTTAATTATTTATTATTCTTATTCTTATTCTTCTTATTAATAATAATAATAATAATAAATTATTGTTATTCAATTGCATTGTGATAAATTGTATACTAACATATACATAACATTTCTTTGATTTCATAATATTAATAACATTCATATGCATTTGGCAATTAATCATCTTACCTAAAGGTCAGGACAGAAATATGCAGAAAAACAATAGAAGACATTTGGGGGAACATACCTTACTTTGGAACAGTTGCTATAGCTAATTCTATAATCTCCAGGTTTAGCCACTGATTGGGATGTTTTACATGAGACAATGTGTTCAGTGAATTAAATTGGTCCAAATCCATAACAAAGCCACACTCTTAGATAAAATAAATAAAACAAACCTGACAGCATGTGAAAAGCTAAGAAAATAGATAAAGAGAAATGCTAGGAACTCCCATCTGATTATCTGGTTTCTAGAACTTCCTTTTTTACACACAGTAACTAAACACAGCCCATATTTCTAATATTGTATGCTAATATTTCTTGTAAGACTTTTCTTTTGTGTATTTATATATAGCCTTGATATACTAGACTTGGGTGGTTAACAGTGCAAACCAATACAACATAATTAAAAAGTAAAAACATCATCATAATAAAAAGAGCCTGATAACCAAGTCACCATGCAGCAGCTCATTTGGAACAATCCCAGCTTCATCAACTAACATTGTCATTGTAGGGAGATTTTCTATGGGAGGTAATTATTGAAAAACACAGCTTGCAAATAAGTAATTTACATGAACACCAGACATGAAACAAATCTTTTAAAACTTTCTATAAGAAGTCTGTTGTAGAAAATCATATTGCATAAAATTATTGCTGGGATAATATCTATATACTATTAAAGCTCTCATGTCTGTTTGATTCTTTATAACATTCAATTGGGTGAAACAGTGTATCATAGGGCAACATTTTCTTAATCAGTGTACTTCAAATGGCTAACTTACAGAACGCATCCAAAATCCAGGCCCCATGACTCCCATGGGATTGGAATTTGGTAAAGTGGTGGCCACTTTAGTGTTGCTGCACTGCTGTGGTCAGCCACAATCACATGATTGTCATTTCCAATGCTGGCTGTCAGCCTCCTACAAGGAAAGTCTATGGGGAAATTGGCAGGAAGTCAGAAGTTCCTTCTACTGTTTCTTTCCCTACCTCTAGTCATTCTATATAATGGCATCTGTAGGCGACTTTGAGAATTAAGAAAGGAATGGTGCTTAGGAAACCAGAGAGGTAAATATCACAGAAAGATATTTAGGGATGACCTGCCCTAATGGAAGTTGTGATTGGAGATATTATCACTCCTGATATGCTAAGAAAATGTGGATATTTACAGTGCATTGAACTACGAAAATACCAAATGATTATTTTCCTGTATGTGAACCTAGCTTTAAATTGCTGCAACCAGAACAGAACCATAAAATGGATATAATGGTCATCTCTCTCAGCCTTAGGAAGCAAGAAATGCCAAACCACTTCTGAAATCTTGCCTTGAAAACTGCAAGGACTTGTCCAAATAGTCAGTGGGTATCTGCATGCATTTCTCTCTGTGTGTGAGACATGTGAAATTAAACTAGATATGAAAGCCAATGGGTAAATTTGCATGCATCTATCATGTAAATTACATACTTAGCCAGGCTACTCTTTAAAATGATTTGGTGCTGCCATCTATATTTCCACAATGCTAAATGCCCTTCTCATTAAATGATAGCTCATATGGGAGCAGGTATTATGTTTCCCTGAGTGCTGGATTGTGTTGTAGGAAATTGTAATGATGGCTGGGGGGGTGCTTACTAGACAATTGTTTGTTGGTAATTCCCCCAAACCTCAAGATATTCCTATTAGTAAGTAGATTGTATAACATATCATTAAATGTATTAAAAAGCACAGATATTTACTTCTGACCAGAAGATTGGGCAAGCTGTTAAAGGAGAAGTGAGACAATTTGATAGTCCTACCCAAATGCCTCAATGCTTTGTCTAGGAAGCTGGATTGCTAGTGACATGACTTTGAACTGCTGTTATTAAATACCAAGTCAATTTGTAAAAAGACTGTGTTCATCCATGATCTGGTACGGTTGGACAAATAAAATTAGTGTGTACTGTCAAAATCTGGTGGTGATGTCTTCCTTTCAAATATATGGACTCTTAGGCTTCAGTGACTTCAGTCTCGACTCCTGAAGTAGGAGGGAAGAATGACAATGAACTTTTCCTGTGAAGAGAGTCTCTTCAACCTCTGCCAGAGACATTTCAAATAAGGCATTGTCTCTAGCTGGCAACACCTGGGGATGGGGATATCTGATCAAAAATTGGGACGTTGACCCTTTGCTAAGAATATTTTTATAAAGAATATTATTTCATTAATCTATTCCCCCCAAGTAGATATTAAATTACGGAAGTCATATTGTCCTCTTTATATTAATTGTTGCAAGCATAGTATAGATAAAAAGCTCCAAATTGATAGTGATTTACAAAGAGTGGTGCAGTCTGCAAAGCTTTTTTATGTAACGCTAAGCATTCATGTGGAGGAATTTACAACTCAATTTTAGCTAAAATTTGCAACAGCTTATTAGAGCAACTACCGTATCTTACATGAGCGGAAAGGAAAAGCATCTTGTTCTTTCCAATCTTCTGCCATTCCACTGCTGTGGAAGAGGCTGAAACGTGAAAGAAAGAAAGTTGTATCAGCTAGAAGGCTAAGCCAACCAGAAAAAGAGAATGTGGCCAGTATATTTATTTCCTTTCTTATCTCAAAGTAGAAAGGAGGAAGGGAATTTAGATATAGAGGTAGCAACACTTAATTAAACTGGTATGTTATGCTGTACACTTAATAAGGCAAACTTTGCTTGCTACTGGAAGCTTTACTTCAGTAGCAGAAAAATACCTTAGAAATCCTTAGCCATTGTTTATGCTGTTTGTATCTATGAAAGAGAACAATCTATTTTAAAAATGCCTGGCCAGCCACTTCTAACTTCAGTGTAAGTTTATCGCTGTTATCAATCAAGTGGGAAAAGGCAGGCAGAGATAAGACTTCGGGCTTATTTAATTATAAGGAACTCTTATAAGAGAATGTTGAATTAATTAAAATAGCTGTTTTTCTGCACTATTGCATTAATAAAAAGGGAAAAACAACTCACAAGATTCTATAAACCTACCAAGCCTGCAACATAGTTACATTAGACTTCTTGTATACAAGGTATACAAGGGTTGGGAATAAGTGGCACTTTATAAATGGTGGTTCAGCTTTGTCCTGGTGGGAGGGGTGAAGTCATCCAGGTGAGCCTCAGTATTCAGTTCTTTCTCCACTGCTCCTTAATATCTACATGAAACTATTGAGGAGCTTTACTCAATTTTTATTGCTTTTGGAATCTTGAATGGACAACAAAGGCTGACATCAAATGTAAGTAATATAGAGCTCCTGCATATGCACAAAGGTCTCAGTCAGGTCAATGCCTCTGTTGTGACTCCTGAATTGGCTGCCAATAGGTTTCCAGGTGTGATTCAAAATGATGGTTTTAACCTTAAATCTCTATATGACTTAGCTCCAGAACCTCAGGTGAATCTTATCAATCCTCTCTCAGCAGAAATTCTGTTTTGTTCTGTTCCACTTCATAGCCCAGTGTTTCTCAATCTGTGCCACTTTAAGATGTGTTAATGGTCTCCCAATTTCAAAATATCAGATGGTAGGTTTCATGGATAGCTACTGTTTATGGGGGAAAATCCACATTAATATCAGATTAATACTTAATCTGATAAATTTCTCGAACTTGGTGAAAACTGAGATTTCCCTGAGAATGTTTGGTGGATGGGAGCTTATTTATTTTCCTATAAATAAATTTATAGTAATATTTTATTTGATCTTTATATTCTGTTATTTTTACTGAAGTTATCGTAGCTTTCAGGAATGTATGTAGGTTGTATGATCTAGTAATTTAATAATCAATTAAGTGATTGTGCTCACTTTAGATAATGACTGTAGAAATAAATTGTTGAGCAAAGGTGAAGACAAGAACTGCAGATAGAAAACAACTGTTTTTTAAAAAAATAACAACAATTAAATTTCATGAATGTCAAGCATTCTAAAATAGCATTCAATGTCATCCTTTTTGCTTAATTTGTTTAGTTTGTTTAATTTGTTTTCTCTTATATATAGTACATGAAGCCTACCTTGACAAAACATTCAAAAAGACAAATTTATGAGAATAATTTGGCAGACAATTCAATATAATTAAATTATATAAAGAAACATGATTTGTACTTCATTGCATACAGTATTGGATACAGCACTTGTGAAAGATAACCTAATAAAAAGGAATGATAAATGGAAATGGTTTATCACTGATGGTATTACCTCTGAATGAAGTGCTAAACATGAAATCTAGTGACCTTTAGGGCTGGAATTTCTCTTTGAAAATGTGATAAAAATCACTTGTTTGTAGCAAGGGATTGAACCTCTTCACTAATATAAAATGATCAGTAGAGCTACCTGTAGTAATAAGCCACTTTTCAGATATCAATTGCCATAAACGCTGCCTGCAAGGCACTGCAGTAATAATTCCTTCTTTGAAACTGGTTGTTATAGGAAGACAAGAACTACGATTGAGCAGATAAAATACTATATTGCAGTAATAAACCAACTTAGTTACAAAGCAGAATAGGTTGAACAAAGGCTAATAATCTTATTCTATAATAAGCTACTCAGAAATATACTGCACAGCATATCTGTCTGTCTGTCTGTCTATCTATCTATCTATCTATCTATCTATCTCTCATCTATCCATCCATCTATCCATCTATCTATTATCTGTCTGTCTATCTTCAAAACACAAATTCAATGACAATGCTTGGTGCTAGTGTTTTGGGAGAGGAAGTTCCTTCATCCACTTTCTTTAGAGTAAACAAAATTCTTGAAGCTGATGAGGCAGGGTTTATTTTTGCTAACCCATCATTCCAATTTTAGTATATGTGCTGCCGAAGCGAGCAATTTGCTCAGAATAGACATTAAGTTGACTGGCCTAAGTTTTTCCAGACCTTTTCTGGATCTTGGCTATAAAGTACTTGGGCTCTTTATATTAGGGATCTGTATTTTTAATATTCAAATTATATCAAATTATAAAAATATAAACCTCTCGAGTGACATCATCATCTTTCAGTCTTAAGAGATCTTTAAAACATAGAAATCTGATATAACATTAAAAAGAAAACATTACATACCATTGCAAATTTTGTATTATTTAAATACAACTATAGTTGCTTCTAGAGGAGATAAGTGGTACATAAATCTAATAAAATAAATAAAACTAGTGTAATCAGTTTATTTTAAAATGGCATTTGCTTTAAAAATGATAGCCTTTTATTTAGTTCTGTGGATTCTCATTAATTTTATAGCACAGTCTTAATTTGGAAGGCCAAGTTCAAAACTGTAATATATCAATTTATTGCAAGCTTTAACTAAGCTACTATAGTTTTTATATACGGTATGTTTCATTTTCTGTCCACAAGGCTTCTGGGGAATATAAATTATGAACTCAAGAGTGACATTTATAGTTGATGCCATAGTCAATATTAAATTAATCTTGCAATATTCATTTTATTGCTGAACATTAAATTGTAAACTGTAACTGTTTAACTGAGAGCTAAATTACAGAGTTGACAACTGTCTTTTACATATTGTATATGTGACTATTCAGAATTAACTCTTCTATTTCCAAGTGACTTGTCCTTAGAAAATTTGCAGTAAAGTTGCAAAAACAATTTAACAATATATTTCAAGACAGAGCACTGAAGGGTCAAAATTAATATAGGCTAAAGATGATCAGGTAGCACAGATAAGATAGCATGATCTTAATCCATAAAATATTATATTTTTAGCATATCTTCCTTGCATTACACATCAAGGTTTAACAAGAAGGTACAGAAATCTATAGTAATGTATTGTTGATGTTGAATACATGGAGTAGTTTCAAATAATTTGATTTTAAAGTCATAGGACAGAAACAGAACAGCTAGTATTTAAAATAATATCTAAGAGAATTGTGGTACTGAAATTTATTTCACTAGCATAGGAGGTTTTAAAAGTTTGCATCAAAATGGTTTTCATTAGCCAGACTTGAATAAGGCTTAATTTTGTTTGAGCAATAATATTTCAGTTATTGGTTTCCATGAAATACAAGATTACAAAAATGGATTTGGAACATTAGTTGCATGAATAGGAGGAAGCTCATGCAACCAGTCTTTCCTTTCCCTTTTCTCATCTTCAGATGTTCTTCCAAATTGTTTTTAAAGTTTGGAAGTTTCTGAACTGAGAAGGCGGTTAAGCTGTACTCAGTAGTAGTGGGAGGTGGATATCATTAGAAATGAAATAAGGTGATTATCATCAGCAGAGTCTTCATTCCAGAAAGTTTCCTAATAGAAGATGATTCTCTCTTTTTGCTACATTTCCTATGACTGTTCAGAAAAGGCTTATTCTCTGCAAAGGATTTTCAGAGAATATAAAGCTAGCTTTTCCTATGCCCTTTGGGGACAGGCTAAATGATTTAGATAGAGATCATTAAATGTTTAATTTATAAATATATATTCCACCCATTCTACTTGTTTTGGGCAGCTTACAAGAATACTAATAAATTCTAAGTATGGGTCTTGCCACAAAAAAATTCCCATTTGAAAAATTAGATATAGAAATCTATTGGACCACTTCCCATTCTTTCAAATCCTTCCTCAGAGCCTGCCTTTTTCTGACATTTTGTAATTTAAGTTTTATTCTCAATGATCTATTCATTTCTCCTTGCCTTTGTTTTTTTATTGTTGCCACATTATCAGTTTTAGATATTCTCTCTTATGTCTTCAAAAAGTTTTGTGTAAGATGTTGGTTCAGTCTCAATTATAACAATAATTATAACAATTATGAAATGGCAGAAACCCGTGTATACTTCCTCAGGTAACAAATGTGGTTTTTTTCCCATTCAGTTCAAGATTTTAGTTTTTCCTTGAAAAGCAATATTTTCTTTTTCTTTTAGAAGTTAATGGCTGTCAGTCATTCATCATGATTTGAGTATATGGACTGAAAAGGCTATCATTTGTCTAGGAATGAGTTTTATTTCCTCATCTTCTATTTGATTTTTGCCTGTAAATTATTTTCTGTCTGCTACTGATCTTACATAGGAATTTTTTTTGTACTTACCATGAGTGAACTAATGTCAGGTCCAAACAACTAGGCCCATATATGTAGACTGTAAGCCAGCTACTTTATTGATTAATGCCTATTTCACGTAATGCTCTCAGACTGGCAATTGGTCCCTGGCAAAGATTAGATAAAGTTCATCAGCATCCAAGGGGACTCAGACCTTGCCTTGCTGTGTGTACATAAGGATTCCAGATTGATCCCCTGCTTGGCCATACTTCCTGACTGAGACACTTTCTCTGACAACTTAGACACTTGAAGAGAGGTGTGACACTTGTTATACATCCATTTCAAAGTATTTTCACTAATATTTTCCCTTTGAATTTGCTTTTGGTAAAAAGTAAAAGTAGAGAGAGGTGATGTCTCTCTCTACTCCCCCCCAAATAATCTAAACTTACTCTCTGTCTCTGACACACACACACACACACACACACACTCCCTCTCTTTGTATATTTTATTTATCTATTTATTTATCAAATTTCTACACTGCCCATCTCACTTGAGTGACTTCGAGCAGTTAAAATAAAAAATATACAGTGATGTAAAAAACACAGTTAAAAACAAAGCTAAAAGCAGAGTTAAGTACAAAGTTAAAAATTAAGACAATAAAAGTTAAAGAGGTGGGGGGAGCAGTCTCAAGCCACCAACAATCCCCAGAGTTACATATCAGTCTTAGATTCTCATGCCAATTGGCAGAGCCAGGTCTTCACATTATTCTGGAAAGCCTGAAGAGTGGAGACCTACCTCTCCTCTGGAGGTAAGATGTTCCAAAGGGTGGGGACAACAGCAGACAAGGTTCTGCTCCTAGATCCCACCAGTTGAAATTCTTTAACTGACAGGATCCATAACATACCCTGCCTGACTGGGTGGGATAGGTCAATATAGTTAGGGCAGTGGTTCTCAACCTGTGGGTCGGGACTCCATTTGGGGTCGAACAACCATTTCACGGGGGTCACCAAACAACACAGCCCACCATTTTTTCCCCTTTTCCTTAGCTGTGCTACTCCTATCTTGAATAGAGTCTAATTCTATTGGCTTTCAAAAGCCAATAGGAATTGTCCAGGCTGTCTCTGCCCTGCTGAGCCCGTCAAAAGTCCCATTCTGCAAACGGTGCTGCACCAGTTGAGTAGTCCTCGACTTACAACCGGTTGACTAGTCCTCGACTTACGACCGGTTGGGGGTCGCGGCATTAAAAAAGTTGAGAACCACTGAGTTAGGGCAAGACGGTTCCTCAGGTAATCTCAGGTATATTTCTCAGGTACTTGTGAATGCATGCATGCATTTATGTGGGTTTATCAGTGAGAAAGAGAGATCTGTAATGAACAAATTGTTAATTTTTCATTAATTTTAGTTAGTTAATTAATTTAAGCAACGTTTGAGGAAGGTTATCTTATTGCTTTTTTCTCTTACATTTTGAATCTCCAATACAGAAATAATTATTGTGTGAGAGTAAGTATCACTTTTGAAATTGGTACATTTAATGTTGCTTTTATTGCTGCAATTGGCTAAGTAATTAGCTGTGGCAGATATACCCAACAAATAAAAATGAAGCATTAAGGTAATTACAAAGTCTTTAAAAATATATTTGTTTTTAGATAGGATTAATTATTGTATGTGTTTATAAAACCTGTAACTTGTATTTTATGTTTTTCATTTTTCTTTGAATATAAGCAGTCATCATTTTTATAATAGTATCTCCTGAAGAACATACAGTATAGCAAAGAAACCAATAAGAGAATTCAAAATTGTGCAGTCATTATTTCTCGAAAGGATCCTGAATACTAAAAGTTCCATGGACAAAAAAATATGAAAAAGCCTTCTTCAACAGGCAACTCTCAAATTGTGAAATAGGTGGAATAAGTAAGATAATTTAGATCTACTTCTGTACCTCTTATCATACTTTCTAACCTTTGTTGCCCTAGTCAACAAGACTATACTGAGTTTCATGTAGTCATTGATAGTGATTCATTTAAATCTCTACATCATAACAAATACACAAAGCAACCCCCTTCCCTTTATTCGATAAGCAAAATTGTCCCATTGCTTCATAGCCTCATTCTAGTACTCCAAAGAGCTGCTTATATGCCGTGCTTCCTCAAAAGCCTATTCCAGTGTTTTTAGCCAACTACTGAGGGCACCAGAAGAAGGTTCTATAGATGTGCCATCACACACAGGTACCCGTCCTGCTTATCAGAAGAGCTGGCTTGGGACAGCAAGTTGGCTGAAGTACATTGTTCAGGCAAATTGGGTCACCTTTTTGCTTCAGCAAGAAAATTTGTCATTTTCCTGCATTGAAGCTTCTAGGGAAGGTAGACCCAAGCTGCCTTGCATAGCTTAGTAAGTAACTCCCATAGTTAGCTTTGTGACATCATCCTGAGATTTCAGAGCTAAGAATTTAAATGCTGAATCCTATTCAAAGCAAACTAGTGAAATAAATAGATCTGTTATTTTGCAATGCCATTTCAGTAACTAGAAATAAGAGGACTCACAAAAAGCATAAAGAATTAATACAGTGTAATGGGTCATCTTGTACCACCAGATTCTTGCAGAGCTTCAATAGGTATTCAGTCTTCCAGGGAGGATCCAAGGAGTATTCCAGGTGGAATACTTCTGTGCTTTAAAGGAATTGGGTTTTAGACTATGCTGGTCTATTAATGTAAATGCTGTGATGGTGGTTGTGAGTTTGGTATCTCTTTCTACATTTTTTGTCTGTGCTTTAAATTCTCTGCAGTGCTTTTTCCTATCTGAAAAGATTATGACTTGCTCTTTTAAAGAGTTCTTTACATGTCCAAACTACATTGCAATGATAAGTTTTATAATCCATCCAACAGCATGAGACAGATGTGCTCTTGGCTATCAACCCAACTTTCTCTACTAGAGCAGGTAGTATGCTTTTCAGAGAAGTAACAATCAGCCATCAATACCAATTAGCTTTCTCAGATGTGTTGCCACAATGAATTTAGGCCAATTCTAGAACTCATCAAATTTAAGAAAAGATTCTGTAATAAAAAGCTTGAAATAATTTATCTTCATTGAAGTCACACTCTGAGAAAATCACATTTGTCATGAATGTGGGATAATCTGGTTGACATTCATATGTCCTTTGTATAATTTTGAACTATTCCACAGTGCTCCCTTTAATCAGCATAAGGCCAGTAACAATTATTTATAAAGGAGTTCAATTTTCCTGATGGACTGATTCTGTTTCCACTGACTGTGATTCTACATGCCTGAGGACTGAAACAACATCTTTTAAATCAACAGCATTATAATTGATTATTGCTGAGAATACTTCGCTTTGAATTTAAGATTGAAGTCCATTGCAGGACTGGGATGCTTGCCATTCAGTTGATTTAAATCTGTTATACTTTTTAGTCCTGTTGTATCCCAACCAATCACTTGCTTATGAGATGGAAAACTATATAAATTAGATAAATAAATACCAAATCCTAGTTTAAATGCTGGAAAATGTAGACATGAAGATGAAACTAGTATACATTGAAAAAAGTTACAGTATTTTGTTAAATGCTATTACATATGGGTTGACAACATGATATAACAGCCTAAATACTCTATGTATAGAAGAAAGTAGAAATTCTTCTGCTCTAGTGCAATTTTGATAAACATTGCAATGGAATTTATAGATATTTGGAAGCAACAAGCTATCATTAAGACTTGACACTTTTAGTTTAGAATACACTTGATATCTGCTGAAATGAATATTTTTATTGGCACAGCTATTGTTTACAAATGTATACAAGCTAACATAATCAGTTGTACCTTTCTTTAATGAAACTTAAGATTGTTGTATCCCGTCTTTTTTATAAAGTAAAATTATCTTATAAAAAAAGGAAGACTTTGCACACATATTTTTGCTACATGTACTTCAGCTGTGGTAAACAATTTGTTTCACAAAAATCAGTGAGACTGTTTAAGCTCTCCTATATAAAAGTACTCACTATGTTTTAACATCTGCATCATCTTAGGAAGCTAGTTTTCTGTCGTTTCCTATCAATTCCTTTTGAGTTTTCTTTATTTTATTATTATTATTATACTAGAGTCTGCCATCTGTCATTAAAAATTCCATCTGTTTGTGTTGATTTTTTTTTGGTTTTTTTAAAAATGCACATTTTAAATCAATCATTTTATTAAAGCCAGCTGTAATATCTGTAGGCTGTTTTCTCTTCCATACAGTTAATATCAGCAATAGTTGGCTTTGCTTTAAACTGTGCTACCTTGATAAAAAATATAGCATGTACCTTTTTTTTTATCTTTCATGTTCGTTCTTCATGTTGAGGTTCCATTTCCCCTAAAAACTGGGATTTATTGCACTGAAACTGTTCACTGTCCCTGTTCTCTAAAATATGAATTTTGCTTCCAGTATATGCCTTATGGGGAATGCTGTGAAGATTAATTAGTGAATTAGTTAATCAGAAGAGCATCTGCGATGCCCAAGATTTTATACTGATCTCACACTTGGTTTTCAGAGTATTTTATAAATCCTTTTCTAAAACATATGGCATAAGGAATGTTCCTTCAAGGGATTGCTAAGCTTTTTAGCCATGGGTCCCCACATTACATTGATTATAGCATTCCTCAGAAGCAAGAAAAACATAAAATGTATATAATTCCACATAAAACTGAGATAGACAAAATTTAGAAGTTTAAGATCTTATTGTGAGCATTTTCACAAGATAGCTGTTTTCTGGGAACTTGTCTGTTCACAAAATGGCTATTAAGATAGGCTAATCAATCACAAAAGAACAATGTTGCATTTATATTACCCATGTTAGCTGTTGCCTGGATTTGCTTCTAACATCCCTGAAACTAAGATGACCAACTGTCCTCCTTTTGAAAGCCAATAGAATAGACTGTATTCAAGAGACTCTATTCTATTGGCGTTCGAAAGCCAACAGAATCTATTGGCTTTCGAAAGCCAATAGAATAGACTCTCTTGAATAGATTCTAATTCTATTGGCTTTCAAAAGCCAATAGGAATTGTCCAGGCTGTCTCTGCCCTGCTGAGCCCACCAAAAGCCCCAGTCTGCAAACGGTGCTGCAAGGCGAACTTTCTGGAAAGCTTCCCTCCCTGCTGAGCAACTACTAAAAGTAAGTAAAAGAGGACCAGGGGTGGGAGGTGGGAGGCTGGCAGGTGCAGGGAGGGTTGCTGGTGCACGTGGGACCTGGTGGGTGGCTTACCTCCCTTGGGCTGGGCCAGCTGGTGGTCGGCCTGCGCCCTCGCTGCCGCATGCCATGGCCACCCAGGAGCACCTGGGCCTGCCTGCCGCCGCACCGAATGTGTGGTGGCCAAGGTAAGGCTAGTGGGGCAGCAGCAGGTGCAGGAAGGGTTGCTGGTGTGCATGGGGCCCGGCGGGTGGCTTACCTCCCTTGGGCTGGGCCAGCTGGTGGTCCAGCCAGTGGTCGGCCTGTGCCATCACTGCCGCTTGCCAGCTACGCCTCGGCCAGCACAGGACGCAGCACCACTCATGCATGGCGCTCCCGGGCTGAAGCGGTTGCTGGGCAACGGCCCACATGCAGCCACAGGAGAGGAGGCGGAGTGTGCGTGCCTCCTCCTGCCCTGCCCGCAGGGAAATACAGATAGTCCTTGACTTACGACCACATGGTTGGGGTCGCGGCATTGGGAAGGTTGAGAACCACTGTCCTAGTTAGTCCCAAAGACACCTGGAGGAGACTGGAGGGTGACGCCACGGTAACTTTCTCTTGATCTTCGGCCCTGCTAGGGCAATAATAGCTGCGGGCGCAAGAGGCAGAGGCGGCGGGGCTATTGTGGGTGGGGGTGTGAGGGGCAGTGATGGCTGTGCTGTGGGAACCGCGGGGCCTGCTCTACACGGGGCTGCACCAAGTAGGCAGTGGTGCTAGCGGGGCAGCTGCAGGCGGGGTGTGTCGATGGCGGGCTGTCCCCCAGGGCCGGAGCCAGCGCAGCTGGTGCTTTGGGAGCCGCGGGGCCCACTCTACATGGCAGGGCAGCAGTGCTGGTGGGGTGGCTGCGGGCGGGGGCATGGCATGTAAGCATAATTACAATATAAAATGTTATTGTTACAAATTTTTTATGCATTTATCATATTATAGTGTATTCTGTATTATTGTTGCAGTGAATAAAATGTTTCTTTTATTTACAATATTTTTTTCTTCAATTTATTTGTGTCTTCCTTTCCATTGTAAAAAAGTTGGTCACCTTACTGAAACTGAGTTATTCTTCAGAAGAAAAAGAGGCCTATAAGCCACCCTCGTTCTTTGCTGCAAAAATGGAACATCTTACATATATTCCATCTTCCCAACCTACAGGGTAGTCTAAAATGTTTCTGTACTGCTCAAAAAAATAAAGGGAACACAAACTTATAGGATCCTATACGTTTGTGTTCCCTTTATTTTTTGGAGCAGTATAAATCCACTACACTAAGGGCCAATTTTAGATGACCTCTGGAACTAGAAGAAAAAAGTTTTTAAATGTATTTATATTTTAAAACCTGTAAAGGACAAACATATCTCATTATACATGGTGAACTATCTAAATAAAGTTGAAACTTCCAATATTATCCTTATAAACTGGGAAGAAAATCATACTGCTGTGAATGAGGTGCTTTGATTATAGCACTTATTTGGTAAAAGCTCAACATGAGAAAGTTGGGAAATAAATGGTTTTTAAAAACCTAATACATTTATAGAGTTCTAACAGTGATTGTCTACCCTATTAACATTTTCTTTTTCAATTTATCTTCATTTACTTTATATGGACTAGAGAGCAAATTGTCATTCCCTCCCTCCTCCTTTTCCCTTTAAGGTTTTCTCTTTTTTTAAAAGGAGTCTCTGAACACCAATTAATGTGTCTAATTTGCATGAGAAAGTGCAGAAGATGCTTTCCCCTCATAATTAGCTATATTTTGCAGTTCATTAAAATTCTGCAGCCTTTCACACAATGGATCTCTCTATTCACTTAGAGTGAAAATAAGTCTCATTACAAAAAGGGGCATACATAGAACATGAGAAGGGTATGGGTAGGATAAGTTAAGGATTTGTACATGAATATTTCTTATTGATAAAGATATGTGATTTGAAATAATTTTATGCTTAATGTTTCTTGTTGATAAAATTGAGACAGTTTAGTATAATACATTTGTATGGATTTTATTATAAACTAATTTCCCAAGATTTGATAACTTTTATGAAATCCTTTTCTTAACCTCCAGTGAAGAACCTGAAACTCCAATGTTGCAAGCAGTTTCTGAATATGTTGTTGCTTTGTTTTTACCTCTGAACTCTCTCTGATCATAATGGTTGACAATTGGTAGACTGTTTCTTGCCATATTTTGTTGGGAGATCCATAATTAATGTTTATCATAAAATAAGTTCAACAAAGTTTTTTTAAAGAAGAAAAACAATTGAAATGCCACAGAATTTTTTTAACCAAATCCACATGTATGACAGCCCTTCCTATTCTCCTCTTTATCCATGTTAATCTCTATCCCTCAACCTGCTAAAAAATTGCACAAGTGGTCCAGTCTCCAAAAAGCTACCCACCCTTGTTCTAATTGGTACCCGCCATATATTGTAGATACTCCTGTTATCTTCACCTAGCATAAATGTTGGGAATTCAGATCTGCAAGATCTGGAAATCTGTTGTAGAATAAATGCTGTGTTAAAATATAAGTGGTTAAAATATAAGTTTATCAAGAAATCATTGCAAAATCTTTTGTGAAATAGTGTCTTTATAAATGCATGGAATTTGGCATGACCTTGTTCTTCTTCATAGCTGTACACTAATTGACAGATTCTTTTTATTTGGAAAAAATATATATGCACAAACAAGAAAAAGAAGGTACAGAAAAAAAATAGAGAAAAAGTAAAAAGAGAAAAAGAAAAAGAATTTTCTTCCCATAGGAAGGTTTTTTAATAATTAATACCAAAAATATATCTGCACTTTAGTCCATTTGTAAGTTTCTAAGATCTAAGTTTTAATTAATTTTTACTGTTTATTCTGAAAAAAAATCCATTTTTAAGTAGTTAAACCTTCTTTCATTATGAATTGAAGGAAACTCAGTGATGTAAAACATATCAATCAATAGTTCCTAATAACTGAAAGACAGTTAAAAAGCAATTTCCAAAAGTGGTTAGAAAAAGGGGTATGCCAATTTAGTGTCCTTTCAAACCAAAATTTGAACAAGATGGGTATTTCCTTATCTCCCAGATATCTAAACCTGCCAGAGACTGCTATCTTGCAAGTTCCTTGCAAGGAGGAGATGTCTGGAGTCTTGTGGGTGATCTCAAGTCATCTCATTGTCTGCAGAGGAATTACTGAAGAGCCAGTCTATTCACTACCTCTTCATTCCACCATGGTTGTCAGCTCTGCTTTTTTCAGCACTATTTTTAGTCTGCCATTTTTTCCTGGAAATCCACATAATAGATTTATCCTGTGCCTCAATGACGTATTAGCCTATGCCTGCTTAATTCTTTGTTTCTCAAACACTGGCTGACTCATAAATGCTGTTATTTAATTTGATCTTCGTAATTTGTTTGGCCAACATAAATTAATCAACTCACAGTCAACTGAACATTAATTTCCTTGGAAAAATTTCAAGTACAAGATTATAAGAACAGCAATAGACTTCAATCAAATTAAGGGTGTGATCCTATAACAATTTTGAATACATGACTGTGCTTTACTTATTCTACCTCCCCAGGGAATAACTATTGGGACTTTCCAGAATGCTTTTAAATTAAGAATTTAAATTGATTTCATTTAAATAAATGAGAACATGAAGATTTTTAAATAATTCCAACATTATTTTTATCTTAAACTACAGTTACCTACTAAATATACAACAGTATTCCATTTTTAAAAACAATACCACAAGTCAAGAAAAGATATATTTAATTATCTGATAAAATCATCCTGAGATTTCATGAAATAATATAGTGCTTATTCATATCCATCAGGGCTAGGTAGCTTAGCTATATAAAAATTGTCAGCCCTCATATATGCCTATCTACAAACAACAGTTGTAAAATTACAATCTGGTCTCAAGCTGCCATGTGGAATGTTAATCAGAGATTCTACCACAGAGGACAGGACTGTGCAATGAACTGTCAAATCATTGAAGGGCAAATGTCATTCAGAGCATTTATGGTGTTTTTTTCATGGAATTATTTGCTATTTGTTGGGGGGGGGATTGCTGAAGCTTAGGAAAACGTATCCAGAAACAAGAATTTCATCTTGAAATATTTCATCTTGGAGTACATTTGATTCACAGTACCAGAGACCAAGGAAGAACTTTGGTGTCATCCCCAGTGCATTCTGGAGGAGCTGAGTGTTATTGGGTACCATCAACATCCAAACCAGCAGAGAACGTCTTCTAGAACAGTGGTTCTCAACCTGTGGGTCGGGACCCCATTTGGGGTCAAACAACCATTTCACGGGGGTCGCCAAAGAAGGCTGTCTGCCATTTTTTCCCCCTTTGACCATGCCCCTGGCACCCAGTGATGTATAAGTGGTTGGGGGTCACCACAACATGGGGAACTGTATTATGGGGTCACGGCATTAGAAAGGTTGAGAACCACTGTTCTAGAAGCTTTATGAAGATGTTAAACGGCATGGAGAAGGGATGTGTGGAGATTGGGTTGCTATTGCAGAAGGGAATGTTTTACTCTATACTGGATTATGATGATTAATTATATGGACTTTTATTTTTCTATACCTCTCAACAGTTTGTGATATGTAATATAAAATACTGCAAATAAACAAACAAGCCAGCCAGCCAGTCAGCCTGCCTGCTTGCCTGCCTGCCTGCCTGTTGGCAATGTGGCAGGCAGAGTATTGAAGTCAGCTTTAGTTCTTATTTGGATCCTAAGAATTGCTGAAGTTTTTTTTAAGCACTGCTTTAACTAAAACAATTATCATTCATATGACTAATAGCATGTCATAGACATAACTTGTACAGATGGCAGTGAGATGTTACAATAATTTTCAGTTGTTGATATTCTGCACAAATAAAAGTATGGCACATATAGTAGTTAAAGTCAGTTCCACAGGATCTGAAATAGCAATTTTTAGATCTAAAGTGTTAATTATTCATAATATTCTCAAGCAATCCTATTTGTAAGGCATACTTAGGGTATGTCTTCATGACATATTTGAACAGAAACTGACAATCATATATAACTTGGTGTTTTGTATAGATTCAGCACATGTGGTTAGCGGAAGTTAGTGTTTGTTGTGAACACACAGAACATTGGCCTAACTGAGTAAACATGATGTTGTGAACATAATTTAGTGAGGCATCTCTGGAATTAGAACATTGAGAACTATTGCCTAAGGCAATCAAAAACAAAGACTTTTATTGGTCTTTTGATATTTGACTACTGTTGACAAAAACTGTATTAGTAATACAGTTTCTTATGTATAGTGTATAACCACAATGTGTAGTTTGGATAAAGAGTATAATCTTCTTAACAGATTAAATTTCTATTTAAAAATATTATTGAGTTTTTAACTTCATTTATTATGAACATTAATAGATTTATTTACATCTATTGCATTGAGCTCTTTGAATTTAAATCCCATCCATCATTTGTAGTCACAGAATTTGTATTTGCCATATTTCCTTGACAGAGTAGAAATACAGGTATTGAAGGGTAATATTAAATTATTGTTGTTGCCTTGGTAAGGAAAAAGCTAAAGATCTTAAATGTTTTTTGCCAAATTAGGGCTGGTTTGTGGATCCTGGACTTTTGGATTCCTGGTCTACTTTCTACCTCAGTACCATCATTCTGTGACAAATAAAGCCTGTAGCGTTCCCTTGTGTCTAATTATTACAAATGTAGTATCCCTCATATTAATAGAGACATCATTGTTGTCATAATATAAATGGCATAATATAAATGGCAGTCTTGAAGAGACAGAAACATCTCATCCTTCTAATGAAGTGTTTCTCAACCTTGGCATCTTTAAGATATGTGGACTTCAACTCCCAGAATTCCCCAGCCAGTTCTGGGAGTTGAAGTCCATGAATCTTAAAGTTGCCAAGGTTGAAAAACATTGACCTAATGAAAAACAAAACTATTGAAGAATCAGAAAAAAAACAAAAGAGTTCACTTCTTATGTAGGCAGTAGTCCATACAAATAAAATGTGGTCAATTTTTGAAATCAAATAATTTTCAGAATAAACAAACTTCTATTATCTTCAGATACACTTTTTCTCTGAATAGAATTAGTTGAACCTCTTCTCTCCCTGTCAAATTTTATGAATTTAAAAATGTGTTGTTATTGAGTTAATACATATTTTTCGAATAGCTTGTCATAACTAATTCTTGATGTCAACATGCCGTTCTTTTTTCCCTGCAGATTGAAAAATGCTTTCTTTAGTAGCTTCAAACTGCCATTCCACAATTGAGATACTATAAGAAATGCGAAAAACAGTTGTTTTTAATCTCATCATGATTTGAAACCATTGTCATTTGAATCTGTCACAGTATTGCATACATTTCCTGCTGGAAAATATTTGCCTTGTCTTGAAGTATTATTCCTGCAAATCTTTGATGTTCCAGGCTAGGTCCTTCGGAAGGAGATATTAGGTGTGGTTTCCTGCCACTTTTTGATAGGTATGTAACATCCATTTTGTCTCCCTCCTTCAGATAGTCTTTCATCAATACCATAGTCTCTGTAATTAGCTTTGTCAGACCAGCCAGTCTTAAGGTCCAAACAGCCAAATCTTGTATAGTTCTTTTCTTTATATATGGCTTTTATAATCAAATGTGTTTCCAATTATCAAAGCATTGTTAAAGGCAGTATTTTATAATAGTTCTTCTATTCATGGGTCTTACAATTATCAGCCACTCAGATTTAGAGTCCAGAATGTTTAACCACTTAGAAGCTTTCCAGTAAATTCCTCCCTAAAGGTTTAGCCAAAAGTCAAGGTTTTTCTTTCTCTGCAAACAATTCTTGAGCTTAGAAATCACAGATCAGTAAGTATTTATTGCAGAAGGTCAGCAGTTTTTTAAAACAAATATAGTTCTCACCCTATAGTAGGTAGCCCAGTGTGTTTTCTTTCCTCTGTTCCCAGCTGTTTTCTATTTGGCGAGAAGCCACTGAGGTTCAAAGGAAGAGTTATTCTTTATTTCTGGATGCCTTGCCAATTTCTGTGTCTGTGCAGCTGTTGTTCTATTCTCTAATCCTCCATTAGGTGTCAGTAGCCATTCATTTTCCAACTTTTAAAGCAAAAAGTTATTTTCTTGTAGTTTCATCAATACTCTTTCAGATGTAAAGTCTTAACAGTTTTCATGATTTTCAGATTTATCCAGACTGTAGTATTATTCATTTCAAAATTTTTCTGTCCCCCATAAAAATTAAGTCACCGCTTCCATCTATGGAAGGGTGGGGATGTGGTTCCCTCCCTTCTCACTTTTGGAGGATTTTTTGCTTCTTGGGATCTTTTCCAGGAAATTGATATTCTCACCCAGTTCCAAACGTGCTGTTCACAGTTGTTCTGGTTAGTGCTTTTGGACTTTGGCTGCTGTTACCTTGGGCTAGTCACTGGTGTGCAGCTAGCCTTTCTCTTGTTGGGTTGATGGGTTTCCCTCAGATCAAACAAATCGACTGCAATTATTCTATGATCCATGGGGGGCCCTCCTTCTCCCTAGATCCATTTAGGGTCCCCTGGCAGGGCAAAACCAGCCGTGGGGTGCGGAGCTCTGCAATCCCTCGGCCGTGCACTATGGCACAAAACTGGAAGTGACATTTATGACAACATAAATGAACACATCTTTAACTTAAACCTACAATTAAAAAACTCTCAGAAAATGACAAAGAATTAACAAACAAACCAGATAATAGAATACAAACTAGAGGAGAGGGACTCAAAGAGGGAAGCTACAAATGAAGAGAACCACAGTCTAATACAAACAAAAGAAAACTTGCAAGATTTTCCCACAACAATGGAAATGAGAAAGATATCTTATTTTTCAAAACTTCAAAATAAACTTGAAGATAGGAAAGAAGACCTAACAAAATAGATTATAGAACAACCAGTAGAATTATTAGAGTTTAGGAGCCAAAAAGTGTACATTCTACATAATTTGACTTTTCTATTCAACAACATTCACAAAAATACAGGAAGAATCCCTGGCAAGCTGAATACACTGATTTAGAAAACTACTTTGCAAAAGAAGAATGCTAGAATTAGATTTGACTCGACCTACCAGATGGAGTACTATATGATTAAACACTTGTTTGAATATGGTTAAAAGAATAGATAAATCATGTATATTAAGAGGCCCTACAGTAAGAGGAATAAGATATATAAGTAGTATAGTATTTATAATATATGAAATATAAAAATATTGGGATGTTTTATGTGAATAGAAAATTTGTATATTTAAAGGTAATTAACATTGAGAAAACTATGGCTGATAAGAATGATTTGAATATAGAGGGGAAAGTAAGCTTAAATAAGAAACTTGAAAACAGGATATATAGTGATTTAATAAGATGACTTTTATGAATATAATTGAAATATAAGCAGATCAGAAAAGATATATGCTAATGTTACTGTTATTTGTGCAAACACAAGAAAAATATATTCAACCTTGTATATATTGAAAGTATTAAGAACTATATTTGCTTAATGTTGATAAAAGGAGAACACTGTGGGAATAAGAGATCAAAGAAATATATCATTAATTAATAGATTGATTATGGAATTATAGAAATTAATTATTATTGATTATTTTTTAAACATATGAACCCAGACAACATGCTGCTTACTGAGCACTAAAGATTGTTATTGATAACAATCAATACATTTTTTTTAATAAAAAAGAAATGCTGAAAAACAGGAAAACTGTAATTTTATAAACAAATGGACACATTTATGAAGTATTCAAATAGTGAATTCTAAGAATCACATGCAGAACATAACACTGATAAGTGAGCACATCTGTTCCCTCTTTCCACCCCATCAAGGGGCTGTTGAGGGTGAAATGAAGGGCTTCACAGGTGATGAAATTGCTACTGCTGCACTTCCATTCTCATCCACAACAATTACCAGTTTCTAGAGCAATGAAGCTTCAGAAAACGATTTGTCTAAATAGACACTCAAAGCTCCTTGATTATCAGTGAAAAGACCCAGCAGGTTGCTGTTCACAGAAAGCCAGTTAGAAAGGAAATACAGGTCTGTTGTAGAGCTTTGGGATGTAGTAGCTTTAGATGGGAAATAAATTAGTTTCCAAAAATTTGTAACCCCATTTCTTTCTTTTTC
This sequence comes from Crotalus tigris, assembly GCF_016545835.1. Taxonomy (NCBI): domain Eukaryota; kingdom Metazoa; phylum Chordata; class Lepidosauria; order Squamata; family Viperidae; genus Crotalus; species Crotalus tigris. The sequence goes on along the minus strand of NW_024100104.1, from coordinate 1,261,360 downwards.
AATAAATCTTGCTAAAAATTGTGCCTGGAAAAGAAGTACCTTTGGTTTGGGGAAAATGCCAAAGAGACTGACTGAAATCCTGATTCCTGTCACTTCCTTGTTATCAGCAGTACTAGGTACTTTCCCGACATCTAGTTGAATATTGATCAACACGATGAAAGTGAGAAGAGCATTTGGGGATATGTCACCCTTAAAAAGAATTGCTGAGGATTATGAGTTGTCCATGCTTTCATAGCAACATCCAGTCATATAAATAAAACACTTATCATTGGTGGCCTTTGATTTAATACAATTACACTAATAGCTGAAACCATTTATAACAATTTATAACTCAGTTACAACCATTTTTTAACCTGATATTCTTCATTTTTCTGATTCTTAACACACCAAGTATATTTTAATGCATTAAAAGTTTTTATTGATAAAATATACAATATATTTTACATTCCAATTTTAAACATAACATATTTTCAAAGTCACAGGTGGCTGATTCTATTTTCCATTAAAATTTTCAGGCATAAAGTTGCCAAAGCAGGGATCTGCCCTAGGCTTCCATTTGTTAGTTTAGTTATATGACATAACTTCAGCTTGCTTTAAGATTTTACCTACTTGTAAATCATGCTATCAACAAGTATTGCTGCATTTTCAATCTAATTTATTTTTTGCTTTTTCCCTTCTCTTTTAGTAAACCTAAAACAGATTACAATTCATAACAAATGAGAAAATGTGTGATATTCAATAGTATCATGAAAAATTGTTGACTAATGATATAAATGACATTTCACTAAATTTGTTTCAGAGTTTGACATTTTTACTCTGATGCACAATCAGAAATACCATAAGGAGCATTGACAGGAGCATCATTCATTTTTGGAATAATTACTGTAACTAATTCCATAGTATTGGTTAATTGAACCAAAATATGAAATGGAAACAGTAGCCCAAACTAGAACAATCTCACACTGATGAAAGACTATTCTCCTTTAAATAAGTAGATTGTGCTGTATGTTGAAAAGTAACTACATAAATTACTAATTTATAACTCATTTTATAAAATGTTAGTCTTGATTTAAGATACACTTCATGTATAGCCTGTTCTGAAAGATGTCTTTCACTCCTTAACTTATTAAATATTTTTATATTTCATGAAGCAGAATAGAAAATCCTGTTCTTATTGTCCTTATCACCTGTTCAAAAATGTACCAGAAAAATCATAAGTTAAAGAGTTAAAACATAGTATTCAACAACTCTGGTAGAAAATACTTTAAATGTTTAATATTAGAGCTGTACAACAGCTGGTGAAATATTTAGTACTGAAATATATTTAATATTTAGATATTCTCAGCAACTGGCTAAGCGTCTTCACATTAAAACTGTGGGCAGCAACTCAAAACCATTTATGAGCAGCAGAGGGCTGCATACGTGCCACTGCTTACAACACTCTTTGTGTGGGATACTTGCCAAACAAAGATCTATTACAAGAATCCATGTGCCTACTAGAGTCTTGGACTTTAAGAGAGCTAATTTCAATAAACTTAGAGAGGCTTTTGAAGGATTCCATGGATGAGAATACTCAAGGGGAAAACAACTCAAGAAGCTTGGGAAATTTTGAAAAGTGAGATAATAAAAGCCCAGTCCAGCATAATACCAACAAAGAGGAAAAATAACAGCTCTCAAGAAGGTGACAAGCAACAGAGAGAAAGCGGAACTATTTAACTCATTTTTTGCATCTATCTTTACACAAATGGAAAAAACAGACCAACCTACCAAAAATAGTGCCATAAAAAACAGAATAGAAACAGAAGTTAAGATAGGCAAGAAAATGGTAAGTGAGCACCTGTACAGCCTAGATGAGTTCAAATCACCAGGACCAGATGGATTACACCCCAAGGTTCTCAAGGAACTGGCAGATGTGATCTCAGAACCATTGAACTATATTTTTCAAAGATCCTGGAGCACTGGGGAATTACCGGAGGACTGGAAAAGAGCTGATGTAGTTTCCATCTTCAAAAAAGGGGAAAAATGGACCCAGGAAATTACAGACCTATCAGCCTGACCTCAATACCTGGGAAGATTCTGGAAAAGATAATCAAACAACGAATTAGCGAACACCTAGAGGCAAACAAAGTCATTACTAAAAGCCAACATGGGTTTGTCAAAAACAGATCATGCCAGACAAATCTTATTGCATTCTTTAACCAAGTGACAAAATTAGTGGATCAGAGGAATGCTGTGGATATAATTTACTTGGCATTTGATAAAGTAGATCACAACCTACTATTTGATAAGATAGAAAAATGTGGGTTAGACAGCATGACCACCAGATGGATCCGTAGCTGGCTGACCGGCCGTACTCACCATGTGGTCCTCAATGGAACTGCATCTACATGGAGGGAAATGTGTACTGGGGTGCCCCAGGGCTCTGTTCTGGGCCCAATGCTCTTCAACATCTTCATCAACGACTTGGACAAGGGGATAGATGGAGAAATCATCAAATTTGCAGATGACACCAAGCTGGCAGGAATAGTCAACACTCCAGAAGACAGGCTTGGGATACAGGAGGATCTGGACAGACTTGAACACTGGGTGCTATCTAACAAAATGAAATTCAATGGTGAAAAAAGTAAGGTTCTACATTTAGGCAAGAAAAAACCAGATGTACAGGTATAGTATAGGTGGTACCTTGCTCAGTAGTAGTAACTGTGAGAGAGATCTTGGAGTCCTAGTGGACAATCATTTAAATATGAGCCAGCAGTGTGCTGCAGCTGCTAAAAAGGCCAATACAGTGCTGGGCTGCATTAACAGAGGGATAGAATCAAAATCACGTGAAGTATTAATACCATTTTACAATGCCTTGGTAAGGCCACACTTGGAATACTGCATCCAGTTTTGGTCACCGTGATGTAAAAGAGATGTTGAGACTCTAGAAAGAGTACAGAGAAGAGCAACAAAGATTATTAGGAGACTGGAGGCTAAAGCATATAAGGAAAAGCTGCTGGAATTGGGTATGTCTAGTTTAATGAAGAGAAGTACGAGGGGGGACATGATAGCAGTGTTCCAATATCTCAGGGGCTGCCACAAAGAAGAGGGTGTCAAGCTATTTTCCAAAGCGCCTGAAGGCAGGACAAGAAGCAACGGATGGAAACTAATCAAGGAGAGAAGCAACCTATAACTAAGGAGAAACTTCCTGACAGTTAGAACAATTAACCAGTGGAACAACCTGCCTCCAGAAGAGGTGAATGCTCCAACACTGGAAGTTTTTAAGAGGAAACTGGACAGCCATTTGTCTGAAATGGTATAGGGTTTCCTGCCTGAGCAGGGGGTAGGACTAGATGATTTCCAAAGTCCCTTCCAACTTTATTATTATTATGTTGAGAATCCTAGCAAGCATCAGTCACCATATATCTTGAGAGTATTCATTGATCTATAAGCATAATGGGTAGAGACTTAAACTTGGGTATGTTAAAAAGAAAGCAGTATAAATTAAATCTTCAGCATTTTCAAAGATAAGTATTTAACTAAATATGAAAATCTATCTGTAGTTGATCCAGGGTGGATTGTAATATATACAGACTTCAGTGTGCGAGCTGTTAATTTTATGGCATCCCATTTTGTAGCTTATAGCAAACATAATTGTCACTGAAAATGCCAATATATTTTTTGCCTGTTAGAACCCGGGGATGATTTTTCTGGATGCATTGGAAAAGTGTGGCTGAGTTTCCAGGTTTTGATTCTTATTGTTCTGAGCTGCTGAGAATTGTGTTTTAAATGGGAGTCATCTAAGTCTTTTAAACAAGCAAACAAATTGCATCCCTCTTAGACAGCAGAAAATAATTAGTTGTGTGGCTATGTGAATTGTTTTTTCTGATCCTGTCCCATTCGTGTCAGAAGCCCCTTTGAAGCAGTTCCGGGTTGAAAGGATTAGCCAGTGCCATCACTATTGCCCTGTGGACATCTGTGGGGACTTGATTCATGTCTCTATCAAGGAGCTAGAACGAATGATAGGAGCTCACCCTGCTATAGAGCAGCACTTGAGTCTCAAACAAGGGCTTGCTAACCTCTAACCCAATATCCAAATTATGTGAGCCATTTCACTCCTGATTGTTTTACTGTGTCTCATATCAAATACTGTGGTTATTTAGGGAAGAATAAAGGTTATTTTATCATTATCCTCTTTAGTTATGTGAAGGTGATCCACTGAGTAAATTATTATTAAATTAAGTAGATTGTTTTTAATACTTGTTTTGATTATTTTACCATTTTGTGTGAAAAATAAAGGCTCTTTTAATATTACATTTTGTAGAGTACAAAAATTGTCACATGTTCATTAATGTAATTTAAATGCTGTGATAGATATATGCATATTTCTTAGTAACTGATGAACTGATAGATTTCAGGTTTGGTAGAAAATCAATCTCCTTCATGGATTATTGCCTTGTCGTGGCGAAGGGGCTTGCATAGCTCAATGAAGCTATGAGCTGTGCCATGCAGGGCCACCCAAGTCGGACAGGTCATGGCAGAGAATTCTGACAAAATGTGATCCACTGGAGAAGGAAATGGCAACCCACTCCAGTATCTTTGCCATGAAAACCCCATGGACAGTATCAAAAGGCAAAAAGATATGTGCTGGAAGATGAGCCCTTCAGGTTGGAAGGTGTCCAATATGCTACTGGGGAAAAGCAGAGGGCTAATATTAGTAGCACCAGAAAGAGTGAAGCGACTGGGCCAAAGCCGAAAGGACGCTCAGCTGTGGATGCATCTGGTGGTGAAAGGAAAGTCTGATGCTGTACAGATCTTTTCACCATAGGAACCTGGAATGTAAGATCCAGGAATCAAGGCAAACTGGATATGGTCAAACAAGAGATGACAAGACTGAAGATTGACATCTTAGGAATCAGTGAACTAAAATGGACAGGAATGGATGAATTTAATTCAGAGGACGATCAGGTATACTACTGCGGGCAAGAATCCCTCAGAAGAAATGGAGTAGTCTTCATAGTCAATCAAAGAGTCGGAAAAGCAATACTGGGATACAATCCCCAAAATGACAGAATTATCTCAGTGCGAATCCAAGGCAAACCATTCAATATCACAGTAGTCCAAGTCTATGCCCCATCCACTGGTGCTGAAGAGGATGAAATTGACCAGTTCTATGAAGCCCTACAGCACCTTATAGAATTAACATCAAAAAATGATGTCCTTATCATCATGGGGAATTGAAATGCTAAAGTAGGAAGCCAAAAGATAACTGGAATAGCAGGCAAGTTTGGCCTTGGAGTACAAAATGAAGCAGGGCACAGGCTGATAGAATTTTGTCAAGAGAATACGATGGTCATAGCAAATACTCTTTTCCAACAACCCAAGGGACAGCTCTACACACCAGACGGTCAAAACAGAAATCAGATTGACTATGTGCTCTGCAACCAAAGATGGAGAAGCGCTATACAGTCAGTAAAAACAAGACCAGGAGCTGACTGTGGCTCAGATCACGAGCTTCTCATTGCAAAATTTAGCCTTATATTGAAGAAAGTAGGAAAAACACTAGGCCACTCAGGTATGAACTAAATCATATCCCTGATGAATATACAGCAGAGGTGACAAATAGATTTAAGGAATTAGATCTGATAGACAGAGTGCCTGAAGAACTATGGATGGAAGTTCGCAACATTGTACAAGAGGTAGCAACTAAAACCATCCCAAAGAAAAATAAATGCAAGAAAGCAAAATGGTTGTCCGAGGAAGCTTTGTAAATAGCTGAGGAAAGAAGGAAAGGGAAAGGCAAGGGAGAAAGAGAAAGTTACACCCAATTGAATGCAGAATTCCAGAGAATAGCTAGAAGAGATAAGAATGCCCTCTTAAATGAACAGTGCAAAGAAATAGAAGAAAGCAGTAGAATAGGGAGAACCAGAGATCTCTTCAAGAAAATTGGAGATATGAAGGGAACATTTCATGCAAGGATGGGCATGATAAAGGACCAAAATGGCAAGGACCTAACAGAGAGATTAAGAAGAGGTGACAAAATTACACAGAAGAACTATACAAGAATGAGCTTAGCATCCCTGATAACCACGATGGGATGGTCACCGACCTCGAGCCAGACATCCTAGAATGTGAAGTGAAATGGGCCTTAGGAAAGCTAGAGGAGGTGACAGTATTCCAGCTGAGCTATTAAAAATCTTAAAAGATGATGCAGTAAAAGTGCTACACTCAATTTGCCAGCAAATTTGGAAAACTCAACAGTGGCCACAGGATTGGAAAAGGTTTTTTACATTCCAATTCCAAAGAAAGGCAATGCCAAAGAATTTTCAAACTATTGCACCATTGCACTCAATTCACATACAAGTAAAATTATGCGTAAAATCCTACAAGCTAGACTCTAGCAGTATGTGGATCGAGAACTTCCAGAAGTACAGGCAGGATTTCGAAGAGGCAGAAGAACTAGAGATCAAATTGCCAATATACGCTGGATCATGGAGAAAGCTAGGGAGTTCCAGAAAAACATCTGCTTCATTGACTATACTAAAGCCTTTGATTGTGTAGATCACAACAAATTGTGGCAAGTTCTTAAAGAGATGGGAGTACCAGACCATCTTATTTGTCTCTTGAGAAACCTATATGCGGGTCAAGAAACAACAGTGAGAACTGGACACGGAACCACTGATTGGTTCAAAATTGGGAAAGGAGTCTGGCAAGGCTGTATTCTATCGCCCTGCCTATTTAACTTATATGCAGAGCACATCATGAGAAAGGCAGGGCTAGATGAATCAAAAGTTGGAATTAAGATTGCCGGGAGAAATATCAACAACCTAAGATATGCAGATGATACCACTCTAATGGCAGAAAGTGAAGAGGAACTAAAGAGCTTCTTGATGCAAAAGTTGGCTTAAAACTCAACATTAAGAAAACCAAGATCATGGCATCTGGCCCTCTCAATTCCTGGCAAATAGATGGGGAAGAAATGGAGGTAGTGACAGATTTTATGTTCCTGGGTTCCAAGATCGCCACAGATGGGGACTGCAGCCAAGAAATTAAAAGACGCTTGCTTCTGGGGAGGAAAGCTATGGCAAATCAAGACAGCATACTAAAAAGCAGAGACATCACCCTGCCAACAAAAGTACATATAGTCAAGGCCATGGTTTTCCAAGTTGCAATGTATGGCTGTGAAAGTTGGACCATAAGAAAGGCTGAGCACCAAAGAATTGAGGCCTTTGAACTATGGTGCTGGAGAAGACTCCTGTGAGTCCCCTGGACTGCAAAACAATCAAACCAGTCAGTCCTAGAGGAAATCAACCCTGACTGCTCTTTATAAGGCCAGATCCTGAAGTTGAAACTCAAGTACTTTGGCCACCAAATGAGAAGGAAGGATTCACTGGAGAAGAGCCTAATGCCGGGAAAGATTGAGGGCAATAGAAGAAGGGGACGACAGAGAATGAGTTGGGTGGATGGAGTCACTGAAGCAGTAGGTGTGAGCTTAAATGGATTCCAGAGGATGGTAGAGCACAGGAAGGCCTGGAGGAACGTTGTCCATGGAGTCTCAATGGGTTGGACACGACTTTGCAATTAACAACAAGAAAATCAAAGGCAAGCAATTATTTTAACTCAGCACATTTCAGGCCCTGGCAGCTGTTTGGATGCTGTTCAGCTTTACCCAATATAAAATACTGTCATGAATAGTAAAGCCTTAGAGGAAACATGACACAGAATCCTTCCCTGGGGAGGAAGGACAAGGCTTAATATGAATAATGGCAACTATACATGGTCAAATATTGATTGATGTGGAATTGCAAAATGTTTAGGATTTTTAATGACATTCAAAAAGCTACTTAACTCGTGATTAAATAACATAATAATAGTTACCAGTGACACTAATGGGATTCTCTTCTATACAAATAACAACTAAAAAAATGTTTACTTCATTCCTGAACAGTTAACCAGAGGTTTTTCTGTTCTTCCATAAATATATTACATTATATTTTATTTTGTGTATCACATTTCCTGCAGGGAGGATATTTAAAATTGAAACCAGACTGATTTTCAAGGATATGTTATAATCAATAGGGTTTCTGCCTTTAATATTAATTGTGTTTCAAATAAAGAATGAAATACATGGTTTTTTTCTTATATATCAGTTTTCTTTTATATCAGTTGCTGGAATAGTGTTTGTATTATATAGGTGCATCATTAGATTAAGAGGTTTAGTCAGGTTATACTATTACATTGAATTCAAGGTTATTTTCTCCTTTAAAATAGCAATGAAAGCTACATTGTATGTTTATATTCTTCATAAAGGTAGGCAAGTTCTTCCTTTATATCATGTTGTATAAATGCAGAGGTAAACTGACTTATTTCTTCTGAATGACTCGATCTAAAAATGAATTCACTGTACAAAGTATGGATGTTTTTCCAGTACATTGAAGAACTACCTGATAGAATTGGTGCTGGAAACAAAAAAGAAGAAAGAAAAAAAAGAAAGAAAGAAAGAAAGATAAATAACCCATATATGTGGTAGACATTGTTGCCTAAAAGGTCATTTGAAAGGCAGATGGGTTTTTACTCCACATCTTCAATTTTCCCAAAGGCAGATTTTTGATAGAAACATAGCCAGGAAATATACTGTATGCTTAGAATCCAATCTGAGTTGGTTTATTCCAGCATAAGCCTGAAAGCCTGGAAGACCAAACCATTGGTCCCTATGACCAACTCAGGTTGGATCCTGCAACATTATCCTGGGACATGTATATTTGCCTCCATTTGCAATATATGCTTGGTTTGGAATGAGTTTAAATTTCCAGGACCAGATGAATTGCATCCCTAGATACTGATGTAACTTGCTGATGATCTGGTAAAATTACCTTTGATAATATCTGGAGAATAGATGAAGTGCTGGAGAAATACAAAAGTCCCTGTTTTTAAAAGGTCAGAAAAATGACATCTCAGTGTGATATCGATATCGGGCAAGAGTTTAGAGAATATTATAAAGTGATGTATCTGTAAGCATATTTTTGACAATGTAACTATAAGAAGTCAACATGCATTTGTGAAGAACAAGTCTTGCTTAAATAATATAATTTCATTTTTAATTGGAAACTTTCTTAGAAGATTATGGGCCTGATGAAATGTAATATATCACAATTTCAGGAGTGTCTTTGACAAAGTACCTTATGATAGTCTGATTAGCAAACTAGTTATGTATATAATCGATGGTACAATTATTTATGTGGAAAATAAATGAGTTGATAATCATATTTAAAGAGTGCACTTTAATCATTCTTAATCAGATAAAAATGGGGTGCTACAAAGTTTAGTGTCAACATTTTTAGTAATAAGGTGGATGAAGAGTTGAAAGAAATGGTTATCAAAATGAAGATAGCACAAAATAGGTGGGATATTGCAAAAAACACAAATAATATTCAAAACAGTAATGAAACCATAGGTAAATTTAACAAAAACAAATGCAAAGAAATATAAATAAAATGTGTAGATATAGAATGGCTGGTTCCTGGCTTGATTACTTCTGAAAAAGATTATGTTAGAGTAGTTAATTGGAAACTAAATATAAGTAATTTGATGTGATTGTAAAAAAACAAATGCAAGTGTATCAGAAAGCCCATACCGTAGCTCCTAAATAAATCAAAGGAAGTTCAGTAGTATTTCTATCTCACTCTGCACTGTTCAAGGCCAAACTACCCATTTTAGTATTTTGTTCATTTTTAGGTACAGCACTTTAAAAAGATATTGGGAAAGGTTTGAAAAAGGCAAAAAGATAATAAAGGGATTAGATATGTAGTCCTGTGAATAGGGACTGAAAATGCTGACTACATTTAGCCTTCAGAAATGTTGGAGGAAAGGAACTAAGTAGGATAGCATTCTTCAAAGATCTGAAAGCATATCACACAGAAGGTCAAGGCCTCTTTTCCAGAATACAAAATCATGGATTTAAGTTATAGGAATATGGATTTCAATTGATTGTTACCAAAAAAAATCCTCACCTAAAGCCGTTTGACAGCTTATACTCAAAGTAGCTGCATCTTCTATAACAATTCCTTTGTATTATGCCAAATTTTTCGATTCACATTGTTGATATTCATATATTGGCCTTCTGGAGGAGATGGAGTCGAAATGTTGCTTGATGTTTATGAAAATGAAGCATCTGTTTTGATAAACATCGGGCACTTTCTTTCTATAGAAATTCCACTGAGATATAATTTCCAAACCAATTCTATGAACAAATGCAAGACATTAAGAACAAACTCTATAATTTAAAAAATGGTTGGAAATGCATGAATCTATCTATTTTGTTCTTTGGAGGAGGGGTGAATCTTGGAGTCTTGATCTTTGGAGAAAAATCAAAAATAAATACAAAAATATATATGTTAATCTAAAGTAGCCCTAGGTTAGACATTGTATATTAATTACCTTCTCTGCCACCCCCCAAATCAGAGCTCATTTTATAAATCTCCCATGCAGATCAAAACAATGTTCTGCATATCAGTTTTGAACCATGTCTGCCCAGAGCACAAGATAATCCTCTATCAGTACTGCTAGAGGATTTAAGTTTAAGGTTATTTGAAAGTCAGACAAGAGTTTAAAAAGAAGAGATAGAAAAAAGTAATTCTGTGCATGGAAGTAATGCTATAACCTCTCAGGTGATAATGGTCTCGAGGGATATGGGCAGGTACAGATTGCCTGAGGAATGGCTTAGATTGAAATGGAGCAGCCAATGTCCATATCAGCACACTTGATCATTTATCTAAACTGTATTGACTTTTCTTTCTCTTTTTTTGCTTGAAAGGGGAAAAAAAACTACAAATACACTAAGGGAACTATTTTGTATCCATTTTCTTTTATGAAACAAAAGAAAAATTTCAGCAGGAACTATCTACTGAGCATGAGGAAATATTTAATCATAAGAATTTCAGTGTATTCCAGAATATCATCACCACTGGTCCAAATTAAACAAAGCAAATAAAAAATTATCAGGATAACAAAAAATATTATGATGGCTGCTGTATTCTTGAGCAGTAGAATTTTCCAGGTGATCCTCAAGGGCAGTCCCATGTAGAGAGCATTGCAGTAATCCAAACATCTTCCCCTAATGGATTGGCAATTATAAAAAATAATTTCTAACATGAACATTCCGACTAAAGAGGAAGTATCTGGTCCCATTCGAAAGCACGCAAATGCAAGCAGATTAATAGGTACCACTTGGGTGGGAAGGTAGAGCAATCTGTGTGCCTTTGGCATAGAGCCATGCTGGCCACATGACCACAGAAATTGTCTTCGAACAACAGTGGCTCCTTCAGCCAAGAAATGGAGATGAGCGCTGTGACCTAGAGTTGGATACAACTGACAGGAAAATCTTGACCTTTTGTATTGTCACTGGAAGATGCCATTTGCAGAGTGAAACAAAGAAGTAGCTGCCTCAATCAGTAGTTTATTCATAGTTTGGACAGAATTTATTTATGTAATTTTTCTTTGTTTCCATATTTTTCTGTGAAATTCTGCTCTCATGCTGATAATGTGTGATTATCAAAGAATGTTCTGGCACATGATTACAAGCATGGCACTGGCAACACCTCATCATTTAGCTGCTGGAGTTTAAAACTATATATAATTACTTGTTGAAAAATGTTTGGAATACTTACTGAACATTATTATATGTGTTCTGAAGCTTCAGAGTTCTTCGTTGATCAAAAATTTAAAATGTCATACGAGGAACTGAAGTTTGCACTGAACAACTGCTCAAATGTCAAAAATTAACAAGATTCTTCTAATGAAGCAAGATAACTTTTTTGTAAGTAAGTAGTACATTGACTTTTAGTACAGATACATCATTTTGCCCACCTCTCTTACAAAAGAAAAAGCTTATTGTGGTCACCTGAATTTTAATATAGTATGGAAAGCTACAATTAGAAAGAATCAAGAATTAATCCCTGCAATAAGATTGCTAGCTGATGAGGACTACATAATAAAATTTTAGGAGGAGAGAATGGGGGATACAGTGTATGCCCATGGTTTCTATACCATCATTCTGGAATAGGGTGGCCAGATCATAGAACACAGTGTTACACGGTGGTTGTTCTTTCTCTGGGAACAAGTCCAGTCTGGGTTGGTAGCGGATTGAGAGATTAAATCCAAGGCCCCTGTTTTGTGGGTTGTCTCAGGATTCCATTGACTCGCACTCTTAATTAACATCTCCATGCACTGCTGGGTTAGTTCATCTGTCATCACAGACTACAGTATCTCAGTGCACTGATGATATCCAGTTATATGTAGCTGCCCTGGGCCAATCAGGTCATGCCATCAAGGTTCTTTGCTAGTGCCTGGAGGCTTTGAGGTTTTGGTTGGAGGAGAACAAGCTTTGACTCAACCCTTGAAAAACTGATCAACAGTGGGTTTTAAAATCCCCTAGTTCTGGACATTTTTGATCTTTAACCATGTATGGGAGGTGCACTTTCCCAGTGAAAATTGAAACAATTTGGGGATTCTCCTAGATTTAGGACTTACACTTAAGAGCATGTAGCAATCAGGTTAGGAGAATCTTTCATCGTGAAACTCATTATATCCATTCCTGGACTGGGATGCCTTGTTACAAGATTAACTTAATCACTCTTGTAAGGATTACTTTAATGCTTTGTAATTAAAGGAGCTGCCCTTGAAGACCATTTGGAAGCTACATCTGGTTTATAATGCAGTGGTACGGACACGTTTTAACATTTCTTGTTATCGTCATAGAACACCACTGTTCTGCAAGCTATATTATCTCCCAGTGATTCAGGATACTGGTAATCACCTATAAAGCCCCTCATGTCATTTTGGGGAAACACTTTATAGTTTTTATTTACCCCTCCAAATCTAGTAGGAAGAAAATACTCTGTGTTCCCTTGCATTAAACAATATCATCTTTTTGGAGCCCAAAGATGCATCTTCTCTGTGGCAGCATCTGCCCTATGGAGTAGCATCTGTCCACAGATCCAGATGTCCTTGGCCATTAGAGATCAGGCTGCTCTTTAAACATATGGACCAAATGGTTAGGCAATCTCTGTTTGTTAATGTTTTCCTTTATGAATTGAGTTGTGTTTGTGGTTTTGAGCATTATGGTTGTTGTTAAAATGTTTTTAACTACTATTACTTTTGTGAGATTGGCCTCACAAAACAAACAATTAACCCTCATTGTTTCAAAGGATATTCATTGTAAGGGAGGGAATATCAACAGAACTGCCTTCTGATTGCAAATTTTCAAAGTTGCATCTTTTTACATATTTTACATATTTTAAGTTTTTTTAAAGTCTTGACCAGTTTAATATGAAATATCATTGAATACAGCTGTATAGAAAATCTATTTCAAAATAAAGAGAAAATTATAGGTACAGGTTATAGATTTTATTAATAATATGACATGTATGGGAGAAACAGAAATTTATAAAGAATAGTTATTGTGTTACAGTGGAGTCCTTGATGCTCTTTGAGCTTTGTTGTTTGCAGATGTTTCATTACCCAATGAGGTAACATAATCAGTGCTCTGTGTGTGGTATTTGCTGTTTATATATAGTATTTTGCCCTGCCAATATTGGTATTTTGTGGTATGTTATAGTAAAACACACACACACACACACACACACACACACACACTCGTACACTATAAAAAAAATCCAGTGTTTGTCACCTCAGCTACCTGTGGATGGTATGTACCATGCAGGGTCTTGTCTTGCCATGGCACTTCCTCTGATTAATCTTCCTCCCATATCTGCTGCTATTTCAGGCATTCACTAAGCATTTCATCTTTGGGTGCCATCTTGTGTGCTCTTGGATGCTTTGGGTTTCATTCAGGACAGTAGCTTTGACACACGACTCCAGCCTTCCTCTTTCCAATTAGTATACAATGTCTGGGTGTTGGACTTGGGGTGGAAACCTACATACATTATGAGGAGCTTCTTCACATCAGCAGCTTCCATACTCATTGTTTTGCCAGCTTACTATACTGGTGGGGTAACCGATGACTGGCAGGGCATACATGTTGATAGCATGGATCTTGATCTTCTCATTGAGCTTCTATTCAGGACATGTATGATCCTTTGATAGTATTTTGATATTGCTATCTTTTTGCCTCCTTTTCATGGTTCTCTGTGGGATACCAAGATTCTTGTAACTGGTTTATATGTCTGATATGTGGCCCTCTGGTAGTTTCCACTCCATCAGTCTTAACTATTTTCCTGTTTTGACTACCATTCAGCCATACTTCTCTAGTATGTTTGACATCCCAATGTCCTCAATGTAGATCTGTATCTTGGATCAGCAAGTCAATGTCTTGTTCCCACTTAGCATACAGCTTCATGTTATCCATTTAGAAGAGGTGGCTAATGGTAGTTCCACTCTTGAACTTTTACCTATATCCAATAGTTGTGATTATCTGGCTTGGGAATCTATTATAGAGAATGCCAAAGATTAAAAAAAATATTAGGAAACAAAATGTTTCAAGTTGTACTGTATGCTAAGACTGAACAAGATCTAAGACACAGACCTAATTCAGTGATATGATTTAAGCCAAGCTTATTAATTGTGAAGGAGTCCAGCAAAGCTGGAGAGGGGGCAATTAGAACAGGCTGGTATTTATTAGGGGTCCTGCATATTTGATAAGATACATCCTTGTTCACAAAGATATCCATCAGAAATTCTAATCCTAAAGATTCTGTTTCTAGTTTTTTGTTTGTTTTTTTAAAAAAGCTAATAAGATAGGAAAAATCTTAAGATCTACAATGTTCCCCATGTTCTTACTTCAGAAATTACTGTGCTTGGGTTTCTCTCTTTATTACTATGCAGCCTTCATCCCTTCATTTCCTTTTCTAAAACATTTAAGTTTTAGCAATAGCAACATCTGACACACAAGCCAAAACATGTCTGCTTTACAAGATGCAGAGCAGCTCATCAGCAAAAGCACATGTCTTGCTGAACCTTTCCAAATACATTGGAGAGGAACAACAGATTGTGGCAATTAAGACAGTCTCTCAAGCACTTCAAACCACAGGTACCTCAGCTGTGCTTTTAATATTAATCCAAGACTTTTAATGATAAAAGTGACACCAGAAGGCTCTTTATTACAGTTCCATTTTATTCACTCTTCCTTTTACTTACAGTCTTTCACTCTGATGATTTCTACATATGCATACATCTGTAATAAAAGCTCCATCTTTTATTATCTTGTTATGTTTTTTGTAGAATTAACCTTATCAAATTATACTAGAGAAAAAATTCTGAGCTACAATATCAAGCAAAGCCAATGCTTTCTTATTAAAAATTCACTGATTCATTAACTATTATGTAGACAGTGTACCATGCCTGCTTAATATGCCAGTCTCTCAACATATACTTATATTGAGTGATGAAATAATTGGAGCAGTCCAATGGGATAATTACAGCAAGTGACATTTTTTATTTAAAAGTGTAGTTCTGAGATAAAGTGGGTTTTACACAGTACCCTCCAGTTCAGGCACAACTGTTCATGTTGGGAAACACTTTTTTTTCCCCACAATAATTTCCAAATCTGTCATTTAACATCACAGGTGGACATTCAAGATTATATATTTAGAGATGTGACTCATGAGAACAACATAAGCATATCCAGAGTCTGGAAATTTAAGAACTCATTACAACAAAACTACTAAATGAATAGAGATGGTTAATCAGTTAACTCAGAGTTGTGGCAGGTGGTAGGAAGAAATCAGAAAAAGAAGTGGGGTTAATAGTTTATAGTTAGAGAGAAAAATATATTGCAGGAAAATCGTAGACAATGTTAAGGGCTACAACCCTGAACATCTATTATTACTATATCTGTAAGATTAAATTACTGCCACCCAGTACATTTTAAAGAAGCCAGAAGAGTTTTTATTTGCATATTGAGATTATGAAGGCTTATGAAGGTGCCAAGAAACATCTCTGAATTCATGTTTTCAGAGGAGACACATTGAACTTGCTGATGTCTATTAATTAAGAATCTATAATTTATAGTACCGGTATCAGTTTTTGCCTTTGAACCTATGTTTGATTCCAAAATCAAACCCTACTATGTATACGTGTACACACACACACACACACACACACACACACACACACACACACACACACATTAAATCAAACCACAGGAACAGGTATTTCTAATTTTTTTTAAAAAAAAACATGTATCTGAATATGTTTAGATTTCATGTACTGATTAATACTGAATTGAGATTTCCCAGCAAATAAAGAAACCATATTTTCCCCATACAATGTATCCAACTGACTAAAGTGCTAAGAGGTTGAAGCACATAGCAGTAATAGGCTGCACCCCTTCCTTTAACCTAAAATTGTTAATTCTATTAAAATTAATGTGCTTCCTGCTTGGATAACCAGAGCAATAAAAATATGCAAAGTTCTTTAAAATGATTTGTATTTTCCTTGCTCTTAAGCAATATGTAATTAGGGAACATTAACTTTGGTAATTGTAATATGCTTTGGTAACCTTTTGGAGTATTTTAATTTTTCAACCAGACTTAATGGCTTAGGTGAACTAACAACATTCAAACAATGATGCAGCTATTACTTTTCTCAATAATTTTAATTTTAATAGGCTTCCATGACAAGTGGAAGTGCTCAAGAGATATCCAAGCTAACACAACAGCTGTTCCTGTTCCTGGCAGACAAAGGCTAGATTGGTTATTGGATGGATATACAGATAGAACTATATTACAGCCACAGACCAATATGTGAAAGCACAGCTAAATAGTATCAACAATTTATCCGGAATATGGAACTTTTTATTTTATCAAGTTGTGGCTGAGTCCAATCCAGAGAGAATCCATTTATTTAGAACAGTACAACAAAGCCTCAGCAGTTATCAGAGCCCTTCACAAATCATAAAAACCAGATTAACAAAACCAAAAATATTAATCCATTTAAAAGAAAGTGGAAAAAGTATCTCAGTACTATCACTGTCCATGGGCCTAGTACATCCTTTTAAGAGCTTTGTGAATTCAATATACAGGAAATACTAATCCTAGAATAAATGCAATCGTTATATTCTCTTCCCTTCCCCTTCCCTTTTTATGTTTTCAAATCAATCTTGACTCTCAGCAGCTGCCTGGATAAGCCCATGCAGTTTTCAGTTTTATTTTAAGAAGTGGCTTGTCATTCTTTTTTTCTTAGAGCTGAGAGAGAGTTACCCTAAAACAGGACTAGAACTTACAATTTCCTAGTTTCTAGCCCACTGCTTTTAACTACTATATCAATTTGGCTCTCGGCCATAGTCTACTTGAGTGTAAATAGAGTTCTGGACTTACAGGTAGACTAAAAAGAAAACTTGGCAACTTGTGGAATGCCCCATTAGGGCACTGGTCATTCAAAAGATTTGGTACACAATTTGGAAGTCCTCTAAACTCATAGGGACCTTTGCATAGATTTGTCTGCTGTGCCAGATGTGACTTTTCCTTGACCGGGAGGCCTTGCTCAGAGACACACATGCCTTGATCATGGATTACTGCTATGCACTATACATGGATCTGTCTTGAAGACCACCTAGAAGTACAATTAGTCCAGAATGCAGCAGCTCATGCAGTGCTGAATACCCCTAAATTTATCCATGTTACATCTCTGTTGCACAAGCTAAACTGGCAGTCTCTGCCCTATGGAACACTCTTTCTCTGAAGATTGGCAGACATCTGCCCTCCTAGCTTTCTACAAAACACTGAACACCTGGCTTTTCCCAAAGCACTGGGAAAGGATAAAGTGATTGCATATTGGAAGCCTAATACCAAGTTTTTGTTTTCAATGATTATATTTTTAATAGCTTTAATGTGAGTTTTATGTTGTTTTATAATTGATAATTGTTTTAATTCTTGATTGGGAGCTGTCCAGAATTTGGGATAAGATGGACAGCTGCATTTTTTAAAAATAAAAAATAAATACATGGCCTTTTGTAATTCTTTTGTATCCTTTCAGATGGTTTACAACCTGTAACTTTGTTGGCTTTGTAGCTGTTCTGCATCATTGTAATCGTATAGTATGTGCCAATAAGAGATACGTATTGCATCTGTGTCCTATTATTTTGGTTCATACCTGAAGCAGGCATTTTTCCAACAATATAAGAATGGGTTCTGTTTCTATAGAGGCTGTTCCTGGTCTTTCCTTCCAATATCACTGAATAAATATTGTCCAGTCAAATGCACTGAAGTATTTAGAAAGAATGACTTTCTCAAAGTACTTTGTTGGGTTTAGAAGTGTAGTAATGTTTCTATTCCAATATTTGTGTAAGAGTTATTAAGCTCTGTTTGGTTATTAACATTTACCAGTGTCTAATTTGGTATACCCTTTACTTGCTTATAGACCAGTTTGCTTGTTGAATTTGGCTATTGAAATTAATTTTTGCTACATTTGTTCTGTTTTAGTTGTTATCAGTTAACAAATATTCCCTCTTTATATGACCCTGTGTAATGGGTAATGGATGGTGTTCATCCTGAAGTCATAAACAATAAGGACACTTTTATTTCAACACATTCAGAGATAAACCCAACTTTGAACTATGGAAATGTGAGGGGACATGTTTGCATATGCCATAGTGTTGATGAAACTGTATCAGTTTCTCATAAACAATTGATTGTGACTTAATCTGCTAAAGATGGGTGAAGTTTAGTCACCATAAGAGAATTACTAAGTTTTCTCTACCATTGTACGGAAAATAATCTAATACCTTCCTCTAAGATTGCTGCAAAGATTATCCATGAATATATACCAAGCCAAAGAATAAAATTTAAAGTTAATAGGAGGTGATCACTACTCAGGTAGCAATCAATCTTGAGGTGGTTCAGCAGTCCAATAACCTATAAAAGGTTGCTATACAGCTAGTGGTACTCATTTGACCCTTGATTATACATTATCTTTGACAATTTCCACTTATTGCCCTTTTAGACTACTTAGATCTAAATTAGTAAAGATGTGACCAAAGAAAAGCTCTGCAAAATTACCATATGTATCTTTATACTGGTGTGTTATAAAGAGAAACTAATACTTTGTCAGGGAGAAGTTGCTGGCATTTTAGATAAAGGTAATATAATTAGATTCTGTTCAGGCCTTGAAATCAGCTCCTATATTTACTGGTGCTTGTGAGAAGTTGGTATCCATCCGTCTATATTTTACCTTGTACTATTCACTTAAAGAAGGACAAGCTTACATTTTCCTAAGTAATATACAACATATTTGGCCTTCTGACACATCATATTCCAGTATACCAGTGAAAGTGGGAGAAAATGAATACCAGTCAGATTGCATGAAGTTTTATGCCCTCAGCTAGAGTTTTCACTGAGGTTGGAATTGTAAAAACCATTCATTTGGTCATCTGTTGCTGCCTTCTGCATCTTCTTCAAGGATACACATCAGTACAAGGGCATGGATTCAGCTCCCAGAATTTAAGTGCAAATGATCCATCAAGGGGAGCAATTGCAGCAGAGTTGGTACATTTAGCAGGTAGATAACTGTTGCCCATAGGCTGTAACATCAAGACTTTAATTGAAAGATTTTAGGAGATTAAACCTACAACTATAGGGGTTTCTATGCCATTTATTTCTCAGCAATAATAACAAACTATTAATACTAGCCACACACTGCTTCACTCTTGGCCTCCTTTATAATGGCGATAAATGAAATCAACTGTTCCTGAAAAAAACAATCACACAGGATTGTATAAAATATGCATTTTTTTCCACAAATGGAAAACTGGGTAGGAATCTAGGTTAACCAGAATTTCTTTTATTACCTAAGCAAAATTTGCTTACCTAGGTAAAATGTTCTGATGTAACTATGAACATTTCAAAGTTTAGGATCTACAATTGCAGGCAAAAATATGCTTAGTCTAAATAGGATATAGATGTATTGATAAAATGTAATGGCTTTGTTCACAAGTGATACAATGGCAGATTGTGGTTTGTTTAGTTCTGACTATATGCAAAAACCAGCCATTGCCCCGGGAAAGCATGTTGTAGGTCTTAGTATTTTTTGTGAATCCAGTTGTTGTGATACAGATAGCAAGCCAGGGTTTAGGAAAATGTGTGACTCTAATCACTGTGTGTATGGTACAATAATAATAATAATAATAATGATGATGATGATGATGATGATGATGATGATGATGACAATGAATCATGCCCTTCATCCACACAGTGACATTGACAGACTTTATCTACCAAGGAAAATAGGTGGGCGTGGAATGCTACAAGTACATCAGATGGCTGAAGAAGAAAAAATGGATTTGGAAGAATATCTGAAGAACAGTGATGAAGATGCACTGCAATTAGTATATCAGGAAGGCTTACTGACTAGTGCAGAGACCAAACTGGCCTACAAGAAAGACCAAATGAAGAACAGAATAGAGGCATGGGAAGACAAAGCACTACATGGCCAATACATTAAAAAAAATAGCTGGGAAAGCAGATAATAACAAGACCTGGCAATGGCTAAGAGCAGGAAAATTGAAGAAAGAGACCGAGGGACTAATTCTGGCTGCACAAGACCAAGCCTTAAGGACAAATGCATATAAAGTCAAAATTGAGAAGACAGCAACAGACAGTAAGTGCCGCCTATGCAAAGAAGCTGAAGAAACAGTGGACCACCTGGTAAGCTGTTGCAAGAAGATTGCACAGACTGACTACAAGCAGCGGCATGACAAGTAGCAACAATGGTGCATTGGAAGATCTGCAAAAAATATCATTTGCCTATAAGCAAAAACTGGTGGGATCATAAAATAGAGAAAGTCATAGAAAATGATAAAATTAAACTGCTCTGGGACTTCAGAATTCAAACAGACAAGCACCTGCAACATAACACCCCAGACTTAACAATTGTCGATAAGAAAGACAAAAAAGTCTGGATAGTGGTTGTGGCAGTGCCTGGAGACAGCAGAATAGACGAGAAAGAACTGGAGAACATAACAAAATACAAAGACCTACAAATAGAAATAGAGACTGTGGCAAAAGCAAGCAAGGGTAGTACCAATAGTAATAGGCTCCTTGGGTGCGATCCCAAAACAACTGGAGCACCACTTGAACACTATTGGCATTGACAAATTTGCTATTAGTCAATTGCAAAAGGCGGCCTTACTAGGAACTGCTTCCATCCTACGACGATATCTGTAATACCATCAAACATCCACATCTGCCTATCCCAGGTCCTGGGTAAGGATAGGTAGACAAAATGCCAAATCCAGTCTGAACATCTGGCTGACTGTGCAATGATCCATAATAATAATAATAATAATAAAGTTAGGAAGGACATTGGAGGTCATCAAGTCCAACCCCCTGCTCAGGCAGGTAACCCTATACCATTTCTGACAAATAGCTGTCCAGTTTCTTCTTAAAAACTTCCAGTGTTAGCACATTCACCGCTTCTGGAGGCAGGTTGTTCCATTGGTTGATTGTTCTAACTGTCAGGAAGTTTCTCCTTAGTTCTAGGTTGCTTCTCTCTTTAGTTAGTTTCCATTCATTGCTTCTTGTCCTGCCTTCAGGTGCTTTGGAAAATAGCTTAACTCCCTCTTCTTTGTGGCATCCCCTGAGATATTGGAACACTGCTATCATGTCCCCCCTTGTACTTCTCTTCATTAAACTAGACATACCCAATTCCAGCAACCATTCCTTATATGTTTTAGCCTCCAATCCCTATTCATCTTTGTTGCTCTTCTCTGTACTCTTTCTAGAGTCTCAACATCTTTTTTACATCGTGGTGACCAAAACTGGATGCAGTATTCCAAGTGTGGCCTTACCAAGGCATTGTGAAGTGGATTAATACTTCACGTGATCTTGATTCTATCCCTCTGTTAATGCAGCCTAGCACTGTGTTGGCTTTTTTGGCAGCTGCAGCAACTGCTGGCTCATATTTAAATGATTGTCCACTAGGACTCCGAGATCCCTCTCACAGTTACCACTATTGAACAACGTACCCCCTATACTATACCTGTACATCTGTTTTTTTCTTGCCTAAATGTAGAACCTTACTTTTTTCACCATTGAATTTCATTTTGTTAGATAGGGCCTAGTGTTCAAATCTGTCCAGATCCTCCTGTATCCTAAGCCTATCTTCTGGAATGTTGGCTATTGCTGTCATCTTGGTGTCGTTTGATGAGTTCCCCATCTATCCTCTCATCCAAATCGTTGATGAAGATGTTGAAGAGAACTGGGCCCAGAACAGAGCCCTGGGGCACCCCACTACACACTTCCCTCCATGTAGATGCGGTTCCATTGAGGACCACAATCTGAGTATGGCCGGTCAGCCAGCTACGGATCCATCTGGTGGTGATGCTGTCTAACCCACATTTTTCTATCTTATCAAGTAGTAGGTTGTGATCTACTTTGTCAAATGCCTTACTGAAATCCAAGTAAATTATATCCACAGCATTCCTCTGGTCCACTAATTTTGTCACTTGGTTAAAAAATGCAATAAGATTTGTCTGGCATGATCTGTTTTTGACAAACCCATGTTGGCTTTTGGTAATGACTTTGTTTGCCTGTAGGTGTTTGCTGATTCGTTGTTTGATTATCTTTTCCAGAATCTTCCCAGGTATTGAGGTCAGGCTGATAGGTCTGTAATTTCCTGGGTCCATTTTTTTTCCTTTTTTGAAAATGGAACTATATCAGCTCTTTTCCAGTCCTCTGGTAGTTCCCCAGTGCTCCAGGATCTTTGAAAAATATAATTCAGTGGTTCTGAGATCACATCTGCCAGTTCCTTGAGAACCTTGGGGTGTAATCCATCTGGTCCTGGTGATTTGAACTCGTTTAGGCTGGACAGGTGTTCACTTACCATTTTCGTGCCTATCTTAACTTGTATTTCTATTTTGTTTTTTATGGCACTATTTTTTTAAAAAGTTTTTATTGAGTACAAAGAAAAAAAAGGATTAAAATCATTGAACATGGTAAATCGTCTTTGATTGACATCTCAGTCCATATTGTACATTAATTACATATAATATATCTATATACAAACTATACATTTCTGGTCTCTATCTTAACTTATCTCTTTATTTGTGACCTCCGTTTTTTTCTCTCCATCTATAAAATTTATTCCATATTCGATAAAATTCTATTTCTTCCGGATTTTTTAATCTTTTAGTTATCCTATCTAGTTCTGTGCAATACATAATTTTCTTTATTAGTACTTCCTCACTCGGTACTTCCATTGCTTTCCACTTTTGAGCAAATAGTATCCTTGCCGCCATAACCACATGAATAATTAAATATGTGTCCTCTTTATTTACATTTTTCTCTAGTATTCCTAGTAGTAATGCCTCAGGTTTGTATAGAATGTTTTGCCTAGTCATTTCTATTGCCCATTCCCAGACCATATGCCAATACACTTGTGCTTCTCTACATGTCCACCATACATGAAAAAGGTGCCCTTTTCTTTTTTACATTTCCAACACATAGATGAATATCCGTTATACATTTTGGCTAATCTGGCCGGAGGGAGATGCCATCTATAAACCATCTTATACAGGTTTTCTTTATATGATGTTGTCAATGTGATTTTGTTATTTCGCTCCCATACTTGCTGCCATTGATCCATATTTATATTATATCCTAGATCTATTGCCCACATCAGCATTGTTTCTTTAACCTGCTCCTCATATAGCTTATGTTCCAACAGGTGTTTATAAATATTTTTTATTTGTTTTTTCTCCGGGCCTAGCAGTATTTTATCTAACCCCGTATCTTTTCTGTTAATACCCCATTCTTGCTTATCCTTCATGTATCTTGCTTGTATCTGGAGATAAGACCACCACTCCATGTCTATTCCTTGTTGTTTTAGCTCTTGTTTTTGTTTTAAATAACCTTCTTCTGTCAAGATGTCTTTATAATATAATAGCCTTGTCTTTCCTATACAAATTGGGATATGTGACTGCTTCCAATGGCGGTAGCCAAGCCAGAATTTTTGTGTAATATTGACGTTTAACTATATTCCAGCTTTTTATTAATTCTTGCCGAACCTTATTCTTAAAAAATATTGGTGGTTTCTGCTTTGCCCCATGCATATGTGAGCATGTTTTTATGGCACTATTTTTGATAGGTTGGTCTGTTTTTTCCCTTTGTGTAAAGACAGATGCAAAAAAAGAGTTAAATAGTTCTGCTTTCTCCCTGTTGCTTGTCACCTTCTTGCCACTTCCACCCACTAATGGACCAATTTTTTCCTTCACTTTTTTCTTGTTTTTTACACGTTGAAAGAAGCTTTTTCAACTTTCTATATTTCCCCTTTCTATATTTGTCCTTTTGACCAGAGAGTTCTTTATGCAGCCATGCTGGTTTCTTTTGAGAGCTGTTGTTTTTCCTCTTTCTTGGTATTGTGCTAGACTGGGCCTTTATTATCTCACTTTTCAAAATTTCCCAAGTCTCTTGAGTTGTTTTCCCCTGGAGGATTCTAATCCATGGAATTCTTCCCAAACCCTTTCTAAGTTTATTGAAATTAGCTCTCTTGAAGTCCAAGACTGTAGTTTGACTGTGTTCTATTGCTTGTGCTTCCATAAGGTTGAATTCCAATATTGCATGATCACTTCCTCCCAAGGTTACTATGGCTTCAACACCTTCTATGATTACATCTCTGTTAGTGAGAATTAGTCCAAAATGGCTAATCCCCTAGTTCCCTTCTCTACTTTTTGGGAGACAAAGTTGTCTGCTAGGTTTGTCAGGAATCTGTTTGATCTTCCACTTGGTGCAGAGTTTGTCTCCCAGTTGATGTCAGGGTAGTTAAAGTCCCCCATTACTATTGTGATGTGCTTCCTACATACCTTAGTTAGCTGACTAGCAAAAAGTTCATCTATTTCCTGTGTTTGGTTGGGTGGCCTATAGTATACACCTATGGCAATGTCGTTCCCCCCCCCCTTTTATATTGACCCATATGCATTCAGGTAGGTTGTAATCTACTTTGTCAAATGCCTTACTGAAGTCCAAGTAAATTATATCCACAGCATTCCTCTGGTCCACTAATTTTGTCACTTGGTCAAGGAATGCAATAAGATTTGTCTGGCATGATCTGCTTTTGACAAACCCGTGTTGGCTTTTAGTAATGACTTTGTTTGCCTGAAGGTGTTTGCTCATTCATTGTTTGATTATCTTTTCCAGAATCTTCCCAGGTATTGAGGTCAAGCTGATAGGTCTGTAATTTCCTGGGTCCATTTTTTTTCCTTTTTTGAAAATGGAACTATATCAGCTCTTTTCCAGTCCTCTGGTAGTTCCCCTGTGCTCCAGGATCTTTGAAAAATATAGTTCAGTGGTTCTGAGATCACATTTGCAGTTCCTTGAGAACCTTGGGGTGTAATCCATCTGGTCCTGGTGATTTGAACTTGTCTAGGCTGGACAGGTGCTCACTTACCATTATCTTGTGTTTCTATTCTGTTTTTTATGGCACTATTTTTGATAGGTTGGTCTGTTTTTTCCCTTTGTGTAAAGACAGATGCGAAAAATGAGGTAAATAGTTCTGTTTTCTCCCTGTTGCTTGTCACCTTCTTGCCACTTTCACCTACTAATGGACCAATTGTTTCCTTCACTTTTTTCTTGTTTTTTACACTTTGAAAGAAGCTTTTTTTGTTATTTTTTACTTTGGTTGCAAGCCTTAGTTCATTTTGAGCCTTAGCTTTCCTCACTTCATCTTTGCAGGCTCAGGCTATTTGCTGATATTCTGATTTAGTTATTTGTCCCTCTTTCCACTTTCTATACTTGTCCTTTTTATCTTTCAATTAATCAGAGAGTTCTTTATGCAGCCATGCTGGTTTCTTTTGAGAGCTGTTATTTTTCCTCTTTGTTGGTGTTGTGCTAGACTGGGCTTTTATTATCTCACTTTTCAAAATTTGTTTTCTCCTTGAGGATTCTCATCCATGGAATCCTTCCCAAACTCTCTAAGTTTATTGAAATTAGCTCTCTTGAAGTCCAAGACTCCAGTTTGACTGTGTTCTATTGCTTGTGCTTCCATAATGTTGAATTCCAATATTATGTATAATGCCACATGGTTAATCTGATTACTAACCAGTTTTTGATATCACTGAACCCTCAGTGTACCACAAGGATAAAGTTAGCTGGAGAACATTCAGTTTTATTATATAAATAATAACATTATTATGTCATCTTTTTCTTGATATTTAATAAGTAGCTGTGAGAAGAAAGCCTGAGGCTAAATCAAGATAGCTTAATATGTTATTAATATTACTGACACATTAACTAATACAGAAACCATTATCTTTTTCAAAAATATTCCTTTGTTTTTTTTTTAAAAAATATGATTTTCCATACATGGTGGATATCCATCTGAAGGATAATTACATAACAGAATATTTGTAAATATTTAAATGGAACAATAGCTTAGTTCTGTTAAAACCATGCTATTTTCTGTGAGAAACAATTTCTGATTTAAGTGTAAAGAAATAAAATTCAGTCTATCCAAATTATCCCTTAAATGTGACTGTTTCATTGACGTGGTTATAGGAAACTGCTTAAAATATAGCTTACCATGTACTTTTCTCTACTCAGTGACTATAGTGATATACACCTACATGTTAACCAACTATTACATATTTATATTTAACAGAATAACAGAGTTGGAAGGGACCTTGGAGGTCTTCTAATCCAACAGCCACTCAAGCAGAAAACCCTATACCTTTTCAGACAAATGATTGTCCAGTCTCTTCTTATAACTTCCAGTATTGAAGCACACACAATTTCTGGAGGCAAGTCATTCCACTCATTAATTATTCTGTCAGGAAATTTCTCTTAGTTCTCTTCTTGATAAGTTTCTATCCATTGCTTCTTGTCCTGCCTTCAGGTGCTTTGGAGAATAGATTAACCCACTCAGATATTGGAACACTGCTATTATGTCATCCCAGTCCTTCTTTTCATTAAACTAGACAAACCTAATTCCTGCAACCGTTCTTTGTATGTTTTATCCTCCAGTCCCCAGTCATCTTTGTTGCTCTTCTCTGCACTCTTTCTAGAGTCTCAACATCTTATTTATACCATGGCAACCAAAACTGGATGCAATATTCTAAGTGTGGTCTTCCCAAGGCATTATAAAATGGTATTAACACTTCACATGCAGATAACTAACAATCTGAATTGGTTTCTTCACATGTCATCCTTAGTGAAGCATGCAAATCAGCATCTGCATTTCCTGCATCTTTCTCCTTCTGTCCTGGC
The DNA here is from genome assembly GCF_016545835.1 of Crotalus tigris. NCBI lineage: Eukaryota > Metazoa > Chordata > Lepidosauria > Squamata > Viperidae > Crotalus > Crotalus tigris. The sequence goes on along the minus strand of NW_024100104.1, from coordinate 1,234,172 downwards.
CACTTTTTACAGAGGCACAATTGAAAGCATTTTAACAAACTGCATCACTGTCTGGTTTGGTGGCAACAGTGCCTCAGATAGAAAGTCCATACAGAGAATTGTAAGGACAGCCGAGACGTTCATCAGAAGCTCACTTCCTGGTATTCAGGATGCTGCTTATAAGCGCTATGTGTTTAGAGCTCAAAGCATTGTTAGAGACCCCACACACCCACTTTACGGTCTGTTTCTGTTGTCCCCCTCTGGGAGGAGTTTTCGAACTATTTCTAGCAGGGCTACCCAATTCTGTAATAACTTTGTTCCCTATGGCATCCACCTGGTAAATTTGCAAGATTCGTTTCTCTCACCATGCACATGTATACATAACCTGAACTAGACTGCTGTTTCTCTGTGTCGTATAATATATGTGAATATATGCATAATTCTGTATTTATTTATTTTTGTCATATTTATGTGGTGTATATCAGAAGTGGTGTCCCTTTGAGAGTTGTATACAATGAAATTTCATTTTAATGTATGCCGATTAGTGTACATCCAAAGTGACAATAAAGTTATTATTGTTCTATTCTATTCTATTCAATCTTGATCTTGATTTGGATCTTGATTGATTGATTATGTGCCATTAAGTTGTTTTTGACTCTTAGCAACTAGATAGATAGATAGATAGGATAATCTCTCGTGATCATGGTCTTTCAGGTCTTCCAATCTCTTCTTTTTCCTTCTTCTACCTTTCTCAGCATTGTAATCTTTTCAAGAGAGCTATGGCTTCACATGCAAAGCAGGAGAATCTGAGCCTAGTTATTTATGCCTCAATGATATTCTGAGCTGATTTGATCCATTTGTTTATTTTGGGATCAGAGAAACTCCCTTGTTAGATGAGACTAGGCCACTTGTTAGGCTTCAGGAGAACCGTTACTACCTGGCTTTTAAAGAAAGCTCTAGGAGAGGATCTGTGATAGAAAACAGCATAGAAGCCCCTATTAATTAATCATGATTCTGATGCTCAGATAAAGTAATCTGGTCCATATTCATATTAATTTGGGGAAAGCTTTAGTATGTTTATACATTGTTAATGAAAAGAATGAGCTGACTGCTTGTGTTGCTATCTGCATATTTATAAATCCCTCTTTATGCTGAAATATCTGGATTGAGATGTATAACACTTTTTCTGTATTCTAATCACATGTAAGGATGATATTTACAATCTACTTTCATAATCTAAGCTAAAGAATTAGTTAATTCTAGGTACCTCTTAGTGTTTAATATTGGCTTCCAGGAAAAGACAGTAGTTCCCAGGGCAGTTTAGTGAATATGAACTACAAACTTTTCAATGTATACACAACTTTTGGAAATCTTTTTGCTTCTGTGGGTTATAAATATTCATGTTCTGATTTCTTTCCTCCTACACAAGTCCTTTAGTCTCATAAAAAAATATTGTAGAAGCAATTTGCTGGGTATTATCGGGGCATACATTTTACACTCTTCTGGTCATTATGGTAGTTGTCTCAGTACTAAACATTTGTTTTTCTACTTATAAAATATTATTTTTTCTCTCTCCTATCAGAGAGTTCAAATAAAATCATCAATTTTCTTCCCCGTTCCAGTAGCACAATATATATATATATATATAGTTTTATTAATTTGACACTACCTGAGACCTTGTTGCTATAAATAATGAGATTGTTCGCTGATCTTCATGAAGAAATGTCAGACTTTTCATATTATCATGAAGCTGATGCCTACCTGTGTCAAACTTGGAAATAGATAATTATCCAGGAATTTGGAATAGAATTAACGTGCACTAGAGCATGTCATGAACATTTCCTCCAGCAAACAAGATGGGTAATTGCTGTTTGAGTACAAAGCAATGAGAAACGTTTCATTCACTTTCTTCAGACAATTTGGAGGGAGCTACTATTTACAGATTAACAAATCACATCATGCCTTCCCAAAAATTGTGTCATTCAATTTGGTGGAGTCAGATGAGCTTGAGTGCAGTACTTCTTATTTCACACTTTTTAGATCTGATCAAACAGATTGTTTCTACCCTGTCACTGTAAGACTAAAAGCTGGCAGTGTGGATGTTTAGATACAAGACAGCCTCATCACAGGTTAAAGCTATCATCAACCATTGCATTACAAATGGATCCTTGAAATCATTTGTTCTCGTTGCTCTACACCCTTCCTAAAGATTTAAATAAAAAACTTAGCTATTCTTAATATGTTGCAGTAATTTTCATATCTGTTGGAGAAGAGGAAGTATAAGAAGTACCTACCAACTTGCAAAACCAATATTTATTATTTTGAAGATTTTCATATAAAATGTATGTGTATACAATAGTTTGCAAAATGTAAGTCAGGTAAGTCAAGTAAGGATTGGGTGAGATAAATTCCAAAATTCATCAGGTCTAAAATTGTGCTCTTAAAAAAACCTATCTCCTGTTTAGTCAGGTATTTCCAGGAAATACCCAAAGGACCTGTAAAGAACAGCCAATCTTTACTGTAGCTTTTTATGACCTCCTGTTCTCTAATTTTGTTGGGACTGAGAGCTTTTATATTTTGCAACCATTGGAAATTCCTTTAGTTGGGAATTTCAATCTTATCCAAGTTTGATAAAGTTTCTAATTTATTCCCTAAATATGTGCTATTCAGAGATATACAGAGATATACTAATTTATTTCACCACAGAAATAAATTAGTTATATCAGTATTCTTGTCTTTTCTACATGACGAAGCCTATACAGTACTCCTATGACATAGTCATGGAGGAACTCACATCCATACTCCAGATAATTCATATTCATGACTCCCAAAAGCAGAAAGAGTATTTATATTGTTATGTTATCTTATGTTATCTTATGTTATCTTATGTTATTCTTTTTTTTAATGAAGTGATTAGTTCAAAATTAGTTCCACATTTTTCACTGAGTTACATTTTTTTTATTGTTTTGCTGCTATTATGTAGAGCCACACTTTTCTTTTGAAAACAATAATATTGTTTGCTACCTCCCAGGTTCATTGTTCTTCATTAGCTGATAGGTTTCATGGTTTTGGTATTGATTTTAAAATATAGTTATATTTTTAAAATGTATTGATCTTTTTAGCACTTTATTAACAATTTACAGACACTAAACCAAACAGGGAAATAGTGGAACAACTTCATATTATTTTTTTTTATCTTCTCCCTCATTTTACATTTCTACTGTAGTGAGAATAACAGGCTAGTTCTATTGGGGTGTCCAATAAGTATTAAAGAATATTTTGTTGAATCTTTGCTAAATTTTAAGATTATAATAATAATAATAATGATAAAGTTGGAAGGGACCTTGGAAGTCATCTAGTCCAACCCCTGCTCAGGCAGGAAACCCTATACCATTTCTGGCAAATGGCTGTCCAGTTTTTTCTTAAAAACTTTCAGTGTTGGTGCATTCACCGCTTCTGGACGCAGGTTGTTCCACTGGTTAATTGTTCTAACTGTCAGGAAGTTTCTCCTTAGTTATAGGTTGCTTCTCTCCTTGATTAGTTTCCATCTGTTGCTTCTTGTCCTGCCTTCAGGCGCTTTGGAAAATAACTTGACTCCCTCTTCTTTGTGGCAGCCCCTGAGGTGTTGGAAAACTGCTATCATGGTTAAACTAGACATATCCAATTCCAGCAACCGTTCGTTATATGTTTTAGCCTCCAGTCCCTAATCATCTTTGTTGGTCTTCTCTGTACTCTTTCTAGAGTCTCAACATCTTTTTTACATCGTGGTGATCAAAACTGGATGCAGTATTCCAAGTGTGGCCTTACCAAGGCATTGTAAAGTGGTATTAATACTTCACATGATCTTGATTCTATCTTGATTATAATGGATATATTTAATATTTTGTTAGACAATTGGCCTTGGTTTTTTAATATGGGTTATTCCAACTTGCAAATAAAAAGTATCATTAAAGTAAATATTAAAAGTTTATTAGAAAATACTGTTGACTGTATGCATATTATTGAAAACACATTTCATTATTTATAATAATTTAGGAGACTTTAACCAGCTTGAAGGTTACCAAAGCAATTACTCTATATAAGTCAGGTTTCCACTCTTAAAGCATGATTCACAGTATTAAGTATGATCCTTTTTAAACAAGTATGATACACAAATGAAGATAGTATGATACAATAGAAAGAACATTGGACACTCTATGGAGTTGAATTCAAATTCTTACTTGGTTTCTTTTTAATGAAAAGATCATCTATTATCTTGTGGTTAAATCTGTTAAGGGATATCGCATTAGAATGTATTTTTATTTCTAGTGGGTGAGACTATAACATTTAGTAACTGAAATTATTTAGTAACAAAATTATCTCTTTAGTAATTTTGTAAGGTCATAAACCAAGTCTAAATAGTTGTACAATAAAAGAAAATTCACTTATTTCTTCAATATACCGTGTAGAATTCTATGACTGCCTATCCTTACATCTGAATTGAACCTAGATCTGTTTATCCAACCAGGGGTAATCAGCATATGGAGGTTTTGCATAGCAGATTAATTCCTGCACAGCTTGCTTGGCTTTTTAAGTACTAAAACACCAAGTAAAAAATTGCAATGGAAAAAAAATCTTGATGTTCAATGGCATGAAAATGCAAGTATTCAATCCAATTGGAATTACCTTTTTTAAGATAAGAAGAAAGCTCTCAAAGTTCATTCACAAATTCAGAATAACCCTTAAGAAGGCATCTTAAAAAGCTATTCAGCACTTGTGAAATCGCTCCCTTCAAATACAAAAAAAAAAAAAAACAGGGATTGATTATTAAAGAATTAGATCACTGGAGTCATATAAGAAGGAGATTTTCTGCTTCAGTTGGAGATGGGATTAATTATTTTTGCAGATCATTCTGACTTTATGATCTTACAGTTAAAAGACATCAGAAATCTGAGAGACAACTAAGCAAGTATTCATCATGTACAGAATGTTACCAAAAGCAGTTTTTTTCAGCCATGTCTGCATGACATCAGGCTTTTAAACAATGAATGGCAGCTATGAGAACATCAAACTACTTGTTTAAAAATAAAATTAACTATCGTATTTTGTCTTATTAGCACATATCATGCTTCTGCCACCCATAAATGAAATAATCTGTAAAAAGTGTGACACTGGGTGAACTTTTTTTTAAAATAGAGATGAATAACCATTCAATTTTTCTCCAAGAGAAAGGGACATTTGTTGAGGATGAACACTTTTGTTACCTTCCATAAAAGATTCATTGAATGATGCACAGTGCAAATATATACAACAGATTCCGCCTGTCTCAAATCATGCCAACTATCTCTGCTGTATAAACAGAAATTCATTATTCACTTTTTTAGAGGCCACCACTATAGCATTCTTCAGAGAGTTTCTTATATGGATGGTGGGATATATTAGTTGACTTGTTAAAAACAGGGAATTCGACTGCAGAAGTTAGTAGCAAGAATCTTTTTGGAAGACGATGGAGAAAAAAATGTTAAAAATAGTATTTTTGATGCAGCAACTGATAAAACAGAAGCAATGCTTTCATATCACTAACTGGATACTTAAGAGTAGGATTACCAGATAACTGAATAGGGAAAAGACATGAACAATTGGAAAAAAGAGGGAAAAAAGACATATTAACTATTTTACTTTACAGTGTTAGAGTAAATTGCAGTTAAAAAAACTGAAAAAAGGAAACCAGAAGTTTCCTTCAAACTTAAGTGTTTATTCAGCTGAATAGAGACGGACTCCTCTAAATGACAGAAACCCCAAATGACAAGAAATACTTGTATTTATTCTTTCTGATTACATAAGCAACATCCAGCAAAGTTGACACACATAAGATAATGATTTCACCCAGTAAGTCTGGCACACTGTAGATAAGAAGGGAGAAAGCAGAAGTAGCTAAACATGTTCCCTTTGATTTTAAGACCATGCCTGCTGACATGAGGTCACAAATGAGGATACATCCTCCTTTTGCCAGAAGCCTGGTAAACAAGTAGTTTGTTAAGGGACTACCACCCTCAAGACCTGAGCACAATAGCAATTTCCCATTTGTATTTCCCACCAAGTATTATTAAGAGATATAGAGCCTCAGTTACTGGAGGTAATATATGTCCAATATGAATGAAAAACTTGTAAATAACTAAAGATAGGAAATATTGATAGCCAACTGAAATGTTCTGGAACCAGTGGCATTGAAAATAAAATTTAATAGTTGTAAAAGAAACAACAAAGCTAAAAAGACTGTTTTTAGAAGACACAACAATATATGCAGAAGTATGTCTAATAAAATGCCTTGAGTTTCAATAATAAACTCATTAGTAATGCTCTGTCTTCCATTTAGTAGTTTATATTGCTTTTAATGAATTTATATTAAACTGCTGATTCTGACTTCATTGGCAAACTGAGCAATGATAAAAACAGTGTTACATTTTTTCCCCTAGAAATCTGAATACTTTTACTAATGTTTTGCATTGTAGCTGGCAGCCCATACAACAAGTGTACAGTCTGAAAGTTGGATTGACAGGGAAGGCAGCAGTGGGAATGGAATGAGTAAAGAGACAGAATCAAGTGGAGACTGTGATGATGAAGATGGATGCCAAGGATCAGGTGATAAAAGCTACACAAAAGGTAGAGCTACTAATTTTGCTTATATGCATTATAAAAGTTCATTTGTTGAAACTAGCTATTAGTTTTAGATCAAGATCACAAGAATTGGTTAAATACATTCAAGATGAGAAATATCAATTCTCCCTGTTTGTGTCTTTCCTAAGCCTAAGAAAATTCTTGTAACTTTAAAGGTTTAATTTTAGATGTAACAACTGCCAGTAAGACCATTTTGATTTAACAACTTTGAAATTTGTGGCTCAACAACCTTTGCTACTAATTTTATAAATTTGAATGCTGTGAGGCAAATATGTAGAGTACCCAAAGCTATTGTCACTATCAGTATTTAGAATGTTTTAAATTTACTGTAAGATTGTCCTTCCATTATCATTTTTGGTGTTCTTCCTTGGAAAGATATGATCCCTTTTTTTTCTCTTTTTTGAAATATGAATAGTTTAAGGTAAGCTTGAACTAAATTTTTTTGTTGCTTTCTAGAATCAGAATTCTATGACAGCAAGTTCTTAATTTTAACTATGGATGCAGTTAAATAATATTTAATTAAAACAATTTTTTAGTGTTAATGTTTACTACAACAACTCTTGTACAATTTTCATTTCCCTTTGTTCAGCAGGATTTGTTTTTAATTTAATAAATGCTTTAAGTAAATTGTTTGCATTTCAAATTAGTCCTAATTAAACTGCAGCCAGGTGCTGCACTAGAATTTTTAGTTGTTATACTATCAATGCAAATACTGTGTTTTTGTTTGGATTTTGTTTTAGTCATCCAATAATGTGAAAGAAAGCATTTTAAATTTGGCTTACTAACAGACAAATAACAGAGTTTGAAAGTAGTCCTTGCTTTCCCTATGATAATGTTATGGATTTGGGAAAAGTGATGTGGAATAGAAAGAAAGAATAATGTTTTTGTAGAAATTATGTCCATCAAAATATAGTCCAAATAAATAATAGTGAATAGTCTAGTCTCATTAAAATTCCTTCGTGATAGCAGCATAACGAATTTTATCATTAAAATATTTACTATTTTAAATTATTAATACAAGTAATGATATATTTAAATAACTGAGGTTACTTGTGCATTTGTTTTGTGTATTTAAATTTAATTGCATGAACTTCATTTAAAGAATAGCAAGATTTTTCAGAATTATAATCATTCTTTCTGTGTAGGAAGATAGCTATGTTGTCTGTGATGCTACAAGATTTTTGAAATAATTATTTTACTTATTAGATATTTAGGTATTATGTATAAATTTTGTACAATGAAATAAATCTTAATTGTTTCAGTTAGGTTCAATATATGTATTTTGCCATTTAGACACATCAGAATCTTTGTTCAAGAATGAAAAAGATGTTTTTTGTGCTATAATTTTTCTATACTTCTGTGCAATTTCTTTTCTTAAACTGTAGCAACAACTGTGGTAATAATTATTAATGTAGATGTTTTAAAAGGATCTGAATAAAAACATGGAGATTCAGGTAGTGGTCTTGGTGATAATCATCAAGACTACTGGTCTTGATGATTATAGGAAGAATACTTTAAATACAAGGGAGCAATAAAAAACTGAAATTACCATCCATTCCATGTCTGTGACCTCTCTCAATGCCTAGCTATTGTGTGACACTAAATGCTTTGTGTGTGGAGGCTTCCACACTGAATCCTATACTCAATCTAGTCCAGGGCTCTTTTTATGTTCTTACATAATTGCAATTCTATCATTGTCTATTTTTTTTAAAAAAAAGTAAGAATAATATCTGTTTCTATGCCACTTTAGACTTTATTGGTGATAACCAGCACCTTAGGACAGCTCAGAAATACACTGGAAGTTACTGCAGCTAGCAGACTGATAATATGATATCGGTATTACAGGACATGCCAAAACCTGTCTACATTGCTGTGTTCTGAACTAGTAATAATAATGAGAGGCAACTGAGATGTGAGTCAGCAAGGCCTCCCATCCAGAACTGGCACAATTAGTATACAAGATAAACTGTGCAAAAGTCTTCATAACCATGATTGCCACCTGGTCTTCAAGCAGGAGTCATGGAAAAGTTAAGGGTGGAAAACCTGATTGACATTAAAGCCCACTGTCACCTGGTCTTGCCACAATTGATCCAAAGGCTATTCTTCCCCGTCCATAGTCTTGGTAGGGAAAGACTCACCCGGTTAGTCTAGAGCAGAGAAATATAGTTGGTTATTACCAGCATTCTGATGATATCATACACCATGTTAACATAAACACACAACTACTACATAGAAATATGATTTTCTATTCTGGCAATAACAATTATGCAACATGTTACAACATTCCTATTTAACATTTCAACCAGCAAGTCATGATTTCTCCCGAGATATTCAATTCTTTTTTCTCTGAGGATGGTGTGGTTTTGGCTACACAATGATACATGTTCAGAGGATAAGTTTGCCATTGGCATACACATCCTCCTTTAATATGCAAATGGATGGCTTTTAAAAATGATGTTCTTGATATTATCCTGCCTCACTTATGTCACATCTTAATAGCTATTAAAAATTAATACATTTATGTCACTGTTCAGTCATTATCAATCTTTTTTCCCATGTCAGAGACCTTTTAGCCCTCATTATTATGATTGTCTCTTTTCATCAACAATATAGGCATAAACTGCCATCTTAATCAGTCTTCAGTCCCAGGTGCCATATTCTCAGGTTGCACCAAGATGTTATGCCTCTAAATGTATAATTGTACAACTGGTGTTTTTTGTAACAATTATTTCATCAATATTCAACGAGCATAACATCTGTTGGCAGTTTGCCATGGATATCACTGGATTGTCATCTCAACAGCTCCCAACCTCCTTCTCATATTCATAATTTTCTCTTCTTCTATAATTAGAAAACAGTTTCATTTTTCTGAAAATCCAGTTTTTTTATTTGTTTTTGTTTGGGGGGGGATTTCCTGTATATCACAAGATAAGTTATTTTTAACTGGTACTCTTTATAATCTTTACAAATGGTTTCAGTGTCATGCTGCTGTCAATGGTTTATTCTGTTCAAGGAAAGCCTAATAGTCTATGGTTTAACCTCTTACCCACCCCAGACACTACCCTCAGTGGAACTCCTCTAATGATGATTTAATTGCTTAATTGGTCCCGTTACTAACACAGTGGGTTTGTACTTTCCTCACAGTTTATTAGAACACAGGAATCCTGGCAGAGTCATTCTTTGAATGGCACACAAATTAAGAGTGAAGGAAATGCTACATGCAACAAGACAGAGGATTTAGATTATCCTAAACTAATAGTTTCATCTTTAGGCCACATTGTTAGCTAATTGATTTCACACTAGCTCTTTTGAGGAATTATTGCCTGAACCCAAGTAGGAGGGACTGAATTGCACTTGAAGGCCTCCTTCATTGTCTTTGCAGATGCTGTCCCCATTCTGAACTGCTTCACATTGAACAAGCAAGGCCCCAAAGGGCTGTTAAACATTTTCAACCAAGCATGTTTAGAATCCTCCTAAATTATTAGGAACTTTAATGAGCCAAGCATGCTTCCAACATTTCTCTCCAAATCTTCACACTCAGTAATGTTAGAGACAGAGCCAACAAGTCTGGAAATAATTTAGTGGAACTCATATGTATGGTCCCACTCGTGCATTCAACATTTCTACCACTTCTGCTCAGAAAATGTGTAATTTAGAAATGCAACCTCATCCAATCCTGTAGCTGTTACAGAATAAATCACAGCAGCTGTGGCAACAGCATCCTATATGGGATATTGTATGTTAAATGAACACGGGATATGTTGGATACTTAAAAGATTGTCATTCAGCCCATGTGAAAGACATCTGAATATACTTCATATAAACAAATTTCCATGCAGAAGTGCAAATTGAGGTCAATATGCTTTTTCTATAAGAGATAACAATGGGACAGGGATTGGACCAAGTACAATACATGCAGTTTTGATTTTCTAATATATAATCTATGCACAGGAACTGCTGCTTATATACTTATTTTGACTGAAACAAATTTTCAATAGCATCCAACACTGTTATTTTGGCACCAAGCTACATAGGGTTTCAGGAGTTAAAACCAGCATTTTCAATTACAGGCAGCCAATTCAGGGCTTGCAGTATAGACACATATGTTCATGGGACTTAACTAGTGTCAATTAGCATGCAAATCACTACATTTTTGTACAACTACAATTTTTTAAATTATTGTTTGTACATTAAGTTTCTCAGTCAACTCTAGTATTGCAGTCTTGAAAGGATGGATTGTCCTTACAGAACAGATCTCTAACCTATAGGTGCTCTTAGGTGGTACTAGATTCCAGCTACTGCTGGATAAGTATGCTGGATATGCAAGTAAAAACTGTACCCTTTTTATAATCTACAAGTTACAAATCTACCGAAGGACCTAAAAAATCATGTTTGCATAATCATATAGTATGTATGGATTACTGCAAACTGTTTCACATAAAGCTCTCTTTAAAATCATTTCAAAAATTATCCAAATTGTCCAATAGTCCCTTACTTCTAATATGCTCTGTTGCTATCTTATCATCATAGTCTCAAGAAACATATCTAAAAATAATAGTTATCTCACACAGTTGTTTCCAGGGGGATTTTCTTAAGATATGGGGGGGGGGCACTGTAGCTGCTTTTAAGGCAGCAGGAAAATATTGTTTACTTCAGGACCCAGCCTACAAGTGGCAGGAGATAAACTAGAAATTATCCTATCAATTTTATCTGAATCAACAGGCTAGAAGAAGTCTCTGATACTGTGGCAAGATTATCACCCAGTCTTCGTCTCATGGAGCTAAAATGTTATGCCTGCCAAATTCATATCACTCAACAATTTTTCCGAAACAAAAATATCTAGGGCTCCAATATGTACCATCTGGGATGAGCCCATTTTCATCATAGAGATCATGCACTCTTAACCCCCAGAACCTAAGACATGGAGGTTGATGTTACTGAAGTCACCAACATAAAAAGGTGAGGAGACTTGGTCAAGGACCTCAGGAAGGGATATGGCTGAGCAGCATCCAGATCTCAGAGAAAGTATTCAAACTCTTCCCTGCTGGGCTGACATTGACAGTGTATAAACATTTCAACTTCTCTTTATGGTATCATGCCCACATTTAGTGACTTTAGATTTTCATTTTTAAAAAATGATCTGTACAAGTAGCACAATTGCCTTCAAATTCCTTTGAGGCCACTCCATCTGTTGAGACACTAATCTAGGATGGTTTCTTCAGATATAAGAGGGTGATCAGTTTACACTACAGAGCTTCCCTCTTTTCTACCTATATTTAGGCATAGAAAGTTTATGGTCAGTGATATATGATGGTGAATAAAAAGAGAGGTCTAGCCAGACTTCTATTATTAGGAGTGGATATTCCATCATCTTCATTTTGTTTTTGTAATAAAACCCAGCAGAATATTAAAGACCAGATTGAATCTTTCAATTCATTACTTTGATCAGTTCTGAGGAATTCTACCTAGAGCAACGCCTTTCAACTCAACTCTAATAAAAACAGAGATATTTTGGATTTTCCTGCCAAAACTCTGTAATAAAGTACTTAATACATGAGTGCTAATACTGGAACATAAGAAGTGTAATTATGCTGGAAAATTTTGTAGGCAGTAATAAGGATGGAATTATTTAGCCCAATGTTGTTACTTCTCAGTCTGTTTCAGTTTCTCATGCTTATATTGGCCAAAGATCCTCTAATATGTATGGACATACTATATATAGTTTGCCCATTGTGCTTGATTGGCCCTGCTACACGCAAGTTCTTAAATAATTGTATTACAAGTAAAAAGCAGAAGCAGTTTATCTCCCTCAGCTTTTCCATTTATTATGTTACATTTGTCAAAGTATTTTTAAGATAGCATTTCATAACTACAGCAACTGTTTCTTTATATGGTAGCTGCATACATGTAGTTACAGATGGCTTTAATATTTTTATACAGCCATTTGTAAACTTTGAAAATAGATGTTTGCTTAGTTCTGAACCATAAATTACTTTCCCCCTCTAGCCCATACATGCTTCCTGAAGAAAAATAATTTTCTCACAGAACTTGGTAGACAACCAGCACCAATGAAGCATTGAAATCTAACAAAGTAACTAAAAATGTAAAACTCAAGAAGAATATTAAAATAATTTAACAAACCTTGAGCACCCAAATTAGCTTTCAGCATAAATGCATTATCAAGTTGACTGAATTATTCAGCAAAAGGTTCATTCAAAAATACATATCTTTTCCCGGCTTGGAAAGCTGTTTCTATCCATCAGGGGTTTGTCACTAGGACTATTAAAACTTGTGATCAAAATTCTGGTAATATATTGCAAGCTGGAAACATTAGTTTGGGTCAGGTATGTCTTAAGATGTAAAAAATAAGCCATTCAGAATAATTGTTTCTCAATACAATGGCAACTCACTGAGATTGAATAGGAGATGCAGACCAGTATCCAACTTAGGTAGCAGGTTATTCACTCTAATGGAATGAATGGCAATGACAGTCCAAGTTAATAACAAGACTGAAGAGTAAAAACTACAGAAGGAGTTGTTAAAGGGAGAAAATGTAATTTTAATGGGTAGGATTGGTAGCAAAATTTCAGAAGTCAAAAATTGTAAAGAAAGATTTGTTCACAATTGACAGAAAAAGAAAATTCTGTACTGCAGAAATTCTGTAATACAAGTTTATATTCCAAATGTGGATTTAAAAAAGCAAAAATATTACATTTTTGCAGTTATGTTCTACCCTGATTCACAACAAGCTGATCTGGTTAAATAAAGTAGTTGGCAAAGCAGGCATGCAGTTGCACTGTACTATGAAGCTCTTGGGTCTTCCGCTTCAAATTATGGTAATGGGATGTTCAACAATAGATCGCAACTTTGAGTTGTACCATCTAATAGAAAAATACATAAACAAATGTATATGTAACCTTATATGTGTCCTTTCTAGATTTCAAATTTCAACATTTGATTCAATATTATGAACCGCATTATTTGAAGAGTTCTAAAATACCAACATATTTCTTTTTAATATAGAAGCTATGTACAACTACATTGAGGGAAATGCAAACCTCAAGGGATCCAAAGAGAATTTATATACCCCAAAGGTTTATAATCCTAATCCAATGATTATGGTGAAGATATTAGAGAAAAATATTAAAGCCTTGGCAAATGTTTTGATTGGGATGGATACGGGAAAAAAATTGATAAAGTACATATAATAAATTCAAGATTTGTGAAAATAAGGAATGTTCCAAGGGATGTTTTGGTGTACTTTGTCAGGAAGAAGGCAAGGGATTAAGTTTTGTAGCAGCATTTAATACAAGAATGAAAATTGATAATGCATATACCCTATAATTATCCTTAAAGGAATTCCTAGTAGAATTTTACATAAGAAAAAAGTGGAGTGTTTTTTAACTGAGAAATTAAAATAGAAAAAGGCTACATTTTGAGGGGACAAAGGTGTGATGTTTTACTTTTAAACAGCAGAGGTTTCAACCTCATTCAATATAGAAGACAAGGACATTTTTAGAAAAAAATAAAGAGGAATTGGAAGAAATTCAAATAGAGGCATCAGAGTAGACTACACAAAAATTCCAGCAGGTACAATAGGAAACTGAAAAGGATGATATTGAACTAGGCATCATTTTTTTATTTTGGGGGGTTGACTATGGATTACAAATGTTTAATGTGGAATATATATTTCTTTTTATTCCATCTTTTTGGTTTTATAAATAATTCAAGGTGGTGAACATATTTAATACTCCTTCTTCCTCCTATTTTGTCCACTACAACTAGATGGGGTGGATAAGAGAGAGAATCAGTAGCCCAAATTACCCAGCCAACTTTCAAGCCTAGTGTGGGAGTAGAACTCATTGTCTCTTGGTTTGTATCCTGATACCTTAGCCACTAGACCAAAGCAAATTTTCCTCAAAAGAGAGGGAAAATCATCATTATTTAAAAAAATTAAAAGAAGACGTAATTTGCCTACAAGAGACATAATTTTCTGAAAGACATAGATCCTTTTCTATTTAGATTTCAAAGAACTTTGCTCCTAAGGCATATAAAGTAGAGATATTAACAAATACTTTTTCAGATCATAATCCTTTGAGTTTATTCATAAATGCAAATATAATTTTTTAGACGAAGACTGAATGAAGCAACAGTGAAGGATTTAAAAAGAAGTTAAAATAAAAATATTTTTTTAAAAATAATGGAGGTAGATGCACTGATTTAAGAATGGTTTGGGATACAGGTAAAGTTTTTATTAGAGGTTATTTTATATAACATCATAGCAAATTTAAAAATAAACAGTCAAGAGATTTTGAGTTTCAAGCTATTTGGGGTCAAATAAAGAGAAAAGAAGAAGCATCTGATTGAATGTTAAAACCAAGAAATTTGCAGCATTTCACTAAATTTCTCTTCACCATGAGTTGAGATTTGACTGGCATTCAGCCAGATCTATATGCTTAAAATTGGTCTATGAGTTTCCAGTGCATTTCTTTGGAATTCAGCATGAGCATTTGATTTGAGATCTGTAATGCTGGCTTGTTTTCACTATGGATTTGCCTCGGTCGCCTAAACTGTTTTATTGCTGCTTTTTGAGTTACTCCTATTGGTTGAAATCTTGGGGGAATAATGCAGGAACCTTTTTTAAAAAACAAAAACTTGCAGCTAAGATACTTTCATTGAGTTACATTTTGAAACTGAAGATAAATCCTTTTTTCCTATACCCAAGTGCCAGTGTCAAGTCTATAGTTTGTTCAACTTCCAAACTGATATATCCCTGAAGTCTGCAATCCGTTTTTCATTTCAGATAAATAAATTTCCACTTCCTGATACTGTGCTTCCTGAGAACATAACACATTCTTCTTGATCAAGGCAGATTTTTAAGGGTAAAAAAACAAGCAAATATTGTATGCTTAGCTCTGGTACTTAGAATTATATTTGAGTTTTAAAAAATAAAGATATATAGCATGTATTTGAAGGTGAGAACCGTAGAGGTCAGGGAAAAACTGTCAACCTTTCATGCAGTTTTTTTTCCAAGTAGAACTTTTGTTTTAAGTTTATATTTGATATTTTTGGAGATGACATTATAAAACAATAAATTTTAAATAAAATCATAAGCTTTGTTTATGAGTGTATTTTAATGCCACTCATTCGAAAGGCTTTGAGTGGTTAATCATTTCATAGATTAAAATAACCTCCTCAAAAAGAAGTACCGTATTTTCCGGCGTATAAGGTGACTGGGCGTATAAGACGACCCCCAACTTCGGCACCGATTTCCATGCCTAGAAAGTCATCTTATACACCAAAAACTACCGTTATTTCCAGCGTATAAGGCGACTGGGTGTATAAGACAACCCCTGACTTTGGCACCGATTTCCATGCCTAGAAAGTCGTCTTATACGCCGGAAACTACCGTTATTTCCAGCGTATAAGGCGACTGGGCATATAAGACGACCCCCGACTTCAGCGCCGATTTCCACGCTTTAGAAAGTCGTCTTATACGCCGGAAAATACGGTAACCTAAATATAATGTAAACAAAACCACTAGCAATATAAGAATTATCAAAATCTACAAAGTCATTGGGACAATGATCACAGTGTTCATTGCTCCCAGATTAAATAGAACAGCCAGAACTTAACTCTTTTCCTGAAACTCAGGAAGGAAGAACTAGAACTATTCCAGAAGATTTTTTATTTCTTCGCTATGCATTGTAATACTCAACAGAGATAAAGTGGCATTTTCATGTGGATGGGACCCAGAGTGAGATGACCCTATTTAACCTGATCAGAGAGCAGAAGAAGCTTGCCTCGCAAATAACATAGTCTGGAATCATATAAAGCTTTAATCTTAATAACCAGTACCATGATTAGCACTGGAAAGCCTCCTACCAACCAAGGACATTCTTGACAGAATTAGTTACCTGAGTATATCAGAATACACCTATCATCACCTGAGAAATCACACACATTGTACTAGCTTCAGCTTCCAATGCTTTCCAAGGACAGTCCCATGTATAGCACATGCCAGTAGTCCAATTAGGACTGAATAAGGCACGGGGGACTGTGAGCAAGGTTTACCAATCCAGGAATGGATACAGACAAAATGTAACTATAATAACTGCTCATTTAATAATTTCTCTTTAGTTATTAAAAATGTCCATTCTTTAAAAGGTTATCTAGTTCAACCCCCTACTCAGGCAGGAAACTCTATACTATTTCTGACAAATGGCTGTCCAATCTCTTCTTAAAGACTTCCAGTGTTGGAGCATTCACCACTTCTGGAGGTAGGTTGTTCCACTGATTAATTGTTCTAACTGTCAGGAAGTTTCTCCTTAGTTCTAGGTTGCATCTCTCTCTGGTTAGTTTCCATCCACTGCTTCTTGTCTTGTCTTCAGGTGCTTTGGAGAATAGCTTGACTATTGTGGTGACCCCTGAGATATTGGAATACTGCTATCATGTCCCCCCTCGTCCTTTTCTTCATTAAACTAGACATACTCAATTCCAGCAACCGTTCCTTTTATGTTTTAGCCTCCAGTTCCCTAATCATCTTTGTAGCTCTTCTCTGTACTCTTTCTACAGTCCCAACATCTTTTTTACATCGTGGTGACCAAAACTGGATGCAGTATTCCAAGTGTGGCCTTACCAAGGCATTGTAAAGTGGTGTTAACAGTTCAGGTGATCTTGACTCTGTCCCTCTATTAATGCAGCCTAGCACTGTGTTGGCTTTTTTGGCAGCTGCAGCACACTGCTGGCTCATATTTAAGTGATGTCCACTAGGACTCTGAGATCCCTCTCACAGTTACTTTGTTGTTACAACATTGTTACATAAGTCTGCTTTTCCCTGATTTCCATTCTTTCTCAATTAATTCTGATTAATAAAGAAACTTCTAACATAAATTCAGAAACTCTGATGTGTGCAACTAACTGGTTCAATTGTATATAATTCCTCTTTCTCTAGTATGAGCACAACGTCTCAGCCAACTTTCAATATTCTTTCTCCCAATAATTTTCTGGGAGGGACAGATAACAGGAAAGGGAATCAAGTGGCTAGTAAAGTTGTTTATGTTTAAACAAAGTCATCTTGGTTTCCAAGAGTGATACTGAGCCCTATATGTCTATATGTCTAGTATTGAGCATCACTCAACACTATAGGGCTCAATCCAAAGCACTTTTGGGCTGGGCCCTATAGTATTCTCTCAAATATAAAACTATTCAAAGTTCACATAACACTTCAAAGCTATGGTTTATTTGCAGATTTAGACATCTGTTCCTCTTCCCAAATGACAAAACTACATTGTGGGATGTGGTAAGGAGCATTGCAGAGGGCTAACATTGAGGATAGGATAACTTCTTCTACATTGTTTTATGACTAACCACTTCTGCTATTGCAGCCCTTTTGTGAGCAGATGATCCATATGATGATGATCACTTTGTGGGAATCACTGTGCCATGAGTGTTTTTGTGGACTTTGAGCCCAAAAAAATTGGAATCCCTGCAAATAGCCCATTTTAATGGATGGCTCTCAATAATTTGACATATTTTCTGGAAGCTTTTGTGCAGTCTGCTTCCAGAAGAGATCTAGTGGGAGCCTCACAATTCTTAGACCCTGAAGACTCCTAACTATATACATATACAGTTAGATACTAAAGATTAGTCATATGAATTCATGCATGAATTATAGCATCAGTAAGATTTAATGCACTGCATCTTATTAATGTCATCTAAACTGTGACCAAATTAATTCTATTAACTAATGTCAGAAAATGTGTTTGCATGGGTAGATAAAACCTTAAAATGTATATGAATGAATACAACACATATAAAAAATGCAAATATTATTTCACAGGAAGCTCTGAAAACTGTGCAAATAATAACTTGGTAAAATAAATTTCTCTGAGGGATTATGCCAACACTGAACATAGTTACAGTGCAGATTTGCTTTTTTTAGAATGCAGTTTGTGATAAATGAATACAGATAACACTAGAATAGTAATTTGGAATTGATATTATTCTTACCTTATAAAGCCATTTTAGAGGGGAAAGGGAGAATGAATTGAACTAATGCAAATGTATCCACTATGCATGAAATTTGTACTTAGTCTTGAAATCTTAGGAAAGGCAGATAATAACCAATTGCTGGAATTGTAATTAGTGTCACCATTTGTAAAGCACTTATGTAAAGTACTGCAGTATTGACTAACCAAGTGCAAATTCTCTCCATTTTGTTAAATATGAAATCATCAATTTTAAAATCCTCCCACAGTTCTGCAAAAACTAATTTAACATACTACCATGTTTCTTTCTCTCTATATATATCTTTTTAATGTTTGGGTTTACATCAATGGAGCACAGACATACTTCTGAATAATTATGTTAGATAATTGAAAGAGGATGTACGAACATACATAGGAATGTAGCTTTGCAGGGTAATCCTATGTTTATTTATTTGGAAGTTAGTCTAATGATTTAAATTAGTTCATTCACAAGATAATATGCCTACGATAGATTATTCAATTGTTTCAGACTGCAGCCAATAATGAATGGGTATCTTTAAGAATCTATTGCCATTGTTCCCACCTTTTCCCGTGCTTAATTCTATGTTCTATAAAGTTAGCATATGCATTTTTTTCTGGAGGAGATAGCTATAAGAGATGTTGTGGTGCAGTGGTTAGAATGCAGTATTGCAGGCAAATTCTGCTGACTGCCGACTGCCAGCAGTTCAGCAGTTCGAGTCTTACCGGCTCAAGGTTGACTTAGCCTTCTATCCTTCTGAGACCAGTAAAATGAGAACCCAGATTATTGGGGGCAATATGCTGATCTATAAACCGCTTAGAGAGGACTGTAAAGCAAAGCGCTAAAGCTGTAAGACTAAGTGCTAGTGCTATTGGAAGTTCTCCATCCTTAAGTATGGAGTACAGTTATAATCATGTACAAACAAGCGTGGTAAGGAGAAAATAAAATAAGGAAAATTTTGTTCCTCTTTCATAATTCTGGAACTTGTGATCATCCAGAAGAGCTTGAATAGTGACAAATTTGGAACCAAAAAATGCTGCTGAGAAATTTTGTATACAAGGGACTACCAATATTAATAACTTTTAAAATGGTTCAGACATATTTATTAAAAATTAGTCTATAAGCTATCAGAGCTAATTGCATATATATATATGAAATATATATTTTATATACCATATATTTAATTGTATAGATAGCATATAAATTTAATGAAATAAATAAATATATAATTAAATACAGAAGGACATTATTTCATTTATCTAAAGAAATATCTAGTTCAGGATGTCAAACTGCTGGCCCGCAGGCTGGATGTGTCACGCTGAAACCGCGCCCACCTCATTGCTGGCAATGGGAAAAAAGTCACGATACGTCACGTGACATCACGAGTTTGACATGCCTGATCTAGTTGATGGCTCTAAGAACTAAATACCAGATTGTATCACAGCTCTTCTCAAGTTTTGTACTTTGTATCTTCTGTCTATAGAGATTTTCAATTATCCAGATCATGGTTGTCCCAAAGGTGCTTTTCAAAAGGCAACTGGAGTTTTTTGGCTTTTTTCCTTGAAGACTTTTTGCTTCTCATTCAAGAAACTTTTCACTTTTGTTGAATGGTAGGAATGGAAGGATTTATATTCATTAGCAGTCATCTGGTTGTTAGCACTCTGACAGTCATTGAGGCCACTTGGGGATTTATTTGTACCCACAGGGTCACCTGAATCATAATGCAAATGGATGTGGAAACTTCTTGGGACTGCTGAAAGAACTGTGTTGTAAACGGGGATAGCTAGTGTCATATTCTTTCCCCTCTGTTGAGAGAGGGCTTTTCAAGTTTAATATAGATGGCCTCTTTGACTCCTCTTTCAAACCAGTGGTCCTCTCTGTCCAGAATGTGGACTTTGTTGTCTTCAAAAGAGTGGCCTCTGCATTTTAGATGCAGATGGACTGTTGAATCTTGTCCTGATGGATTTGTTCTCCTATGTGGTGCCATGATTTGTGAAGTGGTTGTTTTGTTTCACCAATATACAGATCTGCAAATGTCCCATTGCATTGCACAGCCTATATTATTCAGTTTGTGTCTTGGTGCTTTATCCTTAGGGTGGACAAGATTCTGCCTTAATGTATTCTTGTGTTTAAAGAATGTGTATATGTTATGTCAGTTGAAAATCCTCCTAAGCTTTTCAGATGTTCCTGCAATGTATGGAATAAAACATTGCTTCATTTGTTGTTCTCTTTTTTGTTTGTTATGGAGCAGCTTCAGCTGGATCTTTTCATGAATTTTATGAAGGCCCAGTTGGGATTGCCACAAGTTCTGAGGGCTTCCATGATATGTTTTAGTTCTATTTCTTTTCCTTGTTTGCTGATAGGCAAACCTTCAGTGCGGGGTGTAGGGTTCTGATCACTCCAATTTTGTGCTCCAGGGGGTGATGAGAACCAAAATGTAAATATTGATCTATGTGCATGAGTTTTCTGAATATTTCAATATTGAGGCTTCTGTCTTCCTTAATGTGTACTGCACAGTCCAGGAAAGCCAGAATATTTTCCTTAACACCTTCCCGTGTTAATTTAATGTGGCGGTCCACAGTGTTGATGTGTTTGGTGAAGGCTTCCACTTCCTGTGTTTTAATCTTGATCCAAGTATCATCCATATACCTATACCAGTGAGTGGTTGGAATTCCCGTGAAGGAGTTTAGGGTTTTGGTTTCTACTTCTTCCATGTAGAGATTGGCCAGAATGCGAGGGGGGGGCGCACAAGTGAACCTATGGCACAGCCATATTTTTGTCTGTAGAAACCTTTGTTGTATTTAAAATAGATAATGGTCAGGCAGCAATCCAGCATGGCACATACATTTCTACTTTTTAGTAATATAGTCACTAACACAGTTTCATCACTACAGACTAAACAAAGAAGGACAGATACGTCCATGTTGTCTTCCATTTCATTTTTTTTACAAAACCCTGCACTTATTAATGACTGCAACCATTCCTTGAACATGTAAACAAGCCCCTTTTGACTGTTTCACATGTTACTTTCAGATCCTTCTGTACCCTATAGTGCCTCTATTTCAGAAAAATTGTTCCAAGAGGATAGTAGAAATGCAATTGAAGTATATGTCTATCAGATTGCTTAACGTTTGCAATATAGTTGCATTAACCTTCTCTTAGATCACTGAACCACAGGTTTCCTTTAAATAAGAATGTTTAAATGAACATGAGAACTTCTTTCCCTAAAAAATTTCCCTATGTCTAGGATACTTATAGGCAATCCATATAGCCTGGAGCTCATATCTCTATGTTTAGCAAAATGCTGGGAACTGCAGCCTCTTTTCTCTCTCTTATTCTCTATGTTACTAAAGATCTTTGTTCTTCCTCTTCCATTAAAATCTGAGAAATAACACTCTTAGCAAGAACCACTCGGGGAGAAGTCACACCTTAACAATATTTCACAATATCTTTTGTTTCTCCACTGTTAAGAAATTAGAGGTTTTTATAACAATCACTACAAAGAAGCATGAAACTTTAATCTCAGATTCTTTCCTATAAACCTATTAAGAATGTAAGACGCCTAAAGGCTTTTATATGACAACGAAGCCCCACAGCTCAAAATCACACAGAACTGTCCATTATGCATACAATTGTACTTGGTTAATTTCAATTTTATCCCAGCCATTTCTTTATAACATTATAACTTTTCTTGTAAAAATAATTTCCTGTTGAGCTTTTACTATTGCAAATAGTGCCCAATAACAGAAGATTTTACACTGTATTTTAACATTTTCCCCTTAACGTCTCAAGATGAAAGAGCATTACTCTGCTGAAGTGTTCAGACATAGACACTTAAAGAGATTTATTCTGAACAGAAATTAGAGAAATTTGTCTGTATTAATCCCTTTAAATACCCCCATTATCTGAGTGCTTGCTAAGGTCTGAAGTAATGTGAGGTCAGAAAAAATGCTAACATATAGTATATGCCAGAAAGACATTCCTACCTTGCTTCTAAAACTTCATTTTGACATTGATATTATTAAAGATTGATTTCTTAGTCTGAAGTACTGCATGAACCTTTTAAGGAAAAGCATACTATAATTTCTTTACATTCATCCTGGCATCTCACGTTTAAATATATTCATCTAGAAAGAAGTTTAACTGATTATAGTACTTCCCCAAATAGTATCTGCTTAGAATTTTAGGATAAGTATTTCTGCATATTATTTTTTTTCAAACGTAACAAGCATAAGCTGGTTATGCTGTATTAAATATATGATGCAGTTTTTGTCTGGCTTTGTTGTTAGAACATTTCATCGCATAACTTAGTTATTAATCATAACACACATACAAAAATATCTATCACACCAGAGATTCTCAACCTCATTTCTCAGCATGCTGCATGAATTTTGGAAATTGAAGTCCACACATCTTAAAGTTGCTGAAGTTAAGAAATACTGTATCACATTATTCCCTTCTGAATAAGTGACATAATACAGAATGTAGAAAAGGAATAAAAAATAGGCAGAGAAATTAAAAGCATGAGATATGAAAAAGAAACAAATTAGTGTATTCACTATACTTTTTCATAGATTTCTGCCTTTGAAAACTATCCTTGCTTCCATCACATGAATACATCATTTCATGCACTGATTGTTTCTTTAAAGTTCTCAACTCTCTCTAAAGATCTCATCAGTTCCATCCAGCTAACAAGTCAACCTGCCCTCCCTTTTTGTCAGCCTTTCACAATTATATGTATATTTTGCAATCCAATCTTTTTTCTATATGCCCAAGCCATCTCAACCTTATCTTTCATATTGATCACTGTATTTTGTATTTAATCCATATTCATCTATTAATTCTTACCCTTTCCATGCATTATTATAAACACTTAAGTACTCAATTTCTACTATGTTCAATTTGTGGTTATGTTTCTCCTGATAGATTCAAGTGAAAAAAGTGACATAAGCGTGCTCTTATGCACAGCCATTTTCACTTCTCTTGACAAACATTCATTCCTCACCACAGATACATACCCTTAATCACATTTTCACCAGCATTTGCACATCTTAACGTTTATTAAACCATTTTTATATCAGTATTCTAACAAATTGATTTCTTTGCTTTAGTTTATATATATTATTTTGCAGTAACTATTAGACTATTAGATGGATTTTTTGAAGATAGATAGATAGATAGATAGATAGATAGATAGATAGATAGATAGATAGACAGATAGATAGATATAGATATATAGATATATAATTCATTCCATTTTCACAAAATCCATCTAATAGTCTAATATTTAATTAGATATTAATTTATAATTTATATTCTTATCCAACAACAAGTCATAATTGGAATAAATTGGAATAAAAATTACATGTATGTCCAGATCTCCAGGCAACTTATCTTCAAGTTACCACAATGTTTATCCATAACTTAGATGAAATAATAGATTTCATTCTGTTATTCTACTTTACTACAATAAAGATTAGTCCTGGAATCCCTGCCATACATGTTTCTTGACCTGACCTACTTCTGAATGTATAGCTGACTTCTATGTTGACACACTCCAAAAGATTTCTATCCCATCTTATACTAAAATAAAAGGGAAAGGGAAATATATTGATTTTTTTCATGCTCTCTTTGTAGATTGTATAATCTCTTCTGAAAGTTCCCCCTTAGTAGCTGTTGAAACCTTCCCTATCTCCAAGGTCACAATAAATTCCTTTACATGAATACAGTAGGATGCACAATAGTGTACAAACCAGAATATGAAAATGGTTTTATGTATATACACAAGAATATAAAACTTTGTAGCTTTGTAACTTAATTGATCTTTTCCATTGCTCAAACAGGTTTCTATTTTAACACATTTCTAGACTGTCTAGGTTCTAATGCTACTGTGAAATAAATTTTAAATGTTATTTCAGGTGCTCAACTCAGTTACAAACTATTCTATCTTTGTTGTATATAAGGAGTCACATACGGTATTTTCATTAAGAAAAATATCTGGGTAATATTTGAGTTTTATGTAATAATCAGGTTTGCCAGAATACTGTATAGCAGCTTTTATTGTAATGTGTAGCGCAGTCTTAACGATGTATTTTTTAGTATTTCAAATACAAATGTTTTACTGTCTTTATTGAAAATGTTCTGGATTTTGTTTTTGTTGGTGTGGCTACAATCAAGCAAGTATCAATTAGAGAGCTTTAGCTGTGTGAAAATATCAGTAAGAGTACACCAAGCTTTATTGTTGTCCCTTCTGAAACTAATTCAATGTTAGTTGATGGTTCTTAATGTTTTCAAGCTGTGCAACTGGTTTTACTGCCTTTCTGGAATTCAAAATTGGATTCTTGCACTGATCTCACTTTAGGCTATATATAGAGATGTATAGTTTGATTAGCACATAAAATGTTCCTTTTGGAAAATAATGCATCCAAAGCAGATAAAAGATGAGCATACTGAGATGCATATCAAAATTTTAAACTTTTTACATTTGATTGATTTATTATGTTGTGTTTAGATCAGAGGTAGGCAACCTTGGCTCTTTTATGACTCGTGGACTTCAACTCCCAGAATTCCTGAGCCAACTATGCTTACCCTGGTTTAGTTCAATGAGCAAACTTAAACTGGAAAATTTAAATGGGTAGATCATATCCTGCTCCCAGATTAAAATACCTAGGGAGGTTTAACTGATATTTTGATTATTTGTATTGTTATGCTGTCTTTTAATTGCAGTTGAATTTGTAAATGGTGTTTCTTAGGATTGGGTGGGTTCTTAATGAGGGACAGAATGTAGCAAAAATCAAAATGAATACTTTAGATGACTGGAAACTCAATTCCAAATAATTTTTCATAAAATGTGCCACCCAACGTCAAAATCATCAGTATATTTCAGATGTCCTCTATTTCCCCTTCTAACCTTCACTCCAAGAGATTGCATGTTTTCGATGATTTCTAACTGACAACAGCAACATACCAGATTCTTGAGTCAGCAACATTGACTCATAGTATTTCTAAAGCTGCCAAAGTTCTCGAAGTAGACACTATTATAAAGAACTGGTTTCTACAGTAAATTGTTATGATGCAAGTGTGGGCTTGATGCAAGTGTAATCGCTGTAGTAAAAATGAATTTTTCAATAACATTTAATAATTTAAGAGACTATAATGAAATGAAATGGTCCTCTTGGATAAAAGAGATAATTTAAAAAAGAATGGCCCAGTTGTTCTAAATCATAGATGCTAACAATGAAATTAATCAAATGTTCCTTACAATGTCCTTAACTGATCAGTTATTGGCTATATTAAACCTCAGACTGAACAATTAGTATGGACTTGTACCTCTCGAAAATGAAGGAAGAATAGCCTACAAAGGTCTCACTGTATAGTAGAAAACATCCAAGGGGAGATAGCAATAGCATTTAGGCCAGCGGTTCTCAACCTATGGGTCGCGACCCCATTTGGGGTCGATCGACCATTTTGCGGGGGTCGCGAAACAACGCGATCCGCCATTCCCCCCCAGGGGGTGCCGCCGCACATGCGTGCCGCGCATGGGGGCACCACCGCGCATGCGCGCCACGCATGGCGCCGCCGCGCATGCGCGGCACGTCCGTGTGACGGGGTCGCCGTCACACGAAGATTGAGAATCGCTGATTTAGGCTTATGTTATGCCCCAGCATTCTCTGGGGGGTTTACAATTTAGAAGCATTGTTTACATATTGTCCCCAACAATCTGGGTCCTCATTTTATCAACTTCAGAAGAATGGACAAATGAGCAACCTTGAGCCCCATCGGCTTGAACTCCAGGTTGTGGGCAGAGTTTGCACTTTAACCAGTGAACCAGTTTGCCTTTTAATATGGAACTGGTCTGTGAAAGAGTGAAAGTAACCTGTTTCTTGTGGTTTGTGTAGCTGAAATGTATTCCCTTTCAGATTCCCTCAATTTGAAGAAACAGCCAGTGATTTGTAAGAAATTGAAGTCAGTTTCTGTCTTGTCTCAGATAACCTTGGTAAAAAATTCTTTAAAAATAACTGCAATTATGACAGTTCCTTTATAATACTGGATTATAATCATTCTAGGGCTATATTGGGGGGTTTGCAATATAAATGTTTCCTTCCCATTTAGTTAGAGAATCAAATATTTTTAATGTTTGGTACAGGATATTTGCTGGTATTCTATTTTAGTTATGAGCTTCTCTTTTATTTTTTTATACTTGTTTGTTGCTCCATTTATCACAGAGCTCTTTCTGCAACCATGCTGGTTTTGTCTGGAGTCTCTTGTTTTTATTTCACTGTAGTATTGTTTTTGCTTGGGCCTTTATGATCTCGTTTTTAGAATTTCCCAAGCATCTTGAGCTGGTTTTTTTTTCTTTAGGATTTCTGTCCTTGGAATTTTTCCTAATCTCTCACTTAGTTTGCTCTCTTAAAGTCTAGAACACTAGTCTGTTCAGTTACCTATGACTGCATCATGATTAATTCTAATATGGTCTCTCTGTCCCCCAAAGTTCCTATAACTTGAACTCCCTTAACCGTTTCATTCCTATTAATAAGAATTAAGTGCAGTACCGCTGTCACTCTAGTTCCCTCCTCTACCTTTTGTGTTAGCTAAGTTAGCTAAGCATGTAGGATCTGTTTGGTCTTCCACTCATTGCATAATTTGCCCCCCAGTTTATGACAGAGTAGTTAAAGTGTGCCATTATTATAGTAATGTGTTTAGTAGTAAGCAGCTATAGCAAAGTCATTTCTTTTACTTCTAATATTCACCAAATAATTTCAAATAGGCTTTCATTCTGTTTGTTTCCTTTACTATAGTATAGGAACATTGCTGTACAGGCATCTGAGCCCTTTATGGTTGATGCCTTTTTTTCCTTTGGGGAAGTCTGAGCTACTTTACTTCCAATCACTGGAACACTTGACAAAGTCTTTTCTTCAGATCTCTGTGTGCTTCCTTCCAGAGTATGAAATCAATTACTCAATTCTAGAGGCAGGGCTTCCTTCTCAGTTTTTTTTTTCTTTGCATGACATGCTGCCATATATTCTATGTTCACTTCTAATTATTCACTTTTGTGGTATTGTCTTCCAAGCTAATGTATTATTATCAGGCTATACTGAATAATCATCTCATAAAATTCTGTGAAGAAGCTTTTTCATCTTAAGTGTTATGTCTGTCCTGGAGGATTCCAAGAAAAATTTTCCTGAAGAAACATGACATTTACAGTACATTTTGCTTGGAAACAGCCATTCGAAATCTAAAACTTGATTTGGAATGCTAAAGTGGTGAATTTTTGAAAGACAAGATTATGTACTGTTTGTGGGTATTGATTGATAGCATATATCTCAGATTAATTGATTTAACCACACACAAATAGCAGGTTTGCTGTCTTCACACAGTGGATTTGGACGAAGCTGTATTAAGTACATTTACCTGCACCTATTCATCAACTCCCAGGCTTGTGAACCCTTTTATCCAGTAGCCTTTTCACAATAAATGTAATTTCTGTGATGAGAGCAGAATCATGGAATATTGCACTATTTTTATTTTTATTTTAAATTAAATTCACAAATCAAATGTAGTTTATTAACATAGCATTATATTGGTTTTCCCTACAATATCTTAATTTCCAGAAAGTACCCCAGCTGGAAATTTCAGGAAACATAGTTAAATCCAACTACAAAATATGAGATTGGTGGAGCTAAACTGGTGTTTCAAATCCTTCTTTCTTTTTGTGCTTTGCAATCCACTTTTGATTCATTAATTGCCTGGGGTGTTATACAATAGGCAGTTCACTTCAGGAATCAGGTAGAGTTGTGGAGGGATTATGTTCCTGATCAGGAATACTATGTTACCTCTGAGACTGACTATAAGAGCTACTTCTCTAATCTAATATTTGTAAGACTAAGAATCCATCACAGCAGCCTTTACCTCTTTGGAACAGCAAGCTCGAAAGGAAGCAGAAGGATTTGAAATATGTAGTTACTAAGAGCATTAATATCTTTCATCAGTAAAGTATGGCTCCTCTCAAATGAGCTGTCTAGGACAAATAAGAAATTTGATATTGTCAGGAAAAACAAATGGAACAGAAGCAAAGATGTCTCTTGGAGGCAGCGTAGTTAATGGCCACCCAGGATATTAATCTTCATGCTTCAAGGCATAAATGGATCAACAAGTAGAGTACTTGCTCTCATGGAAAGATATGATTGGTTAGGACAGGCTTGTAATCAGCTATGTCTCCTCTTCACTAGGAAAAATAGTAGTCACCTTTGAGTGAATAGCAAGTGGGTGGGTGATTGCAGCAGCAGAGCTATGACAAGGGTACTATGCTGGCTACAAAAAGCAAAGACAAGAAAAGCAGCATTGGCAAGGCAGCGTGAGACCATGACAATGTTATTTCTATAGCTCTAACTTAGCTCTTTAGATGAACAAAGCAAGAAGAATGTTTTAATGCTCTTTTTTATGATTTGTATTACGATAAGGTTATGGTGCAAAACAGAAATAATAAAAACAATCTTGTAATATGCAATATCATTTGTAAAATGTCATATTGGAAGAAGTGCATATAAAAACCTTCTTTTTCATGTTGCTTTTCTGTCTATGGCAGGGGGTGTTTATGTTTTTCTCCTTTCCAAGATTAACCCAACTATACAAACATATCCATTTTAAACATGAGATACATTCTTGCGCGGTATTTGCAATTACTTAATCTATAGAATAGCATGATTGTGCTAGGAATTCTGAAAGCTAATAGCCATACATCTTAAAAAGGTTCAGACTGGAGAAGGCCCTCATATATTCAAAAAATTATAAGATTGTCCTGGACAAAGACTCTGATTGCTCTTAACTACCTAGCATTCTGCATTTATGCATACCATCCAAGTAATTTTGGATATTTATGACTATTTTTTCATATCACAGAATGCATACTACAGATATTACTTCCTATAGACAAATGTACTTCCATACTATAATAGTAACAGGCATTTCCTAAGGACAATATTAGCAAATTACATTCTTGAGAAATGGGCACTAAAAACTATTTTCCAGGGAAAGTAGTTAGAATAGACAGTATAAGGAACAATTCCTATTTCCTAATGCAATTCCTTATTTATACAGATTCAAATATTGTATTTCTTTAATGAAAAGAATATTGAAAAATAATCGAACAGTAATACATTAGCAAATTAGCAAAGGCCAATTAAGCCAGGCAAGTCCAGAATGAAACAATTTCAAGAGTTAATCTAAGTCATTTTAAGGTATGGACACTTTGTTCCATAGTCCAATATGTCATATGAAATGTTATATTGTAAAGAAGAACATGGTAGATTTCTGTGATATTCTGCAACTTATTACACCCCAAGGTTCTGAAGGAACTGGCAGATGTGATCTCAGAACCATTGAACAATATCTTTCAAAGATCCTGGAGCACTGGGGAAATACCAGAGGACTGGAAAAGAGCTAATGTAGTTCCCATCTTCAAAAAAGGGGAAAAAATAGATCCAGGAAACTACAGACCTATCAGTCTGACCTCAAAGATCTTAGAAAAGATAATCAAGCAACGAATCAATGAACACCTAGAGGCAAACAAAGTCATTACCAAAAGCAAACATGGGTTTGTCAAAAACAGATCATGCCAGACAAATCTTACTGTGTTCTTTGACCAGGTGACAAAATTAGTGGACCAGAGGAATGCTGTGTATCTAATTCACTTGGACTTCAGTAAAGCATTTGATAAAGTAGACCACAACCTGCTACTTGATAAGATAGAAAAATGTGGGTTAGACAGCATCACCACCAGATGGATTCATAGCTGGCTGACCAGCTGTATTCAGCATGTGGTCCTCAGTGGAAATGCATTTACATGAGGGAAATGTGTAGTGGGGTGCAGTTCACCCAGTGCTCTTCAACATCTTCATCAATGATTTGGATGAGGGGATAGATGGGGAACCCATCAAACAACACCAAGATGACAGCAATAGCCAACATTCCAGAAGATAGGCTTAAGATACAAAAGGATCTTGACAGACTCGAACATTGGGCACTATCTAACCAAATGAAATTCAATGGTGAAAAAAGTAAGGTTCTACATTTAGGAAGAAAAACCAAATGCACAGCTATAGTATAGGTGGCACCTTACTCAATAGTATTAACTGTGAGAGGGATCTCGGAGTCCTAGTGGATAATCACTTAAATATGAGCCAGCAGTGTGCTGCAGCTGCCAAAAAAGCCAACACAGTGCTAGGCTGCATTAACAAAGGGATAGAATCAAGATCACATGAATTATTAATAGCACTTTACAATGCCTTGGTAAGGCCACACTTGGAATACTGCATCCAGTTTTGGTCACCACGATGTAAAAAAGATGTTGGGACTGTAGAAAGAGTATAGAGAAGAGCAACAAAGATGATTAGGGGACTGGAGGCTAAAACATATAAGGAACAGTTGCTGAAATTGGGTATGTCTAGTTTAATGAAAAGAAGGAGGAGGGATGACATAGCAGTGTTCCAATATGTCAGGGCTTGCCACAAGGAAGAAGGAGTCAAGCTCTTCTGCAAAGCATCTGAAGGGAAGACAAGAAGCAACAGATGGAAACTAACCAAAGAGAGAAGCAACCTATAACTAAGGAGAAATTTCCTGACAGTTAGAACAATTAACTAGTGGAACAACCTGCCTCCAGAAGCTGTGAATGCTCCAATACCGCAAATTTTTAAGAAGAGACTGGACAGTCATTTGTCTGAAATGGTGTAAGGTTTCCTGTCTGAGCAGGGGGTTGGAATAGATGACCTCCAAGTACCTTCCATATTATTATTATTATGGATCATTATGGATCATTATTATTATTATTATTATTATTATTATTATTATTATTATTATTATTGAAAAATGTTATAGTGGATGAAAATCTCTCTATTTGTACCTTATAATACTTTGATATTTGCTGGTCTATGAAAATAGGATTTGGCACAGAAGCTTCGTAAAATCTTATTATAAACTATCCTGTGGACCACAGTGTGCATCTTCTTAATAGATACTTCTGTTCGCAAGTGTTCAGGGTGAATTTAGCTGGTGGGAAATAACAGCAACTCTAAATCCGCAAAATGTACAAATAGTTTCCAGATATCCAAATAAGTCCTGGCTTCTGAAACGAAGTTTCTGTCTTATTATTTTGCTGACATCCTGGGGAGTTGTGGATAATGTAACACAGTTGAAACTTGCTGGTATGTCATCTTTTATTTTATCCACTAAAGCCACAGCTTTGAAATAAGGGCCAAATCATTTGCAGGCTCAGCTCTGAAGACAGCTTATTTTAAAACATGTAATATTCTATTTTTGTTGGATTTGTGTAAAATCTTACAGTCCTATGTAAATAGCTGCTTAATGGCACCAGCCACTGTCTAAATCCACCCAAAAACATAGCACCAGATTTTAGTTAAATTGAGATATGTGGCTGCAATTTGTATCTTTTTAGCTCCTAAAATGAACACCTCTTATTTTTTTTTACTTCCAGCAAAGACTTCACTTTAAATCTTCCATGTTTTCTCTACCATATGCAGCTTGCTTTTAAGAAAATATTTGATGTGAGATAATGGCATGATTTTGATAGGTTTGCTAGGCTGACCTGTTCCGTAAACAATTCTTCAATTCTGCAGCTTATTTGCTTCATACTATGTAACTTTGGCAATTATGGTGGCAGAATGGTACAGTTTGGTATATTTTGACATAGCAAAAGTAACAGATGCATTCAGGCCTACTCTTTCTATGCAATATATTCTACTGAAATATGTGTGGTAAAAAGAGATGGGTATTAACATCACCAATACTTTCAGTCACATATTTGTTCTGGATTACGGAAATGTAAGAATAACAGTGATAAACAGCAATATATTAATTGCTCTTTGCACAAAGAGAACTGGAATTGTTGTATTTTATTTTTAGGCAGCTATACAACTTGCTGATTTGAATGCTATTTATAAGCAGATTTTTTGTTTTTTAAAAAACCCCACTGCTATGATATTATAAATGCTACAAAAAGAAAAGTTATGTTTTTATAGTCTACAGCAGGTCTGCACAATAAATAGTCTGCAGACTGTATGTAACCTACTACGCAGCCTTATGTAGCCTGCTGGCATTTTTTAAAAAAAACTGAATCAATTCGCTGCTTCCAAACATTGCTATCACCAGGAATAATTCAACACTGCTACCGCTGCCCTGAATGGCATGGTGTAGTGGAATAGGACAACTCGCCATGGTCAACTTACCTGGGCTGACTCACCCCAGCCTTCTTGTCCTAGCCAACTTGCCACAGGACAACTCGCCATGGTTGAATCACCCCTGCTGACTCATCCCAGCTATCTTGCCCCAGCCAACAGGACAACTCACTGCAGTCAACTTGCCATGGGTTGGGACAAATCAGCTATGGCAAGTTGTCCTGGTACAGAGCACCTCTAGTGCTTCCTGGCCTCACAAATGCTACCAGCTCCACCCCTGCTGTCATTCTTCTCACTGAACAGCTGATTGCACCAGATAGTCTTGTGCCGCCCACAATAATGTTTAAATTATTAATGTGGACCTCTTCCTTTTACCAGTTGTTCAGGCTTGGTCTACAGTGTGATTTTCCTTTACAAATGTCTTTATTAACTAAGAGAACATTTTGCCTTACTAGTTATTCTCTCTGTTGATATCTGTAACTTTGACAAAATCTGCAATTATATTCACAAATAAATACAGCAGAGTACAACTCAATTCTTTCTTTCGCTATATAATGCTTTTCTTTACCTCCTACAAAGCAAGACACTTATTACATAGGTATACTCAATACATTTTCTGTAAATTAATATGGTTTCCCCCAATTGAATATTTCCTTGTTATGTTAGATTAAACTCCTTCAATGAAAAAGCTAGAAGTAAAGTTGCTTTATACAGTACTGCCATCTTTCTCAAGTGAAAATTTCAATCTACTTTCATTGTTAGACTTCTGTTCTAATTCAGCACCTACCTGTATAAGAATGTTCTGCAAGAAATGTGAACTACCCGGGGTCATAAATGTGAGATGGTAGCTATGCACAATGAATTAATAAGTGAAATAAATAAAAATAAATATCTTGAGAACTGAGTTCTTTAGGAGCAATGTGAACCATATATTAATAAAGCATAAATATTGTTTATGGGAAAGATAAACACATGTTCCAATATTTGTTTATAAATATAAACATAAATATAAATATTAAAGTGATATGCCATCATTTCAGTTCTTCAACTAAGTGGATATAAGAACATCTCTATATTATCCCATAGTGGTATGAAAATAACTTCCAAAACAAATTTAATTGATTTAATTTCTTCCAAATAATGCAGCATAATAGTTCCAAATCTTCTTGATTATAAGGCCACAGTTTTTGACTTCAGTTTTTTTGTTAATGGGGACCCACTTTATCAAAGCTAAAGGACAAAGCAGAGCAATATGGAAAGAAGTTATTAGATGGGGATGAAAATTAAAGGCACACTAGCACAGATTAATAATGTTTAGGCAGTAATGATCACTACAAAATTGAAAAAGCTGGCCTTAAACAATTATTCTGTTAGTTAAACATAAGTGAAAGGAAAGCTCCTTTTAATAACTTCAGTTATGAGAGCCTCCTGTTTCACTAAATAATTCATTGTCAATATTTTTAATATGTTAACCCTGCATGGTTAACTTTAATAATTTTAGTAAAGGTTAGCCACCTGATCTTATCTGCCATTAAAATAATACCAAAAGCTTAAAGAAGTTATACCCAAATACCTAGAAGAATACTCTGAACATTGCTATTTGGTACAAATTAAAATACAGCTCAGATTAGGCCATAAGCAATGAGATGGACAGGGCATTATTTATCTATCCATCCATCCATCCATCCATCCATCCACAAATTTATATGGCTGCTTATCTCACTGAATGTGTCTCTGAGCAGTATATATCCAGCATTTAAAACAGTGTCATAACTATTAACGAAACAAAAAATAAATAAAAGCAAGATTGCGGGAGAAGAATCCATCTCAGCACATTACACAATACAACCATTGCCTGGACTATCTATAAATTTGCAGAAAGTCCATGCTGATATCAGAATACTAATGCATTAAATGCAATAGTGTGACCAGTGATGGGCATGTCTCAGTATGCCAATGTGACACCTCTTCTCCATGAGAT
Organism: Crotalus tigris; assembly: GCF_016545835.1. Taxonomy (NCBI): domain Eukaryota; kingdom Metazoa; phylum Chordata; class Lepidosauria; order Squamata; family Viperidae; genus Crotalus; species Crotalus tigris. The sequence goes on along the minus strand of NW_024100104.1, from coordinate 1,199,357 downwards.
GCACTGCCACTTCTTATGGTATTGATTTTTCAGTTGAGATTTAGTATCTGTTTGATAGTTAATTCAGACTGCCATGATAACCTGTAGCTACTTCTCAAAACATCTATTGCCATTTATACTAGGAAGTACTATTGACAAAATTCTATTGCATTAAAGGAAGAAAAGTTTGTCATTTAGATATCACATTGCACCTGTTTGCTCAGATAGGAATTTAATTAATTTCCTCAGGGAAAGCATGCTAGTTTCTAAGAGTTAATTTTTTTTACAATAGACAATATTACTACATCTTGGTAACAGTCCATTTTGGGTTCAGTTTCTAGGAATCTTTGGTTTGATCTTATTTAGCAATAGTGCTAGATTTGCAGCAGGGAAGTTTGTTAAGTACACGAGAAAAGTCTCATCCCAACTAACTAGTTTTCAGAATCCATATGCCTTAGTCAGGCTTCTCTTTTTGTACCCCCATCTCCTTTCCCAAGTTAGTCAAATTTAACATTTGAGAAGATAAATGCTAATTGGTAATTTGATGCTTTGTTAATGCATACCTTCCTGGCCTTTATATAATTGAAAATAATGTTCCTGATTGTGTTCATAATTTTCGATGGTGGGGGAGATTTGTATTTTCTGCAGTCATTGGAATTAGACAAAACTAGAAATCCAGTTTTCTGTGTCAGGAAATAATGCTCCAGAACATGCAAAAGTTAACACTTTCTGAATATTTTCTCTAAATTTTTAAGCATTTTTATTCAATATTTTTCAAACATTTTGATTCAATTTTATGAAAAGGAATTTTGTTTCCATTTTCTTTTCTAAAGGAGGACAAATATGCTGCAATGCTTAGCATATAATGGGTTATTAAAATCATAGAAGAGGAAGGGGTTATTTAGCCAGAATCTAACTCCCTGCTCATTCCTGAAGTCTAAATTAAAACATTGCATAGACTGTCAAGGGATACACTCTGAATGCAATAGAAGAGAGTTAGGAGTGAAATGGGTACTTCAAATCTTTATAAAGTTTGCTCCAATTAAAAAGTAACCCAAATAATGTGTCCCATCCATCCTGAGAAGAGCTTTAAAGAATACAAAAAAAAATAATAATGGTAGTGGCTCTAGGTGATTTCCCTAGACAACATTTTCTGTATTCCCAGTCTTGGGACTTATGAGTAAAGCTCTCATTTATAGGCTCTTTTTAATTGGATCAGGGAAATGTCCACATAACCCACATCCTGCTTCCCACAATGATCAGTCTTACGCTTTTTTAGGAAACCCACAAATTGCAATAGTCATCCTCAACTGATGTTCCTAAGCATCTGTAGAACATAGAGTCCCCAAATAATTATCACACAAATATAAATCATATGGTGGATTTTTTTTTTTGCCCAGTAAAAACTGTTGGAGTTCTTGAATGTTCTTAGAAAGTTTCCCATCCTTTTTGTCAGAATACATTGAAATTCATGTTAGGCTCTTTTGAAATGTAACTTCTTGCTCCTTCCTCTTTCATATCTCTCTTAATTTTAGATAAAGCCAATTGACACTTCTTTCCGGCACAATAGTCTATTTTACCTTAACTGGGGCATTTATTTAAATCAGAAGCTGCATAATTGAACACTGTGAATGAAAAAGAACATGCAGTAGTTTAATGATGATTTATGAATGCTACATAATGAAACAGCAGGAGATGCATACTTCAGTTATATTGCTATTTTAAATACAAATAACACTAATTTGAAATACTGTCCTATTTGACTTCCCATATATGTAAAGCCTGGAGGTCTTTGCCCCTCCTACCGATATTATTAAAAACAGGCTGGAAAGGAATAAATTTACCCTTTAATTCTTACCAATTAAAGTTACTGCATATTGGCTTCATATGAACTAAATGTATATTGTTTTCACATCTTTATTTATCTTTCACTTAACTAAAATTAGCTAACTATGATTAGTTTTGCTTTCTGCAAGTGCAAGTTTCAAGTTCAAACTCTTTTAAAATCTGGATCAGTATATTGGTCCTTGGTGGAATATTCCAATTTTGAGTCCTGATCTGCTCTGACAAAGTATTATCTGGTTGTAATTCTACGACCACCTGAATATTTACATCAGGACAGTTGTTTCCCTGTGTTTTAGATGTACAGATTGAGGCTAAAGAGTTGAGAAGAGATGACTAATTCATAGCTCAGTTTCTTTGCTGCACCAGCTGTTTGGAGAATGAAAATGATCAGGGTAACCTTTTACTTGATTTGTTGGCACTGACCCCCAGAGTGCTAGAAATAGTCACAGCACATTCATTCAGAAAAAATGGAGACATTATTTGATATGATAATATAGACATTCCAATAAGAGATAATTTGGACATTTGATATTAGCAAGCCTTTCCTCTGCTTCTCAAAACATGTTCTGCATGAAAGATCTCTTTTAAAGCATGAAAGGAACTTATGGGCAGTAACACTCATTGGTATCTCTTCACAAGCCTAATCGGTGCTTAGTTCATCATGACTTGATTTAGATCTGATTCATCTTGGCTTTTTAGAAATCTACCTGGAAAGATCAATTGATGTTGCAGCACAACAATTGATTGTGTGAAATAATAAAACACTTGATTCCTATGATTACTAGCCATAACATAGGTTGCAATCCTATTTGTGTCTATTCAGATGTTAGTCAACTTGGTCTCAAGTAAATACAGGCCAAAATTGTGGAAACGTTTTGGGAAAAGTGTATTTTTGAGGTTTGATGGCTAATAACACCACTTTTTTTGAGTAGTACCATAAAATTATATATCAATGGAAAGATAATTTAATCAAGAATGTAATGCAATACAGTATGTTCAATTATGTGTACTGCATTCTATGAAAAGTTATAGCCAAATAACCAAAAAAAGGAAGCACAACTTGCTTAAGTTGATATCAGGTAGCTTTCCTTCATCTGATTGTAGCCAATGAGCATGAGTGTTTAGAGACCCAAACATGTGTCATCTTGAGCCAGTCAGATCACAGTAGGATTCAGTTATTGATGTCATGTATTGAATCTGAGAGGAGGACATTTGTCAGGGTGTTATGTAATTGCTATCACGTTGGTTGGGGTTTTTTTTTTCATTTAGTGAGCCTGTAAAACGTAATAAAATTAAAGTAATGGTGCAAAGAGTTGACTGGTTGCTCAGAAAGTGATGTAAAATAGTATTATTAAGTGAACAAGGCTACAGTTATAAAGAAATTAGAAGAAAAATTGGTGGAAACTTAACCAAAGGTGGCATTTCTACTGTATACTTTTTCCAAAAGGTTTCCACAATTTTGGCCACTACTGTACATACACAAGGAGAAACTTCCTGATAGTTAGAACATTAATCAGTGGAACAACCTGCCTCCAGAAGCTGTGAATGCTCCAACACTGAAAGTTTTTAAGAAGAGACTTGACCGCCATTTGTCTGAAATGGTATAGGGTTTCCTGCCTGAGCACAGGGTTGGACTAGAAGACCTCCAATAATAATAATAATAATTATTATTATTATTATTATTATTATTATTATTATTATTATTATTATTATCGATCATCGCACAGTCAGCCAGATGTTCAGACTGGATTTGGCATTTTGTCTACCTATCGAGTCCTTACCCAGGACCTGGGATAGGCAGATGTGGATGTTTGATGGTATTACAGATATCGTCGCAGGATGGAAGCAGTTCCTAATAAGGCCGTCTTTTGCAATTGACTAATAGCGAATTTGTCAATGCCAATGGTGTTCAAGTGGTGCTCCAGTTGTTTTGGGATTGCACCCAAGGAGCCTATGACTATTGGTACTACCCTTGCTTGCTTTTGCCACAGTCTTTCTATTTCTATTTGTAGGTCTTTGTATTTTGTTATCTTCTCCAGTTCTTTCTCTTCTATTCTGCTGTCTCCAGGCACTGTCCACTATCCAGACTTTTTTGTCTTTCTTATCGACAATTGTTAAGTCTGGGGTGTTATGTTGCAGGTGCTTGTCTGTTTGAATTCTGAAGTCCCAGAGCAGTTTAATTTTATCATTTTCTATGACTTTCTCTATTTTATGATCCCACCAGTTTTTGCTTACAGGCAAATGATATTTTTTGCAGATCTTCCAATGCACCATTGTTGCTACTTTGTCATGCCGCTGCTTGTAATCAGTCTGTGCAATCTTCTTGCAACAGCTTACCAAGTGGTCCACTGTTTCTTCAGCTTCTTTGCATAGGCGGCACTTACTGTCTGTTGCTGTCTTCTCAATTTTGACTTTGTATGCATTTGTCCTTAAGGCTTGGTCTTGTGCAGCCAGAATTAGTCCCTCGGTCTCTTTCTTCAATTTTCCTGCTCTTAGCCATTGCCAGGTTTTATTATTATCTGCTTTCCCAGCTATTTTTTTCATGTATTGGCCATGTAGTGCTTTGTCTTCCCATGCCTCTATTCTGTTCTTCATTTGGTCTTTCTTGTAGGCCAGTTTGGTCTCTCCAGTAGTTAGTAAGCCTTCCTGATATACTAATTTCAGTGCATCTTCATCATTGTTCTTCAGATATTCTTCCAAAGCCATTTTTTCTTCTTCAACCATCTGATGTACTTGTAGCATTCCACGCCCACCTATTTGCCTTGGTAGATAAAGTCTATCAATGTCACTGCGTGGATGAAGGGCATGATTCATTGTCATTATTTTTCTGGTCTGCCTATCCATTGCTTTTAGTTCTGCTTGAGTCCAGTCCACTATTCCAGCTGTGTACCTAATGACTGGGATTGCCCAGGTGTTGATTGCCTTTATGGTATTTCCTCCATTGAGTTTGGACTTTAAGATCTTCTTCACTCTCTTGATGTATTCACCTCTAATCTTTTTCTTGACTTCAGTGTGCTTGATGTTGTCAGCTTGAAGGATACCCAAGTATTTGTAGTACTCTTCCTCATCCAGACTCTTAATGTTATTTTCGTGGGGCATCTTGATTCCTTCAGTTTTCACTATTTTTCCTTGTTTGATAGTAAGTGTGGCACATTTGTCCAAGCCAAACTCCATTACAATATCTTGGCTATATATACGGACAGTGTTGAGCAGCGATTCTATTTCAGATGATGTTTTTCCATACAGCTTCAGATCATCCATATAAAGGAGGTGGGATAGTCTGGCAGATGTTTTTGATGTTTGATAGCCATGTCCTGAGTTATTCAGTATTGTTGACAGAGGAAACAGTGCAATAACAAATAGTAATGGTGATAATGAATCTCCTTGAAATATTCCTCTCTTGATATTAACCTCTCCCAGCCTCTCACCATTGATCTGCAATGTCTTCCATTGTGCCATCGATCTTTGCACAAATTTTCTGATGTTTCTACTGACTCCTGTTATTTCTAGGCACTTTATTATCCAATCATGTGGCAGAGAGTCAAATGCCTTTTTGTAGTCAATCCATGCCACATTCAGGTTGGTCTTCCTTCTCTTGCAGTTTTCCAAGATCATTTTGTCTATTAGGAGTTGATCTTTTGTTCCTCTGCTATTGGGGCGGTTTCCTTTCTGCTCAGGTGGAAAGAGATTGTTTTCAACTAGATGCTGTTGCACTGCATCAGCTACTACACCAGTTAGTAATTTGAAAGTTGTTGGTAAGCAGGTAATTGGCCTGTAGTTACCTGGTGTTGCCCCTTTTGCTGGATTTTTCATTATTAGGTAGGTTTTCCCAGTTGTTAGCCACTTTTCAATTTCTCCTCCTTGTAGTATATTGTTGAACTGTTTGGCAATGAGTGGGTGTATAACAGTTAGATGTTTCAACCAAAACCCATGCAGTTCATCTTCACCTGGTGCTGACCAATTTTTGATTTTCTTTGCTCTTTTTTCTACCATTTTTGTTGTTATTACTAGTTCTTTCATTTCAACTTCTGTTTTATTTGCATCCACCTCTTTTAACCAAGCCGCATCCTTGTTGTATTTCTTTGGGTTATCCCATATCTGCTTCCAGAACTGCACTGTTTCTTCCTTGTCAGGTACTGACTGATTCCTTGCAGTTTCTCCATTGATGGATTGGTAGAAACGTTTCTGATTGGATTGAAATTGGAGGTTCTGCCTATAGTTTGCAATTCGAGCTTCATATCTACTGATTTTCCTGGCTATAGCTGTTATTTGTTGCTTTATTATTTCCAGTGCTTCCTTGATCTTCCTTGTTTCTAAGTGGTATTTCTTGATTAGGTATTCTTTGGTCTTCTTGTTCTTCAGCTTCTTTTCTTTCATCTGTTCTAGCTTGCTTGCATGTGATCTTAACTTGCTGATCTTATTTTCTAGTCTAACCTTCCATTTTTCTGGTGCACTGTTTGTTTGTTTTTCTTTTTGTTGATTTTGCATCCCAGGTATTCTGTTATAACTGCAGCTGTGCTGTACATTAGTTGGTTTGTTTCTTGCAGTGAATTGGTGCTTATACTTGATATTGCAGTATTTGCATCTTTTAATGCTTGTGCTAGCTGTTTCTTTGGAACAAGCTTCAATGCAGGTAGCCTTATTCTGTTGTTTTTGTGCTGTTCTAGATGCTCAGTTATTCTTTGTTTCAATTCTTTTATTTCTTTAGTTAGAGGGTTTTGTTCTTCCTGAGGAAGAGGTGCCTGGTTTCCAAATGAGAACAGTTGTATATCTCTGCTGGATTCCTTCACTGCCAACTCCCCCTGGTTTGCCTCTACATTCTGAATTACTTCTGGTAAGGCTTTGATTTCTTTGCCCTGGGTAAACCTTTGCAGTTCATCCAATTCTGTTTCTGTGAATACTTTATTTCGTGTTATAAATCGGCGTTGATCTGCTAGTCTCTGTTCTGTTATTTCTGATTCTGGATGTTGTTCTTTCCACAACTGGTGCATTCGTTTTAGATATCCTCTTCTTGTTGGACTTGATCTGTAGTAACAGATCATTATTTCTTTGTTTTCAATCACTGTGTATCTGTGACTGGTAAACATCTTTTCTTCCAGTAGTTCTGCAGCTGCTGGCCCTGGTTGCTCAGCCAACAGTCGTGAGTCCTGTAACCCATTTTTCACCAGATATCCAGGAACTCCGATATCTAGCGCGGACCTTGTTAACCCGGGCGACGTCCGAGCCGGTATGGCATTCTGCAATTTACGTCTCACCATATTTTTTATGGGAGAGACACTCTTTGTCTGACTCCTCTGATGAGACCTGTCCAGTATGGTTGAACCTCTGGCATAGCTCTCATCTTCCTCAGAGTACACAAGCCCCACAACCATGTCAAGGTAGTGCCTCACTGGGGGATTATTATTATTATTATTATATTATTATTATTATTGCACATTCTGTGTGATTAGGGTTAAATCCTAATGATTAAAGAGCAATAAGGATTAAATAATGAAAATGCCATGACAGTCATCTATCTAAACAACACTTGTTCATCATCATGTGCAGAGAGCATTGGACAGCAACATTTTCAGCAGTTTCGATCATTCCAGCTGCCTTCAGCATCATCCCAAGGGACATTAATAATCTTGAGATCTTTCTTAAGTGTTTCGCGCCAGGTTTTTTGAAGCCGGCCTCGTTTCCTCCAGGAGTTATCAAATGTAATGCAATTTTTGGATTCGTCTTTAAGCATACCTAAAATATGGCCAACAAGCTGCATTCAATGTTCATTCACAGTTCTTGAAAAGTGTTATAAATCTGATGTTTGTAAATAATACTTCAGGAACACCATAACAGAGGGAACAAACTGAGCAATCGAAAACAAGGAATTTCATTTCTATATGAAATACTAGCTCCAATGGCATGAAGTTTTCTGCCTTTATCCCCAAGGTATTGTTGTTTGGGGCTCATCCTGTTGTTTTCTTTACTTTTAACAATTTATATGCATTTTCTTGGGGTTCCCCAATATGGGTAGGCAGTAAAATAATATTAAGAAACAGTAGATATATTTCAGGCAAGTTAATAATCTAGGTGTATTAGCTTACTGTTTCCTTGGTAAATTTAGGCAACAAAGATATTGGGTTGTATATTGCTATCAATTTTTATCTATATAATTTGGGCAATTGGAGAGGGTTCAGATACCATCAAAAAGGGTTTGAAAAGTACATGCACAGAGTGAATCAATTGCCCATTGCTGTTCTCTAAGAAAATATGGTTATTATATTCTACCAGTTGAATATCATGTAATTAGAATTGATCATTTATTCCAATATTCATAAGTGATTTGCAGTTTCTAGGGATATATCAGTCAGCCTTTATCTAATTTAAAAATACAGATGTATTTGAAAAATTTATTTAAGATTTGCTAAAGAAGCAGCTTTTGTTCTTCACAACAAAGAACAGAACAAACCAAATTTTATTCTTTATCCCCCTTTAGAATTACATTATATAGTTCCCATCCTCCTATATTCAACACTTTCAATAAACTTAGCAATGATCATTTTCATCGATTTCCAGCAAAAAGTCCATAAAAGGTTTCCAAATTTTATAAAAGTTCTTATTATTTTGTCGCTAATCAAACAAGACAATTTTGCCATCTCTACAAATTCTGCCATCTTCACAATCCACTCCTCTATTGTAGGTACTTCTGTATTTTTCATCCTTGTGCATATACTAGCCTTTCTGTAGCTACCATATATAAAACTGATCATTCACAAAACCTTTCTAATTATATACCCATAAAGCTGCTTCTTTAACTTTTTTCTTTTTCCTTGTTCTATCTATATCTGTTTCTAGCATTTTTTCTTTTATTATTTATCATTTGCTTTTACACATTTATTTTTTTATCTTTTAATTATGCAAAACATTTCAATAAAATTCTTTTAAATGTAATTTAATATTTGCTATTCTATTCATAAAATCAACCCAAGCTGATTTGTATTTTCTAATTAATTTGGAAATTAATTTGGTTACCATTCACATAAATAAAATAATAAATAGTAATAAAAGCTTGTTAAAACTCCAGTTCATAGTGTTGCTATTCAATTCTGAATCAAATAATTATACAATCCTTATAATCTCCTTTCTTTGAAATGACATTTGAAGCCAAGATAGACTCAGCATCAGTCAAGGAGAAAATATTCTGCAGAAATCAGTTTGGCTGAAGTATCCTGCTGATCAAAATGGGTTTGCTACTATTGAAAGCATTCAGTCTCCCGATGACCTAATTTGGTAGTCCATATATATTGACTGTGTTCCCTGTATGAGAACAAAAATTTGCTCTTCTGCTGAAGAACACTGTTGTACAAATCTGAGGTGAATCTAATTACAATAAGCAAGAAATTCATTGGGTAAAAGGAAGTAATGGATACCAGAATGCCTCTGAAGGCAGTTGTTATGGTTTCTTACAGTTAATAGCATTTTGCTGTTTCTGAGTGCTTTAGGATGCTGTTTATTTTTTTCTCCGTTAGTGGGCATGAAACATGCGAACAGCTTATTAATAGGATAGCTTTCATTATTTGTATACAGCAGGCTTTTCCTTTATGACTTCCTTAAGGAGAGGTTATTTTTCAAAACCTTTGTTTTGATACAGAAAATAATAAAAAAGGCATTAAAAAAACATACATATGTTCTGTCCAGTTGTCAGATTCAGCAGATAGACCAAATCGGAAATCAGAATCAAACAAGAAAAGCAGTACAGTACTATCCTTCATTGTGATAGGCTCTAATAACAGTAACTTGCAAGCCTGATTATATTTTATCTCTTTTTCTTTTTATACCACAGTGAATCAGGGAGAAGTCTTTCTTAGTCACTTCCAAATGCTACCTTGCTCCTCGGAACATAAAAAATATTTCAGCCCTCTTTGCTTAAGTAACAGTTCTTGCATGTTTGTCTCCTATCCTCTAAACCAGGGGTCTGCAACCTTGACAACTTTAAAACTTGTGGACTTCAGCTCCCAGAATTCCTCAGCCAGTATAGCTGGTCCACAAGTCTTAAAGTTGTCAAGGTTGCAGACCCCTGCTCTAAACCAATTGCCTAATATCCATTGCAAACTATAGACCAGTGGTGGCGAACCTATGGCATGTGTGCCAGAGGTGGCACTCAGAGTCCTCTCTGTTGGCACACGCGCCACCGCCACCAGCAGCAGGTCCATCAGGCTGCCACTGCCACCCGCCCAGCACAAAGGAGGCAAAGTGGCCGACTAACAAGCTCGAGTAGAGGTGGTAGAGCAGAGGTCACCAACCATTGTCAATTGGTGGACTGGAAGAAAAGGGAGGGGGGTGTATTTTACATGCATGCATGCGCACAGAGGGCCGCAAACATGCACGTGCTGCAAATGGGGTGAGGCTAGTGCCTGCGGGATACTCACTAGCCCTGCCTCATTCTTGCATGGTGCAGCACCTTGTATCTGCACCCCGTGGTGTGACGGTAGCCGTTTTTGTGCCTTGCAGCACGATGGCCCATTTTTGCGACCCCAGTTTTTGCGTGCCATATGCGGCACTTAGAGGTGCCTGCCTGCCCCCCATGAGGGTACCAAAATGCTGATGCGGCCCTGGCACTTGTGATAAATAAGTGGGTTTTGGGTTGCGGTTTGGGCACTCGGTCTCTAAAAGGTTCGCCATCACTGCTATAGACATTTTCTCTATATCAATATGTTTCCTACCAATTATTCTAAAAACATTTAACTTTTTTATGCAATGCTATCCATAAAGGCAATTTAGATCTTAAAATATACTTGATATTTTTTCATAAACCAGTATTTTAAAATTATTTCTAATGTGAAGATTGAATGAAGTGTAATGTGATGTCTCCAATATTATAAGTTCCCAACAAATAATAGATTCATGTGCTGCAAGATGAGACACGTTTTTTAGCATCTGTTATTTCACTTCAATTAATGGGAAGTTACAGTGAGGAAAAGGTTGCTTTGCTATTGTTCATGAAATAGAAACTTGCTGTGGGTACCTATCAGTGTGCCATGGTAACATTAACATGCCACAGTAGCATTATTGATTGGCAAAGAAGTCCCTCTATTTAAAATTTACCACTGAATGCATATGGTTTATGCAGATAACTGTATGATGTATGTATATTTGGATCAAAAAATGTTAAGATGGTTAGCCTGGAAGAGCTTATTTGTGTGATCAACAGCAAAGTAGATGATCTGTGGTGGTAACTAATGTGTTTCACATGAGAAAGATTGAATTGATAAGGACAATTCCTTTCACTCAAAGAGAAATTGCTGTGAAGCTCAACATTTTATAGGAATGTGTGGGTCACATAATTGATGCTGTTCAGTATCAGAAAGTGGAATCGGTTTCTCACCTACTGACAACAGAGATGAAAGCTTCAGGAGTTGAAATTTGCTAATAACTGTTGTCACACCACAAGAATGAAGGCAAGAAATTTCTTCATAGGATTGTGACAGTCACCAAAACATGGGTTCATCATCATGACACAGACATGAAGCATGGATCTATGGAATATCATCACAAAACTTTATCTGTAAAAAAAAATCCCCCAAACCCATACTTCAGCATAAAACTCATGATTTCATTTTTTGAGATGTATATGATGTTACCCAGATGGATTTCCTTGAACGTAGCACCACTATTAACTCAGAATACTATACTGCAATACTCAATACTTTAAAACAATAAACAGATTTCACTTGCAAATTCACTTCTTTGCTTAGAAAGAAAACAGTATCTACATTTATTGCTGTCTGAAAACTACTCTAGACTTTGTGCATAAATTGGAAAAATTGCACTTATGATTTGTGGTTTTATTGATTAGAAAAACTGAATAATAGACAAGAGCAAGCTTTCTTTTGTAATCATAGAGTAAGGGATAATTTTGTAATTGTACTTATATTTGCTGCAAAGAAATCAAAAGCTTTCTATTTCTTGTTCTTTTTTCTACATTATTTTCTTTCCTCTCTTTTTTGCTTTTTATTAATTTGTGTTAGTTTTTAATGCTCTTTTAAAAATAAGAAAGTTATTTAAAAAAACAATAAACAGATTTCAGAGGCATAAGAAGGAAATGTTGCAGCAGCACAACATTACAGCCCTAGGCCTTTAACCACACAAGGACCCACAAGGCAATTGCAAAGTTTGATCTAAGCTTCTTATTCCAACCATCTTAGATTGTAGACTTGATGCCATGCAACTTCCACCTTTGCCCAAATTGAAAGTGTTCTGTTTTTAAAGAAGAAACATCGAGGCGAGGCTGGAGTAACAAAAACAGCCTTCTTTATTACAATTAGTAACAGAACTGAGAACAAAATGGCGCGGGTATCTTTTATAGTCCCCCAGCAACCTCCAGCATCAACCAATCGTTGCAAGCCATTTTCCCGCCTTCCACATGTGCACAAGGCTGGAGACAGCCTGTCTGGTCCTGGGGATTGCCCGGGGCTTAATTGCATCCTGCGCCTGCTGAATAGCTCAGCGGGCTCAGGACATAACACCCTCCCCCCTTAGATAAAATAATAAGAGAATACTTATTATTTTTACATATTACAACACACTTTCCATGTCTCTATACAACAAAAGGAAATAAAATACAGTGTTATTGTATCCTTACTACACACTCTTCCTTGGCATACATTACATTTCACAGAACTATTAGGCCTACCCTGGAAGTGACAAGAACCTTACACAGTCCTGTAAGTGTTTGGGGGGACACCTTGCCCTCTCTGATCTTCTTAGAGGAGATGTTGATGCCTGGCCTGCGAGCTCACCTGCTAGGCTTGGCAGACCAGGACTTTGATGCCCCCTTGAATCCGGCGACCCCCCATCATACTGAGTCTGGAATTCTGGAAATCAGTGAGAATTAAATTTGATGGCCTGAGTTTGACTCATAGGCCACTTCTGCTGCAAACCTTATTAAAGGTGTCTAAGGAAATGATCGATAGAGTAGACCCTGTGTCCAACACCATCAACAAGGGAACCCCCTGCAACTTCATGTCAATGTGAAGCTTCTTTTCTAAGTGGCCTGTGGACTGTGGTTTTGAAAACACTCTTACGGGATGCGCAGAAGCCCACCTTGTTTTGGCTGGGAACCTTGGTACGTTTCAGAGGCAATTCTTCTGCAGACCGGTCCTTCTGGTGACCCAAACAGACAGAGGCAATGTGGCCTTGCCTGCCACATGCCTGGCAGATAGTGGAGTAGTACCGGCAGTCAGCACACTTGTGGCGTCCTCCACACCCAAAACACTGAGGGAATAAGGTTGTCTGTTGTCTACATTCCTGAGGCCTTCTTTCTGCTTGCTGTTGAAGCCTGTCCACTTCCATCTCAGGATCCTCTTCGGAAACCTCCCAAGCAACCTCTTGATGAGTGGTACTAGACGTTGGGAGGGTTCTGGCAAGCCGCAAGGCCTTCATAACTCCGCCCACTGCTTCTTCAGCTGAAATTTCTCTCAGAGCATCTTGGAATGAAACATCTTCTTTTGAAAAAAGTTTCTGTTGCAGCTCACGACTTTGTAGCCCACAAACTAAGCGATCCCGGACCCTCTCTTCTAGATCCTTGAACTCACACGGCCTAGCTGCTTGTCGTAAGGCAGCAACAAAATCAGCAGACTCACCAGACCTCTGATCCCTCTGCTCGAAGGAATGCCTCCAGGCAATTATGGAGAGCTTGGGTTCAAAATGTTCTTGCAGCATCCTCTTCAGCTCAGCATAAGCAATCGATTCAAGTGGTGCTGGGGCTACAAGATTTTCTGCAATATCGAAAGTCTCTTGCCCACAGACACACAGCAGTGTAGCAGCTTTAAGGCCGTCTTCTCTAATCTGGTTTACCCGAAAGTAGTTCTCCACTCGGGCCATGTAAGAACTCCAGCGTTCAGGATGAACTGTATCAAACTCCAATAGATGGCCTAGCTTGGACATCGTTACAGCCCTGGAGCCTTGTCAATGCCTCTCACTGCAAGGTATGAGAAGGGGTCCCTCAAGCCGAGCTCACCTCCAGCGTTCTCATACTGGCAGGCAGAGTCGCTTTCTCCAGACGCCAAACTTCCCAGCGCTTCAGGCCTTCCGTGGTGAGTCAGCCTAGCTTTTCCTGTTGTTTTTCTTGCAGCATATCCCACCTTCGTTGCCAATGTTCTGTTTTTGAAGAAGAAACATCGAGGTGAGGCAGAACTGAGAACAAAATGGCACGGGTACTTTTTATACTCCCCCAGCAACCTGCAGCATCAACCAATTGTTGCAAGCCATTTTCCCACCTTGCACATGCATGCAAGGCTGGAGACAGCCTGTCTGGTCCCAGGGATTGCCCGGGGCTTAATTGCATCCTGCGCCTGCTGAATAGCTCAGCAGGCTCAGGACATAACAGAAAGAATATCTTGTGAGCATCTGTTTTACTTAAATGAAGAGATGGAAAGAACTGTCAGAACTTGGTTGAAGAGCAAGGTATGGAGTTCTTTCATAAAAGCTTTCAAAAGTTTGTCCATCATTAGAAGAAGTGTGATTACATGGAAAAGTATTTATTCATTTATAGAAAACTTCACACACCAGATCCCTTCTATAATAATTCATAAAGCTGCTGAAAACAATAAACCTGCAATAGTTAGGTGTTCTTGATTAATAACATCAACGGGAGAGTGTGCAGTATTCTGGTATAGCAGCCACAATTAGAAATTATTTAATCCTGACTAGATCAGTTTTGACAGTGACAAGTGACAGTGATGTTAACCAAAGAACAACTATTAATATCCAATATTTCATCAAGATAATTTCTTTTTTTTCTATTATATGAAAGTTATCCCATTGTCCATTGCTATTACCAATTAATTGGATGGATAACTGTTCCATGGTGCAAAGATAGACTAATCTCCATTTCTTTCTCTTATTACATTTCTGATTATTGGGCATATTTCATCCAGTTCCATATTAGTTTATAATTTGTTAAATTAAAAAGGTTTCCCAAAATATTTTGTATATTTTTGTTGAATGTTTGTCAGTGTTATTATGTCTACATATTTTTTCAGATGCTGCATTTTTAAGGTATATGTAACATTCCCTTCTAAAGGATTAAGCTGAGATATACTGGCAGGTCCAAATTCTTACAATGAATTTTCATGACTAAGGATAAACCTAGGTCTAAGTGTTCTCAGTTCTAATCTAAAATTTTAACTACAAATCACAATGGCTTTTTATATATCTTTTTAATAAATCTGCATTTCTCAGTGAATGTTTTTTGACTTGCCAACTAAATTATGAAAAGATCAGGGATTTTTTTTTAATAAGATCACTTGCTCTTGTTCAGATACGCAGTTGGGAAGAACAGATAGGGTATTTATTTATTTTATGGTACATTCACATCACATTTTGATAAAAACACAAAAGATAAAAATACAAAATATGAAACATAAAATCTAAATTATAAATGTATGTCTAGATTACAGATATAATTTTTGCTTCATTTGTCACAGTCATACACAATAATTCACAGCAGGGAGCAACACAGGCAGGTGAGCAGCTTATCTTCAAAGATTATTTTTTTAATCTGTATTTTTAACATTATTTTGCTTTAATGGAAGGCTCTACATTAGACAAGTATCTAAGAAGCATCCTTTTAATAATTCTGTACAAGCTCTGATAATAATAATAATAAAATAGTAGTAGTAGTAGTAGTAGTAGTAGTAATAGTAGTAAAGTTGGAAGGGACTTTGGAGGTTATCTAGTCCAACCCCCTGCTCAGGCAGGAAACCCTATACCATTTTGGACAAAAACTTAAAAACTTCCAGTATTGGAGCATTTACCGCTTCTGGAGGCAGGTTGTTCCACTGATTAATTGTTCTCACTGTCAGGAAGTTTCTGCTTAGTTCTAGGTTGCTTCTTTCCTTGATTAGTTTCCACCCGTTGCTTCTTGTCCTGCCTTCAGGCACTTTGGAAAATAGCTTGACTCCCTCTTCTTTGTGGCAGCTCCTGAGATATTGGAACACTGCTATCATGTCCCTCCTAATCCTTCTCTTTGTTAAACTAGACATACCCAATTCCAGCAACTGTTCCTTATATGTTTTAGCCTCCAGTCCCCTAATCATCTTTGATGTTCTTCTCTGTACTCATTCTTGAGTCTCAACATCTTTTTTAAATCGTGGTGACAAAAACTGGATGCAGTATTCCAAGTGTGGCCTTACCAAGGCATTGTAAAGTGGTATTAATTCTTCACGTGATGTTGATTCTATCCCTCTGTTAATGCAGCCTAGCACTGTGTGGGCCTTTTGGGCAGCTGGAGCACACTGCTGGCTCATATTTAGGTGATTGTCTACTAGGACTCCGAGGTCCCTCTCACAGTTACTACTATTGAGCAAGGTGCCACCTATGCTGTACTTGTGCATTTGGTTTTTCTTGCCTAAAATTAAATGTAGTCTGGTTGTAAAGACTGTATTCGATATCAATAAAACCAAGGACAAATTGTTAATTTTTTTTTAATTCTTTGAAGATGTTTCTGATTTAATAAAAGAATTCTGTAGAATTCCCTGTTGAGGAAGCTTAAATGTACATCCTCAGCTGAAATGATCGGTTTGGTTTAGCTTGTGCATACTTATTGCTTTTTAACTTCTTTGGATATGAGAAAATCTATTTGCTGAATAGACATATGTATATAACAATTAATATGAATTATTCAGATGAGATACATTAATATAATCACATGATTAGTGCTGCACAATGTGTAGGCCTTTTAAAACCTTAAATGAAAAGCATTATAATGGGATCTGATAAATAAACACATAGAAAATACCCTTATTTGATATTCAGATCCATCTCAGCTCTCACTTGATAATGCCTAATGACTTATAATTAAAAGATTAAATTGTTAATTCATTGTTCTGCTTTAGAAATATTTATAGTAGTTACTTCATTTCTAATTCATTTAATGACTAATAAAAAGATTCTGTATCATGATTCCATCATATCCAAAGATGCAAGATTCTGACTAATTCCATCCTCAGCTGAAAAGAGGCAAACTAGCTGGAAGGATAATTAAGGTCACTTTTGATTGATTTGTCATTATTCTTGCAAAATTTCAAATTTTATTTTTTTAAAAAAATATTTTCAGTATTACGCCACACTGGCAATGAAAATGTTAATTTTTTTATATTAGGGCCTGGCAACATGGTCTCTCTAGATATTTGCCCAATGTTGTGGGGGGGGGGAGAGTATAAAAGAAGTGCAGAAAAGGACAAAAAGAGATGGTGTAATGTAAATTATATATACTCCATATAGAATTAAATATCACACTTACATTATAATGTAATATGGTATAAATTATATTAGGTATTCCCTCTCTGTATTTATTCACAAACAACTGTATTTGATAGTATATGCTGCTTTGTATATGATTAGGTTGGCTTATAATTCTTGGTGAATCTTTTCCCAAAAAAGAATGAATGTGGCTGTATCTTTGAACTGGACTGACCTATCTGACTGAGAATTTAAACTGTACACAGAAATCCAAGAACCTGTAAACCAACAAAAATATAGTGCTATTAGCTTAATCAATAAACCAGCATTAGCCATTAAATCGGGCTTTCTTTAAAGGCTTTATTTACAAAAGCTCAAAATATTTGAAGTTCCTCATGGAAATAAGTAGGAAAAAAATCATTACTTCATAACTTTATTCCTATACAAATAATTGTAATTTATATAGTCTTCTTAGTCATTTTCATAAAAAAAATTCTATCGGCACCAATCAACCTTCTTACATTATAAGCAGGAATAGTTTTAATGGTTAAGAACTCATAACAGGAGACAGGTTAGCCTTTGTGCGTTCAGAGTTGGGAAACAACAACTCTTTCCTTTGCTCCTGAGAACTAGCTATAGCTTAATAATACCTATATGGTGTTATAATCGATATTCTGTCTACATCCTGAAATAGACTTTCAATGGCAATTGTCAGCGATGAAGTCCTGACCTATTTTTTTTTAAACTTTTTCCTTTTTTCCTATCCCTGTCCTTTTCTAACACATTGCCTGCTTGAATGGTCTGTAAATTCAGAACTAGACATACTCTTTGGTCATTTACTTGGATCTAATAAGGATATACTCAGTTAGGGTTTTTGGAGTAGCTTTTCATGGATCAATATGCAATGCTACCTTTTTAGGTACCCTTGTTCTTAGCATCAATGTTTCTTATTTGCTTGCTTCTCTAGACATACATAGAATATTTTAAGTTCTTTTGACATCTGTTACAATCAGTCAAAATAATGTTCACCATATCTCTGAGAAAATATCTCTATGCTTTGTCTTTGTTTACTATATGGCCGCAGAATACTTAGTTCCTTTCCTAAGGTGCCTTTGCTGTAAGTTTGTGCTGCTTTCTTTCCAAGAAGGTCTCCATAGCAAGTGGCTTTAATTTCTTACAATCTTGTCCATGAAAATGATGTTTACCATTGAAAATACCTTTCCATGTCTACAGTTTATTGTTATCTTGAACATAATGTTTAAATTTCATACATATTTTCTATTTCATATTTTCTATTATTTGATTTTTTCATATAATACATTTCACAGCAAATATATAATATTAATGAAATCAATCAATGTATACCTGTATCAGAGATTCCTTTTATATGTGTTTTCTATGATAAAATTGCAACTGAGATATATGATAAATAAAAGTAAAAATCTACTGCACATAATGCATAATGTTAACAATGAAACATGCAACTGCTAAGCGTACTAATCAATATCCAGCAAACTATATATATTTGTAATTAAATTTAAAACCTACCGATTTTTAATAGAACATACCTTTTATACCATGAATTATTTTCAGCAAAGAAATATTTCTCTGGCAATATTACAGCTTCATAGAATGAATTTATATATTTTCCGTAGACCTCTTAGAATCATACCGTCTTGGGCCAGCATATAACGACAATTTATCCCAGGCAATATTCTACACAAACTATTCTAGTAATAATTATCTGGTTGTCTACTATAATGTAATATAAAGTATTTTATAATGTAAAATATGGCAATGTCATGTGAAAGTATAATTTTTAATTCAACAAATAATGTAAGAATATGTTTTTTAGCCACAGTACTGCACTGTAACTGAATTTATAATACGGATATTGTGTTTGTAGTATTTTGGTCATAAAGATAATATACCTGTTGAGATTGGCCTGAATGACTTTAATAGATTGTGTTGCCTCATGGAAGTGTGTCAGTCATTTGGTGAAGTGAAGGATGGTGATGAGGTTGATCTTCCTTGACAGTGGGAAGTTGCATCCCTTTCCACTTTGACTTTGAAGAGATGTTTTGCATGGAATAAGGCACCTCCTTGAAATCCTAAAAAACACAACCTCATGCTTATATTGATGTAGCCATGGCTTTATTCCTCTTCTCTACAAATTCATTTCAATGGCCCTTCAGAAATTGAATGTATGCAAGAGTATAGTACAAAATGTCTATAACCCTTCAGTCTGTTTATTTCACATGGAAGGAGAAATATACACATTGTGACTGATTAATATTTAACAGATCAAAAAGAACTGAGTTTTTCATTTTTAAGCAGGTGGTTCTGGAAACAAGTCATTCTAATAGGCATGTGTCCTCGTTTCATTATTTTTTTATTTATTTCTTCTACAAAAGTCCACCTGCCATGAAATGTGGCATAGGGACGTTTTGAATTATTTATTATTAACACAGCACATGCCAAAATGTTCTCATTCAATCTTTGCAATTATGTATTACGGAAAAAAAGTGTACTACTGGTATAATAACAATGCAGGGACAACATCTTGAGAGTGTTCCATGAGAACCACTATCAGCTTCATTTTACCCTCTAAAAATTTTAATCAATCTCCATATATCTTTTCTCCACTGCCTGCTGTAAAGTGCCCTGAGAGCTCTTTTTATAAAACAGGCTCATTTAGCAAAGAAGTCTGTCTTTTTTATCATAGTTTCATCCACAGTGTTGTGTGACTTGGATAATCCTTCATGTTTTACTTTTTCTGTGAGGAATTAAATGACTAATTTGGTATAGGATTAGGCAACTGTGTTTGTGTGCTTCCAGCTGATTCACCTAGGAGATTAGATAAAAATGAACTGTAAATATGCCCCCTTTATTAAAGCTTTTTACCAGGTAGTCTCTATAATTATATTTAGGCACAGAGTAAGGAAGAGTAGTCCATGCCACTGAGCAATTTCCTAATCTTAATTGTCCTTGCGTTGACATAAGCATTGAAACAAAAAAATGTGTGAATAAGTTGTCAGTTTCCCTCTGGGCTGTAGCAGATAGCATACAAATGAACTAGTCAATTTTTTTTATGTTGCTTCTTTTCAAATGTAAGCTGCTCTGCTCCAACTTGATGCCAACTGATAATTAGCCTTCAGCACCCATAATGCAGACACCATGGCTGGCAGGTATAAAGCATGAAGTTTACCCCATATGGAAGGGGACTGGGTTGAGAAAAATCTGATCCAGTATGAGTAGCTAAAGAGTTCACTGTTAAACTATGTGAAATTGCTTGCATTGGTTGTGGCAATGCTTTGTTAAAATGTTTTTGAGTTGAGTTTCCCTAAACTTGGAGCCTAGATCTAGATACATAACAAGGCAATACCTTTACTTGTGTAACAATACCAAAAGCCTGAACACTAATGCAACACATAAATGCTGTGGAACTAACAGGATACAGTTACCATAATACTATTAGAATCTGCATACATTACAAATTGGAAATTGCCAGAAGTTTTAATACAATCACACATTTTTCTACAAAAGGAAAAACTCCTAAAAAATAATAATGAACAAAAGATGAGCAAAAAAAAGGTAAATGGGCCAAATATCTTCATAATGCCATATCTAGACGGAGGCCAGCTTGTTTTCCTAAAAGTATCCAGGAAGGTACAAAAATTAAAGTTTCTTTCAGAATTGGAAAACGTATCCAAACAAAGAGATTCACAAGAAGCACAAACGCACACAAAATTTAAGATGACAATAATGAATATGTATTTTAAAAATCATATGGCAATAAACATAAATATATGCAAAGCAGAAAACCAAGCAATTGGTTGTTAGACAACAAAGGCCTGCAAGGGATACTCAGTGATGATATGGAGGTTGTAGAGAAACCAAATGAATTATTTGCATTTGTCCATACTATAGATAGAAACCTGATTCAGTGTTTCCTGGAGAACAAATCAGAACAATTAAAGCAAACTGAGATAACAAAAGAAGCTGTCAGGCTTCCCTGAGATGGATGAGATGAGTCAAATCCCTTGATATTTGACAAACACATCTATATTTGACAAACACATAAATATATTCTCCTCTTTAAATAGAACAATCAGTTTAGCCATTTCTGCTTTATTTTCCTTGCTGTTGAAATAATATACCATATTTTTCTATCTATAAGATGTACCCTTGTATAAGATGCTATGGCAGGTGAGTTTCTCCCTGCCAATCAGCTGTTCGGTGGAGTGCCCAACAGCTGAGCCAGCAAATCCAGAAGTTCGGGTAGCCAACGATCTTGCCCCCTCCCTCTCCCATTAGTAGCAAGCCCACAGGGGCTTGACACCTGTACCAGGTGGCATGGCAACCCACTCAGGCATGCCCTGGGCTGCGGAGGTTACCATTATTTTTCCGTGTATAAGACGCACCTGATTTTTGAACAGGGTGTTTGCAGGAAAAAAATAGCGTCTTATACATGGAAAAATATGGTATATTTCTATTTGCACTTAGTAATCTTTATAAACTATCACCATTTATATTGACAAAATTCACTCTATTCTTTCAGATTCTTTAACCTTGGAGGGGAAAATACTTTTTTTGAATCATTTTAAAACACAATATTTTCTTTAAAAAATTTCTAAAATCAAAACATTCTAATACATCTTTTTTTAAACTTCCTCTTAACATATTTTAAAGTTCACTTTCAGACCAATAAAATTCCAACTAACACCAATTAACTCATTAAATTTAGATCACTCCCTCCAAGTTACTCTTACATATTTTTTTCTTTTACTCTGCATCCTTTTTAAAACTAAATTTTTCTTTAAGCTAATACATCTTTTTCTTTAACTTTCTCTTAACATAGATATTTTCAAATACATTTTCAATAATATTTTACTAACTTTAGGAATTACTTAAGCATTATATATAAAAGAAAAAATACATTTTCAAACTTTACATTAAGACTTTCTTTCAATTACAAATTTCAGGCCAATGAAAATCCATTCTAATTCCAATCTCTATGTTCCTGCTCTGAGATGCTTCCTGAAAATATTCTGCCATTAATTAACCATGATAGAAGATTCTAGATATTTTGAGAGGCTAAATATACAAATTTTATAGCAGCAATATTTTATTAATACACAATTCAATATATAGATCTGGGAGTTCAACTATAGTGTTACTGCTATTTTTAATTAATGGTTGTCTCCATCTCCATTTTAGGATTCATGATACTGATAGGATCAGTTGCCTGACTATCATCAGCTACACATGACTATATACCAGTATATACTGTATGAGCATATATTTCCTCTTGCAGACTGGTTTTAGTATCAACACTAATGTAGATTTCATCAGTATATTATTAATAATAATATAATATTACTTTATTTTATACTGCTTTGTGGTATTGTGCTTTGATATGTAATGAAATAATCAAAAATGTAATCACATTTTTATTCTAAATCAGAGAAAAATGATCGTTACAGATATTCCGTTGTAATTCATTAGACATATCAACAGCAATTTCCATTATTAATGCTGTAATAAATCATAGAATTAAATATATCCTGTCATAACTTTGCTTAGACTGATGATTAAGTACTTCAAAGTCTGCCTTTGGACTGTATGGCTTAGGAAACCAAAATGAAACAGGAGAACAACTTATCAATTTCTTATCACAGTCCAGTGATTTTTTTTCCCATTGCTAATAAAGTCTTCAAACAATCAAAATGGTGCCTATATACATGAACATAACCAGATGGAGGATACAGAAAATTATATTATTGGCAGAAGGAGATAGAAGAATTCAGTTATAACAGCAAATATGAAGCAAGGAATGTTGGGGAATAGATCACAAACTGCTAATTAAGTTAAACTGGAAGACAAAAGCCAACTAGTTTACACAGTACAATCTTGAATATTATATCCACTATTTTAAAAGAGAACATCATTGCTTTGAAGTCCTGAACCTCACTTATTGGGAACCATAGGAACTGTGGAATGAAATCACAGTTGTTAAGGATTCATGTAAATAGAGATTGCCAATGATCAAAAATAAAAGAGAGCAAGCCTGATTCAAAAGAAAAAAAAATGTTTTTAATTGATTTTGTGATTGTTCACTGCTCAGAGTCACTTATTTGAGCTATACAAATTGAATAAATAAATAAACCGTAAAATAGAGAAGATGAAGCTAAGAAAGACAAAGATCAAAGGAAGGATATTTAATAAGGAATTTTAGAGATCTATTAGAAGAGATGAGAAGCAGTATTATAATAATATCTATAAAGACATGAAAGAATTGGAGCAGATTGGAAAAGCAAAAAAAATCTTCCAAAAGATCTCTGAACCCTGCAGGGGGGTTTCACCCTCAAATTGATATGCTAAGGGATTCCAATGGACAGATAGTAACTGGTTAAAAAAAGAATCAATATGGAAAGAGTATACTGAAACACTATACAGTATTGATATCGACATCCAAGGTTTCTCACCTCAGAAAAATATTCCCTACTTACAAGAACCTCTAGTCCTAGAAGGTGCAGTTAGATCAGCACTCTAGTGTTCACCAAGGCTGCAATAATTGATGGAATAACTACAAAAATGTGACAAAGAATAATCAATGAAGGTTCTAATCTATGCCAATAATCCTGGAGAAGAACAGAGGTCTATCAGCAAATCTAGAGAAGAACACAATGGAGAACAGAATGGAAGAGATAAAATGGGACTTAAAATAAATGACACTTAAGTATGCTATAGATTAGCATTTGATAGAATACCAATGCAGGTCTTTGAAAAGAATTCTGATACCATGACATCCAATATCAGATTGGTTTTTAAGTTTCCTGTGACTCCCTTTAAAAGTTAAAGTTGGACTTTGAATAAGCTGGATAGAAAGAGTATAGATGCTTTTGAAATTTGGTGTTAGAGAGTAATGGTTTGTGGTGACTTTGGGAGACAGGGCAAAGCGACACCACCGAGGGAACAGTCAAGTAAAGGCAACTTAGCTCACACCAGGAATGTGGATGGAGGCTTAGAAGTGACCATCTCTAGCTTCTTGGACTGTAAAAGAAACAATGGGGAGACATGTACTTTCAAACTTGCAAAATGTTAAATACTAAGACAGGGGATTCAATTGATCAATAGATCCAGTCAATGGAAAAATCAGAAAACACTGAAAATGGAAAAGACTTTTTACAAAAATCAGAAGAAATTTGAGGAAAAGGAAGAAGAACATATTCCTGGTCCCCTGGGACCTCACATAGCCAGGTCTTGAGGGACTTCTGGAAAATTAGCAGGCATGGTGCTAACCTCACTTTTTGGGAGGGAAGGGGAAAGAGAATATTATATAAGATAGGTGCCATGGGAAGTTTCCTATGTGAGCATTGTCTGGATCTAAACCTAGTTAGCTTTAATAAATTGGATTCACTTTTACTGTATATTTCACTTTTCAACTTAAATGTAATTTTGATACGTGTTAATATGGATATTTTAGCTTTCTTCTAGGATTGTTTTTTCAATGCAGAAATTCAATTCATTTCATCAAAGCATACTTCTGCCAGCTCCAGTTGTTTTAATAATTATTTTTATGATTCCTTAAGGTATGCTGAACAGCAAAGATATGTCACTAGTGCCCCATATTAATATGCTTTCATAGTAATGATTAATTTAAATGCATGAAGATTATAAGAATTAAAAATATATAATCAATCATGAGAGGTTTATTGCAGAAGTTGATGTATACAATCTATTAACTGGCCTTTTTGTTCTAATTGGATAATATTTGATAATATTTCTTAAAGACATTGTTAATGGGCTTGTTTTTTGAAAAAGAAACCTCAGGAAAGCAGATGGAAGGTTCAATATGAAATTCACCAATTCACAATTCCTACATTTTTCTAGGTTCTAACTTCTTCCACAACAGTGTTATTATTTTTACCCAAGAAAATGTACAAATTATAGTTTTGGTTGGTTGGCTTCATTAGTTCTGTTAGAATTATCTTTTATTTCAGATTATATCATTATATATTATGATAGATGACAAATGACAAATAAAAATGGTCTATAAAAATAAATTTACGTTATAAATGTTTTCATCTTTATTCAGAAATTAACCTTCATTGGGTAAAATAACAGAATAACAGAGTTGGAAGGGACCTGGGAAGTCTTCCAGTCCAAACCCTGCTCAAGCAGGAAACTCAATACCATTTCAAACAAATGAGACTTGGTCTCAGTAAGAACATACAGAATTACCAAAGCTTGACAAAGCATTAAGAATTTTGAACATAGCCACCTTTGGGACTACTGAGTGATTCAAATAGCAAGTTGATAAAGGTTTTGTCTGGAATTGTCTGATAAGGCAGAGATGAAAGAAGGCACAGAATTAAGAGTGGGAGTAATTACAAGTAGAAATTGTCTTTAGTCAAGTACAATTTTGCACCTTTCTCAAAAAGCAATGGCATGGGGTACGTGAATCTGGGCTGACACTTCGAAACACCCTGATGGAGAGCATCGTTTCTTGTTTTGTCTAGCCAAGTAAGAGAGGAAGTCTCTCCCACTATCATCATCTGGTTTCTAGAAAGTTTAGAAAATAGCCTCATTTGACTTCTGGACTTCTATCACACTATACTTACTTTTCTATTCAGAAAGAGTAATACCGTGTTTCCCATAAAATAAGACTGGGTCTTTTTTTCCCCTCCAAAACAGGCACCAGGTCTGTTTTCAGGGGATGTCTTTTATACTCACCTCCAGCACTGACAGCCCCACCCAGCTGCTCCACTTCTTTTGGGGCTGAAGGAACAGCTTCATTCTGCAGTTACATTCTGGCCTGAGTCCATAGCTCGGTTCTCAGGGGCCTTCTGGAAGGCCTGTGACTGAGAAATGCAGGCCTGGCTGCAGAGGACACCGCAGAAGAAGTGGGCTGGCAAAAAGAGGCCTGGGTGCAAGTAAGGGGTACGCAGAATGTGGGGCAAATCCACACCCCCACCCCAGATTGATTTTTAGGTGTGTGCCTCGCCCCAAAACTACCACTTATTTTGGGAGTAGGGCTTAAATTAGGCCCATCCGCCAAAATCAAGCTAGGGCTTATTTTTAGGGTAGGCCTTACTTTCAGGCAATTAAATCCCAGAAAAGTTCTCCCTCTATTATTATATATATGATTTGGAATAAGAAAGACCAGTTGCAGTTTTAGGGAAGAACTAGCCCATTTGTATTCATTAGATCGCCTCCCTATTACTCCAATTTCCCATAATTGTCCTGATAGGTTTACTTTCCATTCGATCTGTTCTTCTTCCTTTTCCTCAAATTTCTTCTGATTTTTGTAAAAAGTCTTTTCCATTTTCAGTGTTTTCTGATTTTTCCATTGACTGGATCTATTGATCAATTGAATCCCCTGTCTTAGTATTTAGTTGTTCCACTTTTCCTGTTATTTTCTGCATTGTTAGTTCTTTGGTTGTAGTCAAGATCTGAGTTTGTATATTTAAGGTGGCATCTTGTTCCTTTATGTTGCATCTTATTTTTTCACAAGCTGAAAGAATGGTTTCATGTATTGATTTCAACATGGAAAATATTTTTTCCTGATCTTCATTCATATTTTCTTGATAGTATGTTAAGTTGAAGACTTTAGAATCAAATGTTAAGAATAGTTTTTTTGTTTTTGTTAGGTATGGGATATCTATTTCATGTGTTATAGGTGATCTTTATAGTAGAAATTGTTTGTCAAATAAGAGTTTATAGTCCAAGGTATTCCATCATCTCATGTGATAACATATGCTTCTCATGTAAAGAAATAGGAAAGCAATTCTCCACATATAGCTCTGAAAGTCAGTAAAGGTTTACATTCATAATTCAAACAAGCCAGATATGCCGCCCAAAACTTCCTTCTTTGCAGCTGAGTTTTTCACAGGTGGTAGCTGTTAAGGTCAGAGAAGTGTTTTTCTGGAGTCTAGGCTTCAAGCCAAGTTTCTTTTAAACAATAACAAGTTGTAACACCATATTTCGCCACAAGATGTCACTGATGCCATTTAAAGTTTTTTAAGTCCAAAATTTTTATGCTAGTTTTTCAAGTCTTATTTCTTTTTTTTTTTAGATAAAAACAAATGTCTCCAGTAAGAATAGGAACACTTTTAGTTCCCAAGTTTCAAAAGCATTTACATGCAATTAGATTAAAATTGTTCTTATAGTTGCTCTGTTTTCCCTGGATAGTTAGTCGCCATTGTTCTTAGAGCAGCGGTTCTCAACCTGTGGGTCGTGACCCCATTTGGGGTCGAACGACCATTTCACAGGGGTCGCCAAACAATGCAGTCCGCCATTTGTTTCCCCCTTTTCCTTAGCTGTACTACGCCTCGGCCGGTGCAGGGGGTGGCACCATGCATGTGCGGCACTCCCGGGCAGGGAAAGTCCTCGACTTATGACCAGTTGGGTAGTCCTTGACTTACGACCGGTTGGGTAGTCATCGACTTATGACCAGTTGGGGTTCACAGCATTAAAAAGGTTGAGAACCACTGTCTTAGAGGGTGGGGTAGAAATTCCCTTCCCTTTCTCCTCTCAGGGGGAAAAAATACTTTGGGCAGATTTTACAGAAAAGAGTACTTGGAGTCAAAGAGAAGATCACATCTCATCCAGTTTCATCCACATTTCTTTAAAGGTGCTTGTTGGTGATTTTGACTTTGGCTGTTAGCAGCTTAGTGACGAGCCATATTGCTGTGGCCGGTCTTTCCCCTGCTGGTTTGGAGGACTTCCCGGATCCAACAGACAGGCCACTGCCCTCCCACAATCAGCGGGGGTCCCCTTCTTGCTCGTCACCCCTACAAGGTGACTTTCTACCCTTTTCAGGGTCCCCCAGCGGGACGAAACCAGACATGAAAGACGGAACTCGTCTTCCAGTGTCCGTGGCACCACGATGGCAAACTGGAAGTCATCTGCTATATTTTTCAAAGGCAATCAGTTGAATTTTGCTTATTGTCTATGTTATTTTTAGAAAATAGAATAGAATAGAATAACAGTGTTGGAAGGGACCATGAGAGTGAATGAGAGTGAAAGGAAGATATGAGATAGATATATTGGTTTCTTAGTGCCTTTTTTTCTTTAAGAAAGCAAAAGCAAATCCCTAAAAGGCCCTGGAGTAATTTCTAGTACAAACAGAATCAGCAATAGCTTCTTAAAAGACCCAAATGTGATTTAAAAACTAATAGATATTGATTTCATATATTAGCATTTTTATTCCTTGTATTGCATTTCTGCTATCTTTTGCTAAAATAATAATGATATTGTTTGACTAGAAACTAAGGCAAATTATGGTATTCTTGTCTGAATTTTTAAAGTTATTATATGTAAATTATAAAGCTTCAGAAGGCTGTAATCCTTGTGATTTTCAAATATACATCAAATGCTGAAGAAATGTTGGCACAATTACTGTGACTTACAGGCTATTATTTTGGAGGAGCAGTGGAAAAGCTGTTCTATTTGTCTGATTTTCAGATGTCATACCTGGTGGCAAAATATGTAGTTACATGCAAGAGTAAAATGCCATAACATAAATGAGCAAGCTAGACAAGTTTTAACTTTAACAAGCAGTCTACTCCTAAGAAGTCTCTCTCTCTCTCTCTCTCTCTCTCTCTCTCTCTCTCTCTCTCTCCCTCCCTCCCTCCCTCCCTCCCTCCCTCCGTGTGTGTGTGTGTTTCCCACTACTTTTTTTAAAAAAATGGCTACTAGATGAGGAAGCATATGAATTTAAGCAGTCTGTAAATGTAAAGAAAATCAACAGAAATAATACTGAAGTCCTATATGTCAGTGATTTCAAAATCAGCAGCCCTTATAGTTTATTCTATTTCCAACTGACCTTCACCCTACCCATCCTCCTCCTTAAAGTCATAATTGTGAAATGAGTCAGCTTGATATTGTAACAAGCAAATCAGCAGATTATCTAAGCTGCAGTCTCTGGTCCTTAAAACATGACCTTAGGCCATTAAACCCAGATGCATTCTGGTTGCATGCGTATTCTAGGAAGCGTTTCTAACTGTTGTTTTTAGAAACTTTATTAAGCCTTAAGACGTTCACTAATGATCTTGCATTCTCATATCAGAAGCTGTTACTTTGGAGAATGCCCATGTAACTGAAGAGAAAAGAATTAGTACTTTGCAACAGTGTTTGTTTAAATTCCTGATGAATTATACAAAGTCTGCATATTTATCAGAATGTTTGTCATTTTAGTAAGATAGAATGATGGGAACAAACACATTTAGTGAAAAAATCCCATGGAATGCAATTAATCTTCACTAAACTATTCTATCCTGTGTTTTTACCAGAAGAAAATCACACTATAGTTGTTATGTCCTGAGCCTTGCAAGCGGGCTCAGGGCGTTGCAGGCGGTCCTGGGCAGGTGCAAGCTGCCCGGGACCAGACAGGCTGTCGCCAGTGCTTGTGCACATGCGCAAGTGCTGGCACGTGAAAAGTAACACATTGAC
Organism: Crotalus tigris; assembly: GCF_016545835.1. NCBI lineage: Eukaryota > Metazoa > Chordata > Lepidosauria > Squamata > Viperidae > Crotalus > Crotalus tigris. The sequence continues at coordinate 1,169,852 of NW_024100104.1, read as the reverse complement.
CCGGGAAAGTCCTATAAAAGGAGGCTGCGAGTTGTGGGCTTTTGCCGCCATATTCCAATGTAATCTGAACTGAAGAATAAAGGTTTCCTGAGAACTACAACTGTTTCTCGTGTCTTACCATTTCGCGACGGACTCAACACTGGCGACGAAGGTGGGATGCCTTACATCGAAGAAGAGAAGGTGTAAGCTTACCCGAGTGAGTCCGGAGCGGCAGGAACGGCGTTGACTCGGCAGCTACCCGCCAATCCAGCGTGCATTCGGGGGTAGGCTGGCTGATAGACCCTTCCTGATACGAAATGGCGAAGATTGGAAGGCTTTCGGAATTTGACGTCTCACATCCAGAGAGGTGGGAGTCCTACGTAGCCAGGGTGGAAAACTACCTCAAAGTAAACCAGGTGAGGGAAGAGAGCTTGAAAGCTGCCACCCTGTTGTGCGTTTGCAGTCAAGATGCATTCGAAATCGCCGAGAACCTCGCAGCACCTGTTCCTTTAGAGTCTGTCAGCTACGCAGATCTAAAGAAGTTACTGAAGGAGCACTTCCAACCCAAGATGTCTGTCATCGCGTGGCGCCACACCTTCGAGCAGAGGGATCAACGACCCGGAGAATCGGCCAAGGAGTACATCGCCGCACTGAGGAAAGCCGCCAAACATTGCGAGTTCAAGGACCTCGAAGAACGACTGAGGGACCGATATGTGTGCGGGCTAAGGCATCGAGAGTTGCAACAGAGACTTTTCGCCAAGGAGGACTTGTCCTTCCAAGATGCCTTGAGAGAGGTCACCGCAGAAGAAGCAGCGGGCGGCGCCATCAAGAACATGCAGCCGATCAGAAACAGTCCAGATACTGCATCCGTGCACCAGGAAGAAGTCCAAAGGAACTCCGAGGAGGATCCGGACGAGGAAGTGGACCGTCTCCACCCCACAAAGGAAGGAAAACCAAGAGGAAGCTCTTCAGCTCTCCCCAAGTGCATCGGTTGTGGAGATTGCCACAAGAGAGCTGACTGCAAGTTCCGCTCCGCTATCTGCCGTGCGCGCGGAAAACAAGGTCACATTGCAGCTGTGTGCCTGGGCCATCAGAAGGTACAACCTCAGGAAGAATTGCGCCTGAAAGGTACCAGGGTCCCCAGCCAGAATAGGGTGGGGTTTTGCGCTTCGCGAAGAAGCATCTACAGGACAGGCACACACAAGCCCATTAAGAAAAAGCTGTCACTTAAGGTGAAGCTACAAGGGGTTCCATTAACTATGGAACTGGACATGGGGTCTGCACTTTCGATCATTTCTATGCACACATTTAGGAAGATTTGTTCCGGCAGTGGAACCCAGGCCAAGTTGAGGCCTTCTGACATTGTGCTAACGGATTTTCAAAACTCCAGAGTGTGTGTTAAGGGGGAGGCCACCCTTAACGTACAGTATAAGGATTTTGAGGGTCCACTAGACCTACTAGTAGTAGAGGGTGAACGAACGAGTCTCATAGGACTCGAGTGGTTTGAGGCCTTGGGGATACACATCACAGGGCTCAACAGCCTACAAACACTCGACCTACAGGAAGTCTGCAAAGAATTTGCAGACGTTTTCAGCCCCCAGCTGGGCACATTCCAAGGACCCCCTGTGTCCTTAAAACTAGACCCCACGGTCACTCCCATTAGAATTAAAGCAAGAAGGGTCCCTTTTGCTTTAAAGATTAAAATTGACACTGAGTTGGACAAACTGATCCAACAAGGAATTCTAGAACCTGTTGACTCCAGTCCATGGGAGACCCCCATTGTCATGCCTCTTAAGGCAAATGGGGACATTCGCATCTGTGCTGATTACAAATGCACTCTAAATAAGGCATTGCAGCAACATGCCTATCCTGTTCCTGTGGTCAGTCATATCCTGGCCTCCCTCAAGGGGGGGCGCGTTTTTGCAAAGCTTGACCTAGCTCAAGCATATCAACAGCTGCCTGTTGATGATGACGCTGCTATAGCTCAGACTATTGTGACCCACAGAGGGGCTTTCAAGGTAAAGAGACTTCAATTTGGAGTAAATGTCGCTCCTGGGATTTTCCAAAGCGTAATGGAAAACACACTACGGGGTATACCAGGGGTTTGCCCCTATTTTGATGATGTCTTAATTGCAGGAGACTCCACACACATTCTAGCTGAAAGGCTAAGGGCTGTCCTGTTAAGGTTCAGGAAAACGGGACTCAAACTCAAGAAGGACAAATGTAAAATTGGGGTACCTTCTACTGAGTTTCTGGGGTTCAAAATTGATGCTGCTGGGATTCATCCTGCTGAATCCAAACTAAAAGCTATTATGCAAGCCCCTAGGCCAAAGTCTAAGGCCGAACTACAGGCTTTTCTGGGCCTTCTGAATTTATACAATTCCTTTCTTCCACATAAGGCTAGTGTAGCTGAGCCTCTTCACAGGCTATTAGACAAACAGGCAGTGTGGCAGTGGTCTCAAACACATGAGGCTAGTTTCAATGAGGTCAAGGCCTTGCTCACTTCTAACAGTGTACTTGCTCACTTCAATGAGTCCCTTCCTGTGTGAATCGCTTGTGATGCTTCCCCTTATGGGGTGGGTGCTCTACTGAGCCACCTCAGGGCTGATGGTGGTTCCTGTTGCATATTACTCCAGGACATTGTCTTCAGCTGAGCGCAACTATGCTCAAATAGACAGGGAGGCCTTAGCTGTTGTTGCTGGAATTAAAAAATTCCATGATTTTTTGTATGGAAGGCATTTCACGGTCTTCACTGACCATAAGCCTTTGTTGGGACTGTTTACCACACGTAAACAAACTCCCCAAATCATCTCCCCCAGGATGCTCAGGTGGTCTATCTTTTTGTCTGCATATGATTTTTCCCTACTTCACAAGCCTGGAAAGGAAATGGGCCATGCTGATGGCCTCAGTAGATTACCCCTGCCGGTAATAGAGGCTGACCCCGCGCCAGCCATCAATATTCTCTCCATCCAAGCCTTGCCCGAGTCCCCCCTGAATGCCAGGGATGTAGCCGCTGAATCAGGCACAGATCACACACTCTCACGTGTCCTTTCTTGGGTTTTGTCTGGATGGCCTGAGCACTGTCCTAGTCCTGAGTTTCAGAGTTTCTGGTCTAAAAGGAACAAGTTGTCCACCTCTCAGGGTTGTCTGCTTGGGGAAGCAGAGTTGTCATTCCCACCTCAATGAGGACTAGGGTCTTAGATTCCCTCCACGAGAGTCATCCTGGCATTGTACAAATGAAGGCTCTTGCACGCAGCCACTTGTGGTGGCCAGGTGTAGACAAAGACATAGAAGCTAAGGTGCATGCTTGCCACCTTTGTCAACGCTCACGCCCTGAAATGCCCCAAGTTCCTGTGCATAGATGGGAGGAAACACAGTCTCCATGGTCTAGGGTGCACATTGACTACGCTGGGCCCTTTCAGGGTCAATTTTTCTTGGTCCTCGTTGACAGCCATTCAAAATGGCTTGAGGTTGTACCTGTCTCTTCCACCACCACTGCAAAGACTATTCAGGTACTGAGGGGGATTTTTGCTGCACAAGGGCTCTCAGATGTCATTGTGTCTGACAACGGCCCTCAATTCACTTCCTCCGAATTCCAAGCTTTCTTGCAGGCTAACATGATTCATCATGCCACTTCTGCACCTTTCCACCCGTCCACCAACGGTATGGCTGAACGCATGGTTCGCATCACCAAGGACGCCTTGAAGAGGCTCACCTACGGGGACTGGCATCACAGGTTGGCTGACTTCCTCCTTTCTTATCGCACCACACCGTCCACTTCTACAGGGAGAAGCCCAGCTGAACTTCGTTGGGGGCGCAAACTGACTACCAAGCTTGACCGGTTGCATCCGGACAGACTGCCTCCTTCTGTCTCACACCCCAGGGCACCTAGGCAACTACTTGTGGATGCCCCGGTTTGAACTCGTAATTACGGGCCTGGTCATACGTGGGTCCCCGCATCTATATCCAGGGTCACAGGTCCTCTATCCTACGAGGTATCCCTGGACAACGGTCGTGTCCTGCGTCGGCACATTGACCAACTTCACCCTAGACGGGACCTTCCCGCTGAGACTCCTGGGTCTTTTCCAGGGGGGGAGGGGGAGCCCTTTGGGCAAAGGGAGGGGCATGGAATGTGCCCATTATCAATGGGGAAGCCACAATCAGCCCATCCCGAGATTCCGCAATTGCTCCCAACAGGAAGTCAGGGAGCCCAACTAGAACCCAGGCATCAATGCCTACTCCAGTCAGAGAGAATACCCGGGAGCATCCCAACAATCCATTCCCTGCAAGAGAGCTGGCACACACTCCTCCTAGTTGGCCTGACTTCAACCCTGTCCTTAGAAGGGGGCAAACACACAGGGAGGTGGTCGAGGAACCAAATCCCGACTACAACACCTCTGAATACACTCAGGGGACAACTGAGTTTTGGGACAGTACTGAAACCCACACAAGCCCGGACACAGAACAGGATTCAGGGGATAGATAGCCTCCTGACAGGTCTTGGACGGACCTAGGAGGTTCTACAGAAACGCCCAACATTGACAGTCACTTAAAAGGGCCAGAGAGCCTACAGCTAGGCGGGACAACCAGGTCATACACTGGAAGAAGCCCTGGCCTGACGAGCCCAGTGGGCAAGCAAGCAGGCCAGGCATTGGAGCACAGTCCTTGGGAGTCACCAAGGCATAACAAGGGGAACAGACACACATCACCCCTCAGTCAGGGGGTACCTGTCAGACACCCAGAGCTTAGGAGGTCACAGAGAGCAAGGAAATCTCCTAAGTACTTAGAGGATTACATAACACTATTGGCTAAACAGAGCCAGTAGAAGGGTAGAAACACTGAGGCAATAGAAACGGGGGAACTCCGAACATGGAGGGGAGCAGAGCATTGTACTAAGAGTGGGTTGTGTATGATTTGGCATTGGTCGTAGTTTTAGCCCGGGGGAAAGGGGTGTTATGTCCTGAGCCTTGCAAGTGGGCTCGGGGCGTTGCAGGCGGTCCCGGGCAGGTGCAAGCTGCCCGGGACCAGACAGGCTGTCGCTAGTGCTTGTGCGCATGCGCAAGTGCTGGCGCGCGAAAAGTAACACATTGACCCGGGAAAGTCCTATAAAAGGAGGCTGCGAGTTGTGGGCTTTTGCCGCCATATTCCAATGTAATCTGAACTGAAGAATAAAGGTTTCCTGAGAACTACAACTGCTTCTCGTGTCTTACCATTTCGCGACGGACTCAACAATAGTCCTTTCACAAATCCAAAGAAAAGGCAATGCTATGAAACCAATATCATTTTTTCTTTATCAAATAACTTTATAAAATTGTTTTTCAAGTCACTTCTGTGTTGCATCATGCCATACCATTACATGTTTAGACTAAAGGTCATTTAGATTGAAGGTAACTCTGACTCAGAAACTATGAATGGGGCTTTTAAGTGAGAGTTTAAACTAAGCTGTATTTCTGCCTTAAGTAATATTGATATTAGCTTACTCCTCTTAAACAAGAGTATTCCTTCACTTATATTATGTACACGTGTAGATTTCAAAATGCAAGTGGTTCAGCCACCACTTGTTAGTAGCATTTAAACAGAGATTATACATTTTATGGAAACTTACAGTTGTCAGAAAGATGGGTGCATGTATTAATGTCAGAAGGTAAACTCCTTGCTTACACATGCCTACATAACATTTTTCTTAAGAAGGAAGAAGGAAAGAATAGAAAGCCCATCTAAGAACAAACCAAACTAATCCAAAACAGCCAAATGCAGTAGTAAAATATATGAAGAGTGTCAACTTGCAGAAAATTAGTCTAAAATCTTAATTCTTGTCCAGATTACTTGTCTTTCTAAAATTAACATATCTGCAACTCTTCTTTTTTTATTGAAAATTTATAAGATTTTACAATACAAAAACAAAACAATTTTCCCCATCCCTCCCCAACCCTCCCCTTCCCTCCCCCGACTATCCCAGAGCTGGATATAGGCTTAATTAGAGTTTCTTCAAAGAATCTTAAGAAAAGTATAAAATATAGATAAATCTAGATACATTACTTAAACAAATTACTAAATAATTAACAACAATAAACTATAAACAAATCTAAATACATTACTTAAACAAGTTATAAAATAATTAAAGGTTATATTTATATATATAAATAGAAAAATAGAAAAGAGGAAAGAAGAAAATAATAATAATAAAAAGAAAGGAAAAAAAAGTTTGGGTTTTCAAGAAAATTGGTTTTCAATATAAATTATTAAAAAGCTAAATAATATTTTTTAATGTCCATCTTGTGTTGTATAAAATCTATCGATTTCCTCCATACCACAACATACTTCTCTTGAGATTGATCCTTCAGGAAAGCCGAAATCTTTGCCATTTCCGCCAGATAAGAAACATATCTGCAACTCTTCTAAAATTAACATATCTGCAACTTTAATCCCATTCAACCTCTAAAAAGGGAATATATTTATTAGTCTTCAAGACCCAAGTTGAACCTAATGCCCCTAATTATAGATACATTAAAAGGCAAGGATGGAAGTTTAAATAATGTTTTTTAAAAAATCTAACTTTGATATATTTTTCTTTGCTACCTCAGTGTGTTGAAAGGCAAAACTCTGTTTGCATGTTATCTATCATGCAAAATCACAGGAGGAAAGAGACAATTTTTATAAAGCAAATAACTGGAAAAACAATTATGCCAGAGTTAAGATACATATCTGTCATTCTTTAGAATACAGAAATACTGATTTTGTAAATACAATATTTCAATAGTCTTCTAAAATTCTTGTAAATATCATTGTTTACTTTAATACTATTCTTTACTGAGCTAATATTGATGCACCAAGATATTTTCCAATATGTGCTATATACTTCAGGAGTTTCAGGCTGCCAGGTCTGAGAAAACAACACACATTCATGTTGTGATTTAACAAGAACAAATTTATTTATGGTCCGAGACCAAATGAAGATAGTTAGACATACCAACAAACTAATGTAATTTAAAAGAAACAGAATACAAAATAAAGTAAAATATAATATATATATATATTAATAAATAAAAAGTTGTATAAGGAAAATAGATAAAATGTGCCATTTGCTACTGATTGATCTTATCACTAAAATGAGAAAAAGAAGCCTATAAGACATTGGTTAAATAATAGTCAAAAATCTAAATCATTTAACTCATAATGGCAATAAGAATTGCACAATGCTCAGCTACTACTTTTGAGCAGGTTTCAGAAAGCGTAACAACTAAAAGGAAATGAGTTTTCTTTTCATCAGACTACCTTCAGCAATTTGACAAAAGAGTTATTATTAAGTCTATGCAGCAAACTGTATAAAAAGGATAGTGGAATAAAACGTGTCAATATAACTTAATAAGCCCCAGTTTGCAAGGGTGTTTGTCCGTTTCCAATTTAAGTATTACTGTGTTACTCTGTGGATAGCCAAGGAGGCAGGGAATAAAACCTCATCAAAAAGAAAGCTCTTCAATGTAGCACACTCAGAATTTTAGGTAATTTGCTAGAGTAAAAGGCTTTCATCCAGACCACCCACAATAAAAGGGGATGGAGGTGGAGAAATAATATTTCATTCACTATGAAGGTTAATATGAAAAACACACTCTTTCAATTCTAGATTGGCTCCTTTTGTCCCTAGTGAAATCAGGTATTGAACGTTGTCTAAAGCTGACTCCATGTTTTGTTTTGTTTTTGCAAACTGAATAAATATTCAGGACAATCAAAGTGGCAATATATATAGCAGCTACATAGGCAGGCTGTCTAATCACCTACCATTCCAACTCTGATGATGTCGGCAGTCTGGCCGACGAAAGCTCAGTAACTGTTTTACTTACAACCTTGTTTATATTAAACGGTCTTGTTTATTTTTATCCTGGTGTTCATTTTTCTATATTTCTATATATATATATATATTCTCTTCCAGACATTGCATTAATGCACTTATTAAGAACATATTAATGAGAATGCTTTTGCTTGCTCATGCTCTCTTTCCCTTTTTTTTGGTCCATAAAACATAATACCTCAGGTCCTCATATTTAAAAGTTAAGACATTTCTAAATCATGAGACCTTTGTAGCCTTCATAAACAGAAATAAGTGGTTTGCAATTATCTGTAGATAATTAGAGGACCAATATGATGAGGACTAGAAGACATAATTCAGGCCATATTAAAATGTTATTTAGGAATTCTGCATCCTGACAACAAATGGGCTACTATTGCAATGCCAAATTTCCACAAACTGATGTATGGGTGTACTGGGCCAGACTGTAATAATCACAAATGTCCATTTATCCCAATCTTGCTTAAGGAAATTTAGGCTCTTGTGTATGTAGAAGATATGTTTTATACAAGGTTTCTCTTCTTCCTTTTTGCACACTTTCATCAGAAACAAACTCAGCTATTTGTACAAAATCAAATCCACATTGCTGCAATAAATAATGAATGTCACAGTGGGGCTCATCAGCTATAGCTGTAGTTCTGTTTCCCATTTCATTTTTTGTATTGATGTGGTATTGATGCTAATGCTATTTTTTGTTTGCAAATCATGCCTGTGCTGTTTTGGTAAATTGTATCTCATGTTCTCTGACTGTAACACAAATCACATCCCTTTAATCTCCAGAGTGTAGCGATGGAATTATTTCTACTTCTAATGCAAACTACTGTTCAGTTAGAGTAACCCAAGGAACAATTGGTGACAGGTGACTCATTGATAAGTTCATTTGCAATGAATGCTACTCATCCAACCACATTTACTCTGAAGACAAACTGCAGATAAAGTACAGAAATAGTCCCAATTATTAAATGGTAATAATATCTATTAGTACTAGCTTAAACATCATTGTCAGCAATTTAATATGATATAATGTAAGAAGTATCAAAGGCTCTAAAAATATACTTGACCAGACAACCCTCTTGTATTTTAAATTAAAGTCTAGATGCAATACATTATATATATATATATATATATATATGTGTGTGTGTGTGTGTGTGTGTGTGTGTGTGTGTGTGTGTGTGTGTGTATGTATACGTATACATATACATTCAAGGTAAATATATATATATTTGCCTTGAATGTACACCCTGTCAGCCCAAATATGGGAGAAACAAATCTTCTTTCTTTTTCTTTTGCCTGTATCAGCTCAATCTAGAGCCATCCACAAGCAGCAGTCGCCAACTGCGACATCATTTTACATTTTTAGGTTGCTAACAAAGAATAAAGAGAGAACTGGTATAGCTATTTCGAGTTCCGTTAACTCTCTTCAGCCAGACTTACTCTTCTGAGATTCGAACCTGGGCTTATCTGCACGTTAGGTAGTTGTTATAACCTCTAAGCCACAGGTTCTCTCCCACTCTGTTAGCTATCAGGAGAGAGACAGGGGGAGGATAGTGGGAGAGAACCTGTGGCTTAGAGATTATAACAACTGCCTAACATGCAGATAAGCCCAGGTTCGAATCTCAGAAGAGTAAGTCTGGCTGAAGAGAGTTAATGGAACTCGAAATAGCTATACCAGTTCTCTCTTTATTCTTTGTTAGCAACCTAATATATATATATATATATATATATATATATATATATATATATATATATATATATAATTCTGCTTCTCCTAATGGAGATTCCAAACCTTATTAAAGGTAGATGAAAATTAAGGGATGATGCTGCTGAGAGCTTTGTTAATAAACTATAGCCTGCACTACAGCCCAATTTTTTTGAAACAAAATAACAGAATAAAAAAGTTGAAAGGGACTTTGGAGGTCTTCTAGTCCAACTCCTGCTCAAGCAGGAAATCCTATACTATTTCAGACAAATGGTTATCCAATTGCTTCTTAAAAACCTGCAGTGTTGGATCACCCACAACTTCTGGAGTCTACTGATTAATTGCAGGACATTTTTACTTAGTTTTAGGTTGGTTCTTGTCCTGCCTTCAGGTGCTTTGAGAATAGGCTGACTTCTTTGTGGCAGCCCCTTAGATATTGGAACAATGCTATCAAATCACTCCTAGTCCTTCTTTTCATTAAATTAGACTTACCCGATTCCTGCAATCATTCTGACTTGTTTCAAATTTTGTTTGAATTTTTAATATGTGTTAAGGGGGAGGGAAAAGAGAGATTACTGTTCCTGGCATAGATACCCTGGTTAAATGAAATTATTTTCCTGTACTGCCCTAGCATTAAGGTGAATCTCACTCTGTTTGGTAAAATACATAATTATCTGTAGCTACGGGGGAAGCTATCACAAGACTACCAATCACCAGCTTTTTTTTTGGCATGCCTCAGAGCAGGGGTGTCAAACTGCCGACCTGCGGGCCAGTTTATCATACAGGAGATGCGCCCACCCTATTGCCACTAATGGCAAAGAAGCTCCGATACGTTGTGTGATGTCACGTGACATCGCGAGTTTGACATGTCTGCCTCAGAGGAACGTAACGGGTTCCCGATTTGAAACAAGACTAGGGTTATATTGTTTATAAAGTAAATAATCATATGTACCAATCCAGGCATTAGAGTCCCCAGCTAGGAGCATGTCCAAAGAATGCTCTTCAACAAATTCTGTAGCTGTGCCTATTAATTGACAATTAAAGCATTTACAGGAAGTGGACCAATCTTTCCTGGAACATTGCTACCTATTATTCTAAAAGTAGCGACAGTTCTTTCCTGGATTATATTTGTAAGTATAACATTATTCTGTTACAGGAGACATAATCCACTGAGGATGTAGAGCTTAACAATTATACTCTTTCAAAAGCTACTGGCTTTAGGAAGGGGACCCCAAATGGAAAATTATACATTTTTGTCTCAAATTGATTTAATCAGTGATGACTAAACTGACATCTTCCAGTTTATTTGCTATGACTGTACATTTCCAATTTAGATTTTACCATATTAGAATTACATTAATATTTATTTTTCTCCTCAGCCTTTGCAAAAACAAGTGAAAGAAAAATGGTACAAGTTTTTGGAAATGCACATAACATTTTTACCAGATGTCAATGACACTAGTGAATGGGAACATAATGCTTAATAGCATGGAGAAACAGAATAATATCCATCTTATTCTGCTCTGAAACTGGAAAGCAGAAACAAAGGAACTTGTCCCAACTTAAATTATTAGAACAGCAGAATGAATTAAATGACATCTTTCCCAACATTTTTAAAATTTTATGTATAACAGTTAATAATCACTCACCAGAATCAAAACAAATTATATATTTTAGCAATGGATCTTGTTGGTCAGTTGTTGTACACATTAAAATAAATAGGTTATATTCCTTCATATCCATTGTTAGCAATATTCCCCTCTCTTTTGCAGTCATCCATGCTGACTAGTCTGTTGTTTTGGGCAAAGGAATATCTCAGATTCCCATAACAAATTTGTGGGCGTGGGGGAGCTGTTAAATCCAAAGCTGTTCCAATCTAAAAATGCAAATTTAGATACAAGCCTGCATTTAGAAAAAAACAGCATTTTAGCAGCTTTTGCTCTTACTTTGAGAAGCAATTAATGCTATTTTCACGTTCATTTTTTTTTTCATTGTACAGATAAGGCCTGCATTCTTTGTTTTGAGGATGAATTGGAGGTTTGAACAATGAAATTAATAAAATGTTGATATACGAGAAATGGTGTAAAAGGATATTACGTTTATGCAAACAAAAATCTGATGTGCAAATCCCTTTACAATGAGAATAAAAATTGGTAGTGCCAATTATATTGCTGCAATAGAATTATTTTGTACTTATCACACCTTAAACCTTATTTAGTTTCTCTATCTCAAAAATTATCAAAACAGAATGAGAAAAGTAATTTTGGACACCTTTTTTAACTTTTTAATTTATTGATTGCATGCTTCTTTGTTTTGGTTTTGCATGTGAAATTTTTTTTGCTTTAATTCTACTTCTGAGAGGGTCTTCCTTAAAATAATAGGCACGTGCATTTGTCAAAGAAGTACACTCCATTATCTATAAAACAAATGTGTATTTTTATTGTACCTGCTTGAATGTCATAAACAGATCATAATCATAAACACTGTTACCTTTAAGTGTAGACACAGCAGATATGCATGTGTACAGATACTTATGGCATAAACATAGAAGCAAATGGATTCTTCAGCTAAGAATTTTTTTCTGGAAAAAAAGTTCCTTTGAAACTTGTTTTGAATCACAGCATACAGTTTTATGTGAAGTATTTGTTGAAAATATATTAATCAATGTAACTTTGAAAACAACCTTGCTAATAATAATATTTTAAATAATTCTGAAGATTTGCCCTTATTTTTTACAAACATATCATGCATTTCTTGAGTAAAGTACTTTTATAATACTGGTAAATAATACGTTATCATAAGAATTATTTTCTGAGTTTAATGTAAGAATTGAATATTATATTTAACCAATTCCTTTGCTTCTAAATGAAGTTTAAAAACATTGTACTTAGAATGCTGATGATGGACATACTATTATCTAGGAGAGTCTTGAAACACTAATTTAATTTCTTTGAAACCAAGCTGAACTTGTGACCAATTATTTTTCCATTCTTTTCAGTGGGAATAAATTACCCCTTAATAATCATATTCCTAATGCTATAAAACTCTTCATCTGCTCTTCTTTTTTTTCAAATAAATTTTATTTGAGCTAAAAAGGAGAATAATACAAGAAAGAAAGAAGAAAAGCAAGATACCTTCATCTTTTCCAGATATCTAATGTTCTAAGTATGGTTTTTAGGCATTAAATACTAGTGTCAAGGTTCCAACAGACAGAGACAAATAAAGCAGAACTCCGAAGTTTGCAAATTCCTTAAAGAACATGTTTATTGATACAAAGTATTGGCACGTCAAAAGTGAAACCAAGTCTGAATAGACACGTAACTATCCCCAATACAAAGTTAAGAAATCCCACCCCTAAAACTATGCAAGCTACTATGTTCCCCAATATAATTTCTTGGTGGGCTTTTCAAGAAACACCCAGCCTGCAGTCCTGGGAGCAGCCAATGACCTTGGTTCCCTCTGGAGAAAGTCTGTTTTGTTTAGCGAAGCACCTGGTAAAGGCCCCTCTCTCCATGCTATGTGTTAACCGAAAATGAGTAGGGAAAAATGGCTGCAGTCATGCTCATTTTCAAAGTTGACAATTAGTTTATTAACGACAGGGAGAAATGGTATCACCCAAAAAGTGCAAATAGATTTCAGCTCACATCAAAATAAATCATTGTGATTGATCAGTTTTTTTTATAGAAATTGCAAATCATGTCTCACAAAAAAGTCAGAGTTTATCTGCAGACCAAAAATCTTAAAAATTATGTGGTCAGGTATGGAAATCAGAGTTTAACAATGCCAGTCTGTGCGTATCTGTCTGAAGAAAACTCCAATGGTCATCATTCCCAAGAATGTGTCTTAATCAGCAAAATTAACATGAACATATAAAGGCTGAAATTTTACAAAACAGTTTGTCATTGAATTATTGAGTCAGTTTCATGATTTTGTTTGGAAAGTGTAAGTTGTTGAGCTGTGTTTTTTAAGTTGGCAATCTTTGACATGATTATAGAAAGCAGTTTCTTCAAAAAATGGAAAAGAATGAATGCACATACATACGCACACTTCAGTCTTCCCATTGAAATCAAATGCAAAATTTATTTTAATGGAAGCATCTTGCAGTTTTAATTACTTTATTTCCGTTCTTTAGCTATGACTTTCCCTGTAACATGAAACACGGGACTACTAGCAATTATTTACTCTCAATTGCAACCATATGGCTTAAAAGCCTTATTCGGTTATTTTTAGCATCTTTAACTTGGTAAAAGGATTCATATCCTTTAACATATAGTTCATATTTCCTGCTAAGCCACGGAATTTTCTCATGGGTATCAGAGACAACACAGAATAACTTCCTTTGTTTCTTCTACATCACTTTTACAGCAATTTTGCAGACTCTCATCAGAACTGTAAATTAAATTATGCTTTTGGCATTGTCTTGAGTAAATTTAGGATTACTTCTCACATGCTTGTGGCAAATATGTGTCAGAGTAATTAGACTCATTTCTATCTAATTAAAAAAACTTGTTTACCAAGAAATTGTGATAATTACAATTGTGATCAAGTGGTACCCTCGCAGTCCATCTGCATTCAAAATGGCTTCCCCAGCATGTGTTATTCTGCAACAGAGTGTATGTCTATAGAAAAGAGGAAAATAAAAATGAATAAAGAGTTGTCCCTTCTCTTGAGGGAACAAGTGAAATTCTTCTTTTTAGATATGTTGCTAGTTACATAGAGTTCACACAATAAAACCTCTAATATATCTATATAACTATGATTTGAAATGTTTTGCTTAATACTCAAATTCTGCTGTTATAGATGTATCTAAGAATTATGCCAACATGAAGGAAAGGTGCGTAATTATTTTACATCTTGCATATTATAGCAGTTGAATATGCTAGTTCAATGGAGTCAATCTGTTTTTCTCTTTAAGGTAAAAATAACCATCTGTGTCTGGGTGGGATAACTTCCTAGCAAGTGCAGAGAAAAGGCAGCTGAAATCAAAACAAATATCCATTTTCTGTCAACTCATATTCAACATGCTTTCCTTTTTGCTTTGGTCTCACATGAATGTTTGGCAGTCTCTTACTCTTTAGGTCTATTCCAGCACATTTGCAACTCTCAATTGCCAATTTTTTTATGATTTAGAAGTTTTCATATGGAGTGATCATAGATCAGGAGATATGCAAGGGCACCAACTCAGCATTTATAGGAGATTATTATAATTTAACTCCTCAGTTAATTGAAAATGATCTTTGCTATAATTTTTGACAATATATTGAAAGAGATGAATATGGTATCCATTTCTACTAAACACTATTCTATATATATAAAATGATTGTTCCATGAATCATTTTCTTTTTAGTCTCTGAGAAACCTAGGTGATTTTATTTTACTTATTTTTCCTGCTGCTAATATGAGTTATTATGACTTAACTATTAGATCTGTCAGCAAACAGCAGCTGCACTTTGTAGGTTTTTTTCACTAGGGAATGTAGGGGTGAGAAAATCTGCTAGTCAAAGATTACTAGGAAGAAAGGGAGTCCCTTCCTACAAGTAGAGAGCAGCTAATATTGACTGCATCATTCCCTCAGGGAAGTTTCAAGGAAGTGCAGAATCGGAAGAATATAGACCAGCTGTTTTGAAAACACACATATTCTCTCTCTTGCACACACAAAGACACACACAGCTTAGAATTGCTTTCCATGTTACCTTTTTCTACATGAAAAGCACTTTCTCAGTGACATTAAAAATATTGCATATGCATATAGATCATGGGTGTCAAACTCGCCACATCATGTGACATGTCAAGACGTATCACAACTCTTTTTGCATTGCTTGGAATGGAGTGGCCGCGGCTTCGGTATAATGAAACCGACCCACGGCTGGCAGTTTGACACTAGATGGTCTCATGACCCATCTTCATGCCACAAATATATGATTGTAAATTCATTGCACAGGGTTAACTATATGTGAATGTATGATGATCTGTATGCATAAATAAGACTGTTAATATCATGTCAAAATGATATACCATAAGTTTTAACAATTAAAGGTTACAGACAAATATTAATACCAAATCCTAGCTTTTGTGTTTTTTTACTCTGTCTCACTTCTTAGGCAATTCTGTGGTCCTAGAAGTGCCAAATCATACTTCCCAGACTGGAAATGGGAGGATACCCAAAATTCAATTGCTTAACAACTTGTACTTGATAAAATATTAGAAACCTTAATGGGTTTTTTAATGGGTCTTCCAAATTGTCCACTCATATTTGTGCACAGAAAATATCAGCGGGTGATCTATTTCAATTATCTCAAGAATAGGATTTTTCTTGCCCTAGGGATCAATAGGTTTATAGATATGTGCTAATTTGAATTCTAGCAGTTCATACATGCTTTTCAAACACTTCATAACTAAATGATAATGGTATTTCATATAATATTAAGAATGCCATTAAAATTTGGTTCTCCTTTGAAAGAAATTTTCTGGGCACATTGTCTTTTATTGAACAGGTTGAGAATTTCTTTTGCCTAGTCTTAATATCAACAGATTATTGCTGATATTCATAGTACATTATAACTTCTCTGAATAATTTTTGTATGTCACTTCCACATGAATATTTGGTGCAAGTTCAGATGTAGCCCCTTATCTATATGATGTCACAATGTCTGTAGCATTTAAAATCTGAACACATTTATTTCTGGCTCAGCGGTGGCAAAACAAAACCCTAGTATTTTATTTTGCTGTATTCTGAAATATAGAGTATTATGAGTAGTGTGGTTCCCCATTGGAATTCTTGCCTTATTGTTGCCTCTGGCTCCAAAATTCAAGGTAACTATTATTATTCTTCACCACCCCCAATAGAGCTTCCACTTATAATATAAGTCTGATAAATGGGAACTGCTTGCAAAACCAAAATCACAGCCTGAAACTTTGCAATTGGCTAGTCTCCTGCTGAACAGAGCTGTGCAAAGCTTCAAAGGGGCACTTCACTTTGACTAGGATTGATCAAAGTGCTTCTTGAAAGCACCCAGATGAAAAGTCCCCAATCTTATAAGCAATGGAGCTCCATAATAGTGACTTTTGTTCATTCAGAAAAGCCACTTTTCTTGACTTTGCAACTAGTTAAGGCAGATCAACTTTAATTGTTTTCTCTGAAATGTTGAGATGGAGTGAATAATGTATTGAGCAAAAGCATCTGGTCAAAGAATAACATGTCCATTTGCCCACACCCATATATCAAACAGAAAAGGAAAACAGAACTTTTATAGGTAGTCCCTACTTATCAACTACTCATTCAGTGACTGTTCAAAGTTGCCACAGTGCTGAATGAATAGTACTTATGAGCAGTCCTCAAAGTTCCAGCCATCACAGTGCCCCCACAATCACATGATAGGAGCTCAGATGCTTGTCATATGTATGACAGTTGCAGCATTCCACAGTTGGATGAGCAAACTTCCTTACTGCCTTCCACAAGAAAAGTCAATGGGGAAGCTAGCAGGAAAGGTCATAAGTCACTCCAATAAGGCCCCCAGCCTTTCTGCTCTTGCACTGCACTTGTCATCCAGGTGTTAGCATTTTTGCACTCATACAGGGCCTACATCAGCCTTACCAACATCTCCTTGGACTTCCTGCCCCCTCCATGGAACCTATACACCCTAGGACTCCTGCCATTTCCCATTTAATGACCTACACATCTTGGGATTACGATGGCAACCAGGTCTGCTGGGATTGTCATTGATAAGAGCAATGTCATTGTGATGTCATGCTTTGCAACTACATCATTTAGCAACAGCAATCCCAGTCTAAACTGCCATCATAAATCAAGGACAGTCTATACTTAACTTGTAGAGTTACAAGTATTTACAGTCAAAATAACTTTGTATATTTATATTCTAGCCCAAGGGTATGCTTTAAGCAAGTTAGATTAAAAAGGCATAATTTCCTGTTCATATGTACTGCTAACTCATAAGTGGTGGTTTAAAACTTCACCAGCTAGGTTCACACTTCACACTAAAGTCAGAGCAAAACAAACCACATTATAGTTGAGTGCAGTGTGTGAATAAGCACAAAAATCATTTTTTATCCAGTGTCACAGGAGCTATATGATTCCTATAGTTTCATATTTCTTTTGCCAAAGAAAGAGACTCTCATAAGATGCAGAGATAAGTTACAGTGTAGATCTGGGTCATTTTTCCCTCGTTGGTGCAAAATTAGTATATTTATTGATACTAACTTTGTAAATTACCGATGGTTATATTCTAAGTACCAGTAAATGTAAATGAAACTGAATTCTGTTATTGCTAAGATAACATTCCCTTCAGGCATTATTTTTGTCAGGAAGGAGAACACCTGCTACTGATTTGTCTCTCATAACTTCTAGGTTTTTTTTGGGGGGGGGGGTTGCAAAATATAGTTTCCTATCTTTGGATATGGAGAGGTTAACACTAGCATTTTAGAGGAGGTTTACATGAGAAATATTTTTATAGGCTGTCCTTCGGTTCTGAAAGTTCCTCTCTGTGTAAATTTTATGTCTATGAGGAATCATCTGTGTCATTGTTTTCTCTAGCAATTTATCATAACTACATTCTGCAACCTAACTACATTTCATAACATAAATAATTTCAGTATTGTATCCACAAGGCATTTATGGGAACTCATAAGAGGTTCACAAGAAGTCAGCTTTTGTTGTTGTTTCTTGTGCTATGTGAATAACCTGCCTGTTGGTCTTTTAATAAATATGTGTATAATTAATGTATTAAGATGTTCACAGATACACTTTGCACAATAAAATACAAAGAAGGCACCAAACCCAACAAAGCAGATTGTCATTTCTACTATTTTTCCCTGTGTTCTGAAGTTTTTTTTCAGAATGGAAATTATATGGATCTGAAAAATATACAAGTGAAATATTATATTTCTAAACAAAAACAGTAAAATTAGGTCACACACTGAAAGTTCATAACAGGCTGCTATGAGCAGAAATATTTTAGTTTTGCACCACAGATAATACCTTTTAATAATCCAGCTAATACAAAAATAGTTCATTTCTCAGTGTCAGCATCACTTCTATATCTTAACAGTGAATCAAATTTCTGCACCTGCACATTAGTGTCTATAATGATTGGCAAAGACTTATGAGAATATATGCAGGGTAAAAGGCTTAGTGCTTTAGTTAATTAGGTCAGTTACTTAAAGATACACAGACGATGACTGTATAGTAGCATCCCCTAAACCTCTGTAGGTTTCTAGAATAAACAATGACATATAAATTAATTTAAAAAGGTATTACATCAAAAAAAATTTAAAGAGATATCTGATACATGCAACTAAGTGACCAATAAAATGTAAGTCAATTTTATTTATCAAACCATTATTTAATTTAGCTTAGGATGGTACCCAAATCCTTATCCTCCATCAACCCATTTTACCTTCACAAGAATTCTGTAAAATATGTTAGATTAAAAGTCTAGTAAGTACAAAGCAATCTAGTGAATTTCCTGAATTGGGGAGGAATCAAGTAGGGCCACTCAATCTCCATGCCATTGAAAATATTTAAGCTAAAATATTAAAATAAAAAAGGAAAACTATCTACTATTACTTTTATGTCACATTAAAAGGAAACAGACATAAAGATAACACATGACAGTTCAGTACTTTATGTATTAATGTTATAGTCACAGCAGAATTTGACAGAAACCAGCCTCCAGTTTTGCACAGTAGCTCAGAAGCTGAGGGATCGCAGGGCTCTGCACCCTGCAGCTGATTTCTGCCTGCTAGGAGACCCTAAATGGGCCTGAAGTTGCCCCGTAGAGGCAACAAAGAAGGAAGGAAGTCCTGCTGATTGTGGAGAGACAGCGGTCAATCTGATCAGTTTGGAAAATCCCTCCAGAAACCAGCAGGCTAGACTTTAGAATCTAGCCCAAGCTATAAGCAGCCAAAGCCCAAAAGCATTACTTTAAGCTGACTGTAATCAACGTGTTTGGAACGGGATAAGAACAGTGATTTTCTCTCTTCTACTTGAAAATTGATTTCCTGGGGGAAAAAATAACCCAAAAAGCAAAAAACCTCTGAAAGGGAGAAGGGGAGTATCTGAAAGGGAGAACGGGGGGATCTTTGCCCACCCTCCTACAGATGGAAGTGGTGAATTAAACTTTTCAGAGGAAACAGAAATATAACTGAAATGAAATGAATATAAGACTTAATTTGGATAAGTTTGAAATCAGTGGAATCTGTTAAGATTTTCTTTTTAAAATCATGAAAATAGAAGTAAACAATTGTCTATTACTGACTGGTGCTGAAATCTAGTGGTGGATGAAAATATACAACAGCGGTTGATTTATTACAGGGACTGGCAAAGCCGAGGAAAAGATAATTTGTTTTTGGTGACCTTCAGTGTCTTAATAACAGAGAAAGGCTGTGACAAAAAAGAAAAAAAAAATTGGGCTATCTACAAATTGAGAATTATAAAGTCTAAAAAAAAAGAATTGACCTTTCTGGATTACAAATACCAACTTAACTGTGACTTTAAAGCTGTCTGCAGAGAAAGAAAAACCCTGATTTTTAGCTATCATGGAAAACCAGAGATCTGCAGAAAGAATATACCAAGAAAAAACAAATACTTTCCAGAAGGAGGTTTATGCTATTTGCAACTAATCCAAACAACAATGCTGGAAATTAAAAATAACTTTGAAAATATAAATGAACACATCTCCAATTTAACTTTACAACACAAAAATTCTCAGAAAATAAAGAGAGTGAGCAAAAAAACCAGACAACTCTATACGAGACAGAGGAGAGAGATTTCAAGATGGAATTTAATAATAGAAGAAAGTATGATTTAACCCAGATGGGAAAAACCTTACAAGAAATACTGGAGATGAAAAAGATTACAAGTAAGTTTGAGGATAAGAAAAAAGAGTGGACAAAATGGATTCTGCCATGAGAACTATGAGAATTTGAGAGAAAAAATGATAAATAAAATCAAGAAAGAATTTGACAGAAACCATCAAAATAATAATTAAGAACAATTCCTATTAAGGAAGTAGTCTATCCTTTATGATCAAATGGACAAAATCTGATTTTTTAAAAACATGGAAACAAACCTGAATTGCGACTGTACCTGTAGAATTATAGTCCATAAACAGTTTGCAAATTAAATTAGTATCAGATCTAACTACAGTTAGAGAACAAATCTGTTAACCATCCCATTGACATATGCAGCAAAAGAAACTCCTGAGACATTATTGTACCAAGAGTATAACTGATAGCGCCATACAAGCACAGAAGAAGTGAAGCTAGCTCTGAGGTTTTCGTGTGAAAAACAGCATAGTTAATTTCCCCTCTTCCCCATTTGGGCCACCCATTATCCATTGTCCACCAATCCAATATGTTATTTTCATTTTGGGAAAACAATCTGTGCGTTTGGAAAGTTTCCATTGCACGGCATTGAAGTATCAAGATCTTGTCTGGCTGCATATGGCTCACATCAATTCATCATCTCCCTCTCAGCTCCCAATGCATTCCAAGCATTCTCTTCCTTCCTTCATTTCTGCTGTCAAGTTGCGAATAGAGGTGCATTAAGTGTCAGCCTTGACAAAATCGTATTTAGTTCCCCCTCAGACAAGGGTTTCCTAATGTTAAATGTGAATGTAAATTATAGCTGGTTCAACAATGAAGGCTTGATTTTTTTCAAGAATAGTGCCTCAAACATGAGCCCAAATGCACACTGCATTTATTCTTACTTGTCTATATTATCATTGGAGAGTAAGTAGGATAAAAGGACATCTCATTTTATCTTTATTATTGCTTGTTAACAGAAAGCTGAGATATTATTTCTAGTTTTGTATCATACATTGATGTGAAAACTTTAATCATACACAGATATATGAAAAACTAATGACACAAAAGTTCTAGAATTGAGCATGAACAATTAGCACTATTTTTCTCAAATGAATAGCTCATTCTATCCAGTTTCATGGACTTACCGGTTTCAAAGCATCTGATTAATTATGTCTCAAACCATTTTGATGGTTCTGCATGAAATGAGCTCTTCTTTATACGGATATTTGACAGACTGATGGTGCTAATCAAATCTTCCATCATGAACTGTCAACTGTGATAGAGCTAAAGTTCTGGTTGGTTGGATAATCCTGTCAACTTGAAATTAGGTGAAGGAGAAATGTATGTGGACTGTGTGCCAAAAGTTAACACCAGAGAAAAACTGCAGCTAAATGTTGTGTTCCAGAGCCCAGTTCTTTGTGCTTGGGGGTCTCAATGTTTATCTCAAACATAGAAATTACTTATGCCAAAACATCCATATCCTAATTATTTCACCTCCCTCTCTCTCTCTCTCTCTAAAGATTATCACAATGTAGGCTTAAAAATAAAATTTTATTCTTCCAAAACCATGAATATTTTCTACCAGTTCATTAATTGGACACTTAGGAGAATCAAGAATTCTTTTTGGAACTCCTATATTTGACCCACCCACTTCTTTTTCTTTCCCATTCATTCCTTGCTTTTTTTTTTGTCTGCCTTCCTCTTCCTATATATATGTCTCTTCCTTTATTCTTTTTTCCACATTTTTTTCCTATCGCATGATAAATTTCTATCAGCTTCCCTCCTTCCTCCCCCAAAAAGTCCATAATTCTTTCACATCTCATTGCCCTTCACTTTCTATGAGAATTCTTTATTTCCTCTCCATCTATTCATTCTTTACCCCAAGACTTTCTTTTGGTCTTTTTTGCCTTTTCTGGATAAGAACATAATGCTGATAAAAATGTGGACATACCTTGAGGGCACCACAATCACAAACAAATTAGATAAACTTGCACATTTTCAGATAATAGCTGATGAGCAGCAATGCATCGACACTCCATGACAAGGTTTGGAGCTCTTGATAAGCATCTGTCTACCCATTGAAAAGTTCTAGGCCAGGGTACTGGTAGGAAGCAGGCCACTCAGCTGGAGATGAGCAGTGGGCAAGTGAGCAAAACCGAAACCATCCTCCCCCTGGGATGTGGAAAAATTGTCTTCCACAAAAGCGATTCCTGGTGCCAAAAAGGTCAGGACCACTGTTCTAGGTAATCTGATGTTCAGTAATAGATAGTTAATATAATTCACATAGAATTATTATTTTCCCATATAAATTTGCAAAGCATTGCTGACTAGTGGAAGTTTGTTTCTTCTTCCTGCAAATGCAATTTTTCTTGCATAAAATTGTAAAGAACATGAAATAAAACAAAAGTATAAATTGCTGAGAGACTTAAATAGTCAGTAGAATATCGTTAAATAAACAAAATAATATTTGTTTCCTACAGAAGGAAACTATGCTATTTTGTACTATGTAATAGGCAGTAAAACTTGATACAGAAATGCATTTCTGGCCAAAAAAAGTATTATTTATTTCATTTTAACAGAAAAGATAACTTAGTTTGGGTCTAATGAAATCATCACAATGAAGTCATCAGTTTAGTATTTTAAATTATTACTAAACTTTTTATTGCATCTTGATTGCATCTTCTAGCTATAGAATGATCTCTAACAGATGGCTTCAATATAGTGGCTTAGACAGACAGAAATTTTTAAATGCAGCAACATTTCTACATAGCCACAGAAGCTACTGCTTCAGTATTGGCAATCCCACTAAGTGTTCATTACATTTAATGGATGCTTTAGAGTGAATGAGTGCTTTTAGGGTCAGGATCATTGCTTTCTCCATGTAAAGAACTTAATTTGAGGTAAAATTATTAATTACTTGTCTTCTTGTCTTCTTATCTTCTTTCCTACTTACATTGTGAACTTCTATATGTACTGTAACAATCAAGTCCTACTTGCCAAGATTGGTGCACTAAATCACAAAGAGAAATGCCTCCTAGACTGTAAAATAATGCATGTATATGTAGATAGTCCTTGACTTACAACCACAATTGGGGCCAGAATTTCTGTTGCTAAGCAAGGCAGTTGTTAAGTCAATGGCACCCAATTTTACAACCTTTTTTGCTATGGTTGTAAATTAATCAATGCAGTTGTTAAGTGAATCATGCAAACATTAAGTGAATACACCTTCTCCACTGACTTGTTGGAATCTGGCTGGGAAAGTCGCAAGTGGCGATCAGGAGCCAAGGTGGCGCAGCAGTTAGAGTGCAGTACTGCAGGCCACTTTAGCTGACTGTGTTCAGCAGGTTAGCGGTTCAAATCTCACCGGCTCAAGGTTGACTCAGCCTTCCATCCTTCCGGGGTAGGTAAAATGAGGACCCAGATTGTTGGGGGCAATGTAAATATATATATACATTGCTTACTGGTGTACACCGCTTAGAGAGTGCTTGCACTTAAAGCGGTATATAAGTCTCATAAATAAATAAATAAATAAATAAATAAAATGTAACCCAATTTTGATCATGTGACTGTGAGGATGTTGTGATGGTCAAAAGTGCAAGGACTGGTTGTAAGTCACTTTTTTCAGTAGTGTTCTAATTCTGAACAACACTAAAGGACTTACAATGAAATGCAATGAAACACTAATCAGCTTCCTCAGTGTAAAGTCAGAAACTTTGGGCAACTTGTGTGAAAAAGAAAATGAATTTCTAACATATCATCATGTTTTGTTCTCCATCAGAATAATTTGTTTCAATATACCTTTGAAATAGGTTTCAACAACCTAAAGTTCAGATTATATTTTATTTTGTTTTTGCAATGAAAGTTTGACGTTATTATCTGCCTCCTGGTTTTCAGTGACTTGTTCCAAGACAAAATGGTTATTCTTTTATGACATTGTAATCAAATCTGTGGTTTTACTCTTTCTTTGGGGAGAAAGGGAGGGGGAAGCTGATAGAGTTTTATCACGCAATATGAACATTGTATTTCTTTATTCTCATACATCAGTGAAAGCTTTAAAAATGTTGGCAGCATTTGTTACAATGCCACCTCAGATAAGATTTATTATTCAGCCTCTGTATCAAATAAATCGAGTTTGTGTTATGTCATAGCTATAGAAAATACAAACCTGTAAATAATCTGTAAGCTCTTTGCTTAAAGACAACTCAGGCTACCTTGTTGACTACTGATTATATTCATTTTGGTTACTGAAACAATGTCTGAACAGAACAAAATTCCCTACAACTGTACTGGCTGCCCAGAATTGCTGTATCAGTGAAATGGGTGGCAGGGAAATAAATAAATAAATAAAATCCAGTGGAAGAGAGGACTCAGGGAAGTTTATTATCAAAGCTTCAGGAGCTGGCAAAATGAAGAATTTTCTGAAAGCTGTACAATAATTAAAGTTAGTACAGACAAGGATAGATTAGTGTGTCAGTTTTACTTTCACGTAATTTCTCCTCAGTTTGTTCTTTTTTTTTCCATATGTTTGCATTTTTAAAGAAATCTAAATGAACATTTGTAAGGAACTTAAGTAATATTTCTTCTAATACACATTTTTGTGAATTGTTTTTCCCAATATATATATATATATATTTGCAAGATGCATTTCTTGCAATACAAAATATATTTGGCATGTAATTTTCACTGGTATTGATATTTAAATGCTGCTGCATTTTCATTTATATGCAATAATATGCTCTTTTTCATTTATATGCAATAATATGCATGACCGCTGTGGAGGCCATACACTAATAATAAATGAATGCCCATTTTGTTATTAGAAGTCAAAAAATTCAGAAAAAGTTATACTTTTTAAAGTCCCACACACAAGCAGAACTAAACCAATCTCGCTTGATGTCATATTTGCAGCTTCCTATGGATCTCACAAAAACACAGATGCACTCTCTTCTGCTGAATGCTCTTTTTTTTTTTTGTAGACAGAAATTTTAGGCATAGGATTGGGTGAGAAGTTTTTTAGCAGTTGCTAAAAAAATATCTGCATTTTCAGCCCTATGGGCTGTCTTATATCGTGGAACTTCTACTCTGTTCCATTCTTGGTGGTGTCAATTGTTTACTAGACAGGTAGAGATGCCCTCAAGTTGAACTTGATTCCTGATAACCCTCTAGTTTTCTTGGCAACAACGTGGAAGTGGTTTGTCACTGTCTCCTTCTTCTTCTTAAGTTTAGAAGTTTTTTCTTATTATTTGATGAGTGTAAATAAGGCTTATGATCTAGAAGCAATGTTTTCTAAAAAATTCTTATGAATATGCAAAAATCTACCTCACGAAAACAGTAAGCTAACAACTGCAATACATTATACATTAAACTTCAATATATAGTAGTTTCTTAGCTTTTATACACATACCAAGACAGATGTATCTATTTATTTGATTCTTTTTTAATTCACTATTGCCATATGTTGGCTAAAACAATAAACTGGCAGCTAATAGAGCCTTGGATCTGTCTGTTTCTATTCTAAAGGCAAAAATTTATCAACAATTAACAGAAAAAACTCATAAACCATGCTTATTAATAATAATAGTAGTAGTAGTAGTAGTAGTAGTAGTAAAGTTGGAAGGGACCTTGGAGGTCATCTAGTCCAACTCCCTGCTCAGGCAGGAAACCCTACACCATTTCGGACAAATGGCTGTCCAGTCTCTTCTTAAAAACTTCCAGTGTTGGAGCATTTACTGGAGGCAGACTGTTCCACTGATTAATTGTTCTCACTGTCAGGAAGTTTCTCCTTAGTTCTAGGTTGCTTCTCTCCTTGATTAGTTTCCACCCGTTGCTTCTTGTCCTGCCTTCAGGTGCTTTGGAAAATAGCTTGATTCCCTCTTCTTTATTGCTGCCCCTGAGATATTGGAATACTGCTATCATGTCCCCCCTTGTCCTTCTCTTCGTTAAACTAGATATACCCAATTCTAGCAACCGTTCCTTATATGTTTTAGCCTCCAGTCCCCTAATCATCTTTGTTGCTCTTCTCTGTACTCTTTCTAGAATCTTAACATCTTTTTTACATCATGGTGACTAAAACTGGATGCAGTATTCCAAGTGTGGTCTTACCAAGGCATTGTAGAGTGGTATTAATACTTCACGTGATCTTGTTTCTATCCCTCTGTTAATGCAGCCTAGCACTGTGTTGGCCTTTTTGCAGCTGCAGTACACTGCTGGCTCATATTTAGGTGATTGTCTACTAGGACTCCAAGGTCCCTCTCACAGTTACTACTACTGAGCATGGTGCCACCTATGCTGTACTATGCATACTATTGCATTAATACATATCAATAGACTAGCTCAACCAAATCTTCATCAGAAAGGAATTCATTAGGACCCCAGACTTGTATAATGAATATTACAGGCATGGCAATTTCAAGATTCTATAATTGCCTCTTTCATTCTAAGAAGCAGACTCTTTCATTTTCCCATTTGTCTGTTCCAGCCACATTTGAAAATAATTAGTAGTGTTCATGATGTCAAGATAATGCATCATTTGGAAATAATAGTTGGAGCTATTTAAAAACTGTTCATTCCATGGTTTTTTCCTTGTTTTGAGAGATCTTTGGAGGTATAAAACCAATTTCAGTTAGTGATACCAAAAGTGATAAAAATGAAATAACAGTAGTGCAGCATCTATTGTAATACACCATCACTACTGCAGCCTGAAGCATATCATCCCTGCCTATTTTTGTACCTTTCACTGTCCTGCTTTAAATAATACTTGGAAAGAACACACCCTTTTGAATATTTACTTTGACAAAAAGTAAGATCAAAATGCATATTGAAATCCTATTTGGAGAAGATTTGCTTGAATTATTAGTTTAATACATAAATATGGATAAAAACAGATGCAAAAAGAACCAAAAATAGATCCATTCCTTGTGAAATCCATCTAGTTTTCTTCTTCTATTAGGGAGAGTTGCCTCCATTTGTTTTCAGAGTCCTACCAAATTCATGCTTTCCATTGGGGCAGCATTATAGCTCATGATTGCATTTCATGTTACTTATAAATATACCCTAGGGAGTATCTGAGAACCACTATTATATTCTCTCTGGTATTTGTTCCTAATAGGTTTGATATTTAAGAGGAGGCTGTTTTGCACTTTTCTTTCTTCTTTGTGTCTATGAATGTGTCTTGGGAATAATTCCCAGGGAAAATAAGTAAAACATTGCAATCCTGCTAAGCTTCGGCTTTACCAATGAAAAGAAAGCTTTATACAATAACAGTACTTTATCAAACAACATGTATTTAATTTTTAAACAGAGATTTACAAAATGCCCTGTTGGCACATCTAACCTATCTTTTAATTGCCAGCAGGCCATAAAAGAAATTGCTGTGAAACCACAGTGAAAGGGAAAACTAAATTGGGAGTCTTTCCCTAGGAAGGTTAAAAGCAGATTTTCCTGATGTATTATTTAATACTTGTTACATAGTGCATTAAGCAGTGCTGTAGTACTGAAGGAAAAGCTGTTAAAAATGCCAACATGCCTACATTTTCTTCTTTTTTTCCAGATAGCATTCAGTTTTGCTTTAGATGTCTGTTTAAGTCAATACCAGAAGAATAAATGAATTAATAGTTCCCATCCTAGCCAATTTATAGCAGCAAATCAAGTTATAACCGTGGATATGGTCAAGTGAGAGAGAAGAATAGATTTAACTTTGTGAAGTCTTTATTTAATCTGCAGGCTCTAGGGAGCTGAAGTCAGCAGGCCAGGATGATATAAAAGGATGCAGAAATAGTGCTTTTACCACAGCTGACAGCATGACAGTGATGGAAAGAAAGGCCAGATGCTTTCAGAAAAAATACATATTCCCATGATTTATTTTCAAACCTTTCCTCTGTTTTCAAGGTTTTGGTATAACTGCTAATGTTTGTGAAATCAAAATATAAACTCTCACAAAAGATTCCTAGGGCTACCACAGGTCTGCAAGGGAGGGATGGAGGACTGCAGAAATGGTCCAGTGAGAATTTGGTGGTCTCTAGATGTCATTGGTTATAGATAACAACAGATATTGGAGTGGATGCTGAAAGATTTCATGACTTGCTACTCAAAAATTAAACACTAACACTTTCTTATAATGAGACATGGCGTACTACTTTGAACAATCACAAAGCTGTTTACACTAATCACACAATAATGTTTCAGAATAAAAAAATATCTATTAAAATAGGGCTATCAGGCCTGGGCTACCAAAATCCAGACAATCAATAAATGACAGCAAAAAAAATTCAGAAAAATCTTGAGTTTTGTAGCCCTACATGAAACAGCAATCTGCCGGCTATCGCCTCAAGGAATCAGGAAGGTTGGTTCAATTGGACAATTGGTGCAATTGCACATGACCTGGATCCCATTTAAGTAATTTATGATAACACGAAGACTCTCCATCTTTATTATTGTTTACACCCATAAATATTTCTTTCCTCCATTTTTTCCCTTTGAATAAAGTCCATTATGAGACCAAGGAATTATGCCTGGAACTGCATTATAGTAAAAAACAGAACAGAACAAGGAGGGTACAATCTGGTTCTTCTACAGAGTTATTATGTTTACATCCCAGAATCCAACTGTCTTCCCAAATAAAGGTTAACGTTATGAAAAAGCTTGGAGAAACTCTGAGTATTGCCCAGTTGATTGTCCATTGCCAGTATCGATGTACAAGTGATTCTTATCCCATAATGGCACAAACCAGTAGTTTTTTTTCCTCACTCTTCTTCATATAAATTAATTAACTAACTGTGGTTTTGAAGCTAAGACACTGTTGAATGTTTATGCAGTTATCTATTTCAGCTTATTTCGTACAAAATGCCCCTTTCCCACTTCTACTTCTTCCCTTCCAATGTACCTAGAAGTACTGGAGGATTCCTCTCCTTCTTCCAGTTTATTTCCTTTTCTCCGTATCTATTTCTTTCCTTTAAGCAGATTTATACCATTTCTGAATTGTTCACCATTGTCAAATTTCCTGGCAGGAAGTTCCTTCCTTCCTTCCTTCCTTCCTTCCTTCCTTCCTTCCTTCCTTCCTTCCTTCCTTCCTTCCTTCCTTCCTTCCTTCCTTCCTTCCTTCTTTCCTCCCTCCCTCCCTCCCTCCCTCCCTTTCTCCCTTCCTTCCTCAGCAGCAATCTCAATCTTTTAGAACTGTTCCTCTTTTTGTGTGATACAGTCATTCAATCTCTCTCTCCACTCATGTAATTTCCTCTTGTCCCACTTTCCCTTCTCAGCATCCAAAACTACTGGCAAGTACTAAAACTTCCTTGAACAGCTGGTTCAAAGGTTTTGGTTTGCAAGAAAAATGCAAGTGGAATGATCAAAGGAGAAGGATATGTGTATATCCTTGCAGCATCCCTAAGAATATTATGTAGCCAGATGGTCTTTCAAATGAATCTAATAGTTAAGCTTGCTGAGTGTCTAGAATGTACTCTACCTCAAATCTTCCCCATTTCCCCCTGAAATAGGCGGAGGTGACAGAACAATGGTGCACAAAGAGTGTATGCTTATACCAGAAGAAAATGGTGGAAAACCCAGTGTATCCTTAATGTGGCTGGAAGTTGTAATAAAAAAGCTACAAGAGTAGCTTGTCAGAGGGAATCTAGCTTCTCAGATAGGCATGAGGAAGGGGTACACCTTGTAGAAATTCAGACACGGACTCTAACTATGATGGGAGCCTTAATTAGGTAATAATTGGCAGAGCAACTGTAAAAAGTCTTGATTATTTCAGTTTTATTTTAGGTAGATGTAGAGCTGCCTGTTGTTCTTAGGGCTTAGAGGTGTTTTTCAGGAGCCACAAAGAATAATCATAAGTTTTTTTTTCTTCCATACATTCCTGAAGAGTCTCCTTAATGACTACACTATATATATTTTAAAAATTCCATTCTACATCACTATGAATTCCTTAGAAAATATGTTCACTCTGTTTTTGCATACAACATTTTCTCTCCCTCTTTCTGGGCTAGACATGCAAAGTATTTCTCTTTGCTTTTCTCTTTGTTTGCTCTCCAGACCATGATTCACCTTAACTGAATTCAATGGATCACTTCCTCTGGAGAGAATTTCCAGCTTTTCTGTCTGCTACCAGCCCTGCACACATATCTATCCTTCTCCCCAAGCCAGACAATGTCTCATCGGAAGAAACCTTTAGTTCTTGTTTCCTTTGCATCCTGCAATTAATTGTTTAGCTTTACACTTTAATCTTTCCTGGCTTGCACAAGTTTACTGCAATCCTGTGAGTTGCACTGGTAGCAGTAATTCATGCACTAGTAATCTCAACAGTGGAATTTAGTGATGTGCTCCAGATCAGCTCACTTTGAGGTTGGCTAGTGAGAAATGCTAGACTGGATAATTGGACAATCTACCAGGAGCTTATTCATATAATTCTATTGGCTTCTTACATATCAGGCAATCAAAATCACAATGTTTGTCATGACATAGAAAGCCAGCCATAGTTTAAGATATGATTACTTGATAGAATACTTTCTCCCTTATGTACCTGTTAGAGGGCTCAGATCTACTGCTAGATCTTATTATGTGCCACATTTGCAAAAATTAGCTTATGCAACTATCTCAGAGAAGATAGATTAAATATTAGCATAAACTTAAAATCTATTTGTTCAATGAGACCTCTGTTTTAATTCTACTAATGTGTTCTATTTTCTTGCTACCTCATATTTTTGTTGTTTTAAGAATTTAAAATATTTGATTGATTGCTTTACTGAGTTTCTAGGCAGTTGTAATTACAAAAAAACTCTAGGTAACATACATCTCAATTCCATAAGCAGGTTAAAACTACATAGTAAAAGCAGAGCATATAAATAATATCAAAACAATACTGGCACTATGAATCATATTACTCAATTGAGTCAACCCAAAGAAATACCTTCCAATATTGGAGAGAACAAGCTCACAAAGGCTGGTGGAGTAACCATGTTTTAATGGTCTCATAGAAACCCGGTCTACGGGGAGCCATTCAGATATCAGAGAACGCTATTTCATGGAAGTAAAGCAGCAGCTGATAAAAACATCTCCAAGGAAAGCTAATTGAAACATTATTCTTTAAGGACATAAAAGGGCCAAAGCAGCCCTTTCAGTTTAGATCACAAAGGCAAAATATACTTCTTTATCTATTCATTCCCATACATTTTTCAAAGCCATTGTAAATATATTATCAACATAGGTCTATTTAGACATCTCTCAGGACAAAAGAACAGAATCTCCCATTCCTGCCTCCTTTATCGTCCAACCATCTTCGAAGCTGCCACTTTCATTTATTTTTATGCCCTTCCCCTAGTCTGCTTTCTCTGAGCAGTCTGACTTGCTCTCTGCTGTCCAGTTGGTCTTAGATTTCTCCTGCTCACCTCATTTCCATCAATCAAACTTTTTTACGCTCTTCTCTTTTTTCCTTTACTCTTTTCTCTTTTCTTAGATTCCCTCTTTTATTGTCTCTTTCTGTTTTGCTTTTTGTGTTTACCCCTTTTCAGTCCCCTTTCTGATTAGATGAATGTACATTGTATTAATATTTTTATGATTTCTGAATATGTTCAGCACTGAGTAGCTTTCGTTCTAAGACTATAGTGGAACAAGGGGCTTACAACCTCTGGCAATTTCTCATGATACACAGAAATCTGATTTAACAACGTATCAAACAGTAGTTAGTGATGTGAAGACTTCATCAGGAGAAGGGAAGAATGGCTTGCTAAATTCATATTACCAAAGTGGATGGGCAGGCAAGCTTTGATAGAAAAGAGATAGGCAAGCTTTGATTGAAAAAGAGGTGAGCAAGCTTTGATAGAAAATAAATTTGTTTTAATTTAGCCTACATAAAATTAATGAATTTTCATATCATTTATCATCTCAATGTCCAATAATCTGCTAAACAGCGATTTGTTACTAAATGCAAAACTGAAAGAAACATATTAACAACAACTTATGGTCTCTGGTGATCACATGATGTCATGAAAATAGTTGGGAGCACCCAATTTGATGGTTTAGGGAGTTTAAAGGACACTTTAGGGTAACAGTAATGAAATTGGAAGGGGTGATTCGGGTGTTTTTTTAAAATTGGTAACATTTACTTGATTTTATTCTTTTGAGTAAATTCCATCATTATGGAATGTGATCATGTTACAAAATCAAATCCCAGTATGACTGCACTGTTAAAGTTGCATTAATTTTAGCTAATTAGATTATTATTAAGTCAATGATTAAACTATTGATATATATTCTTTGAAAACTAATCTATCAGACATCAGATTTATAGTGGATTCTATTTTATTTTTTCTGACTCACAGAACAGATAGAGTGTTTTGTTCTACAATTTATGTACATGTTTCACATTCCAGTTTATTCAACAGAAAGTCATTATGCATTCAATAAAATTTACTATCAAATTACTAACACTCTTAGGCCTGAACCTGCTTATATGGAATACATTGATTTAAATTATTGAGACTTACTACAAAGTACATAAATAGCAGATTATACTGCAGATCTTATTTTCAGATGTGAGACTACTGGAACCATAAAAATCATAATTTTTTATTGACATAGTTTGCCAAATAAGTAACATTTGTTTTCTTTGTGCTTCTTTTCAGATATTTTTAGTGTGAAAACAAACAGAAATGAAACCATACAAATAATGGAAAAGATGGACACCACAACCACAACAACAATAAACATATTTTCCATTTATGAAGGGGACAGAAATTTGGGTACTCAAGCATCAAGTTTTTGGTTCCTTAAAATTACCAGCCTTGCAGTTTTGTGGCATTTTGTGTCATAGCTGTATTAAACTGCAGTAACTGTGCAATTTTTGTGCATCATCATATATACCTTCAGCCTTATCTAAGTGAAAGCAAAGTTAAATTGGCCTCTAAATTCTATGCTCTGATATTATGTGATATGTTAGTTTAAGTGCTAAGTATTAGCCTGGGACTGGCTACTAGCAAGCATCAATTTCTACGTTGTCTGTTTTTTTTGTTTGTTTGTTTGTTTGTAACATCTCAACTATTCAACATGGAAAAAGGATGAAGACAGAAGACTTAAGTAGGTTAAGTTATTGTGATAGGTACAGCTAAGAAAGTTATAAAGTTATACATTAATATGTTGTTATTTTTCTCTTTTACTTGTCAAATATTGGACTGTTGTTTTCTTAATCTTTTATGTTCCTTTAAATAACTGCATTTCATTTACATGCCCATAAGTTATATCTATAGGGATCCATGAATATTATAAACAAAGTTGCTGGTTCGATCAAATTCTGGTCAAGGAATCATAGCATGCTTGAATTTCTTTATTTCTTATAATTAGATTGCAGAAAGCATATGGTATCTTTAATGTATCATTAACTAGTAGTTCTTTTAACAATTCAGCAATAAATATAATTACTTCCCAGTTTATTTTAAAACACTACAGAATAGTTTCCCTGCTCATGTATTTCTTTACTATATGCATACAATTTTGTAATGTTGCAAATACCTGATGAATTTAAAAAGGAGGAGAATCTTTGATGGCCATGGCAAAAATTGTTATTAACTTGATGTTGTAGAACTAGAATGAGAAACCAGTATCTGTGCTATAATCTTCTATACTGTAATACCCTAGCCAGCATGGTTAGCAATAAAGGATGCTGAGAACTGCTGTTCAGAAACATCTGTATGGCCAAAATTCTTTATCTCATCTATTGCCTATATTGTATTAAAAGAAAAGCTCTGATGCAGGTGTCTCATCAGGTACATCTGGATGGGCAATCAGTGGTATCATGCAGCTGTCATAACTTGATGCAGTTATTTGACTTTCTTCCTCAGTAAATAACAAAGTTCAGTGGCATAATTTGTCATCAAAATTTTGTGGAACCATTTAATTGTCTTTTGGAATATTTAGCATAAAGTTATCCATTGAAAAATTATTTACTGCAGGTCATTAAAGTTAAGGTTTAAAATAGATTTCTTTCTATCTCAACTGCATTTTATAACTGCCCATTGCTTTACCATCCAAATATTTCCTCAACTTGAAAAGGATTGTTCAACTCCATGTTAGAGCATATGAAGTAAATAAAACAGCTTTCTGGAAGATATCAGTTTAGATCGCTGGAAATCGTCCAAGCTTCCCTGCCATTGGATGTTTGGACGAAAAAGAAAAGATAGTCAGAAAGAGAAAAGAATGTGAAAGATGGGAGGGAAGATAGAAAAACAGATATGCCATAAAAGGGAATCCTTACTTGTATGAGGGTTCTGGCTCCACCCAATACCCTTTGATACCACTTTAAAGGAGAAATGAAAGAAAAGAAAATGGAATTAATCCATTTCTTAATACCCGTCACCAATAGATGATTGGGCTTACTAGGGTTTATATGCCAGCAACCCATTGTTTTATGGATGTTTGCAAGAATTCGCTTATACATTTTTGCATATACTGTATAGAATGTGATCCAGAAGATGGAGACATGTTTTCTTTGCTGCTACTACTACAGTCGTTTCCATCAATCTACCAAGAAAAATGTTACCTCTTTTATCCTAAAAAATTAATTTTAAAAAATCTGAAATGTAGCATCTGTTTATGATGTTTATGATATGCTATGAGATAAAAATATGAAAAAAATGTCAACTTATAATGATACTTTCTGCTATTTACTATTTACTCTCTAATACTTATTTTGAAGAGTATTTTCCATGTTTTTTGTAAATGGGCCTTTTTACACTTTCAAGAAAATTAATGTGTTTCATAGTATGGTAAGAAGTTACAATCCTACTATTAATTATATGCAAGAAGTCTAATATGAGTATTTTTACCGCAATCCTTAAAATCCCATTGAAAATCTACATACTACCACCTCAGCAGAATTAACCATTACAAAAAATGACTCCAATTTGTATTTACTGAAAATGCCAATAATTCATATCTCTAAAACCTGTTTTCATGGTAAAAATAATTTCTATGTAGTTTTCAATGGTATAATGGTATAACATAGAATATTTGTGATATGCATGGATACAAAAATTAGGATAAAAATATAAGGTGCAACAGGATGAATAACCCTTTTTGCTGTTGGAGTTCTAATGTGCACATCCTTTTTTGTATAATGTTATGTAGCAGGATAGAGCACTGCTTTTAATGACTGATGGGCTATTTTCAGAAGACTTTGCTCTCTTATTTTAAAATTAAATTACAATCCACCCAAACCAAATACTTCATCCCATTGAATATAGCAAAACTTTTCATCATATAAAATCTGTTCCATGCAAACAAAATTTAAGAATGCTCATCTGCTGATCAAATTGTACGGTAAAGTTTTAATTCTCATAGAGATGAATGACAGATAGGAGACAATACATGCCAGAGTCTTCAAAGTCAGAAGACTTTATTATAGATAGTTTTTTAAAAAACTTTTCCCATAGTCCTCAAGCCATTCTGTCTGAAAAAAAGTAATTTTATCTTCATACATGGAGTAATAATATCTTGATGACAGAAAATGAATGGAAACTGATGAGAGCAAGATGCTTTCTTACAATTAACGCACTGTAGCCTTGCAATACCCCCCAAAAAATCAATCTCACTCAACAAATAGCAACAATCCTTTCTATTAGGCACATAACAGATTCCAGACAGAAAATTTCCTTTGTAAGTATTAAACAAATGCACAGAATATTAAATTCTCTTTCTTGAAAGTATCCCAAATATTTCAAACTCGTATTGAAAAATCACTCATAATCATTTGACAATATGCAGCCTAAATTAAGCACCATTCTTTTGTGACTATGTAAAAAAAACCCACTAAAATTCATATATTACAGGATTGTGTCAGCTGTTGTGCTGACTGGGCATAACTAGGTGCTTCCTATTTTCTTCTAAAAGCAAATTCACAGGAATTTTCCTGTTTAAAAAACTACACGAAAAGTACATGTTGATTGGATGTCATAATATCCAATCAACATTAGCTGGCAATTTCATGAAGTATTCCAAAATACCATTGAAAAGCTACTATATTATTTTACACAGGCGATGCATTACATTTATATGACAATGTTAATGTAGTTTGCATTTTATCATTACCTTTCACCTTTCTGTCTCTTCCCATTAAATCAGTAAGATTCAGTTTTACTATTTGTACTTCACAAAACACTGGCATGATAAAAAATATATTGTATAGTATAAGCAATTAACATTTGCTCACTTTATCTATTACAACAGGCTATATAATTTGTCCATTGTGCCCTTTCTGTGCACCTAATTAGAATCAGTGTGAAACTCCATTCAGGTGATAAATATTTAATTGGAGGGCCCAGGAAGCAAAGAAGGAACATGTTCTGTATTTTATACAATTTTTGCAGTCAGATACTTTTAATATGCTTTGCACCCAAAATGATATTTTAAATATCTATGTTAAATGTTCTTGTGGTGGTCTACAATAATTACAATATATCTTGTTTACGTTACAGGTTTTTAAAGCCCTGTTTGAAGAGCAGAACAAGTGGTGGATTCTGTTCTCTAAATGTTTGTCACATCAAACATTTTCTATAGGCCACATTGCTTTAAAATTCTTTTAAGTGAGATAAGAGTTTAGCAGTGCTGCCTCAGAAATTGTACAAAACTTGGAGTAAATGAACTATAAACAAGTCAATAAAACATTAACAATATCAAAGAGTGGTGGAATTGGACAAATATTTAGAGCCAGAATACCTGTCCATGCTATGATCCTTCCAAAATTTAATCTTAAATTCTTACCAGGAGTGCCAAACATTGACTATCAATTATTGTATATAATATGCATTTGTATGTATATGCAATTAGGGTATGGAATATCTACTTGCTCCTGATGTTTTATAGATAAAAATGTTTTCTGTGTGAAGTTCTAAACTTTAAGTCTAACTACTTTGTCATGAAAATAGAAAATAGAAAAACATCTATTAGAAATATGACTCCATAAAAGGTTTGGCCCATGTCTTCTGCTGGATCTAAACCTAGTCCAATATTTCTATCAAAGGTTTCTAAACATTTCCGATACAAGCCAAGAAGCATCTCTGCTTCCTTAAGTTTATCAAACTTTCTTGGGTTTTATTAGCTGTTTTCTAACATACATCATTATATTTAAGAGGGGCATACCACAGAATGCATTCTTGTATCATGGTAGCCTGGACAAGGAGATAGTAATCTCTTAGAGTTGAACGTGTAGACTCATTTGCAGTATGCTAGTATGAGAGAGTAATGGCTGTAGAGAAGATATGTAGCAACTTTGTTCTTTGAAATTCAGAAATCCAAATCCAAAATCTAAAATTACTTCAAAACAAGAGTCTTTAAGGCATAGCCATTTCTGTGTTCCTATCCAATTCATGACCTATAACTATTGTGATAGTATAAATACAGGAAGAAAAACTGTCTCAGTGACTCTGTTGATTGAAAAGAGTTTGTGCTGATGTATACATTACTTTGCTTACAAAATTATTGTGTTTCTTATTATTACTAACACCTTTAATAACTATGATATAAGTTATTTTTCAGGTTAAAGTCTCAACAAATAGAAATTAAATGTTTATATATCTTCATTCTCACTAGATCATTTTTCTCCTTGCTTTTCATATATATACAATGAGCCAGAAACCTTAAATTATGTTGCCTTTAAATCTTTATTTAATCTATTTTATTGTGCACTCCCTGAAGTATAAAATTTTGTGCATTGTAGTGGATAAAAATCACAGCAATTGCGTAATTATGTCACAATGCCCTCATCATCCCCCTCCATGGAAACAGTCATCTTCTTCTTCCTTCTCCTCATCTTCTCTTCTTCCATCTGTTGATTCAAAGAGCTCAGAAAAATTTTAGGATGATTCCAGAGCCAAGCAGTCATAGTGAATGCTTGATTTGGGCTGAACAATTCAACTATATGTAACTCTGGCAGAGGAAAGATAGGCTGAAGCTGTACAAGTCGAATAGTATACTAAACATACATGGGAACAACAGAATTGATGCCTTTAGGATGCTTTACAATGGGATTGATGTTATTCTGCAAAACTCTGCCTTGAGTACAGGAGTATATTAAATTAATAGAGTACCACATATTGATTGTATGGCTCTCATTTACTTAAAGTGCTGTCATGTGTGTCAAATCCAACTAAAAAGGCTTGTATTTTCCAGAAAGCCATTTTCAACCCTAATCAACTAAATGATTTGGTCTCTTTTTATTTAACTCCTGTGACACCTGGGTAGAAATATAGTCACATTTTGTGTCTGTGCCCAAGTAAAATGTTTGCTGTTTCACACCCTCACCAGTGCTGGAATCTTTGCTTTTGATATAATCCCCTGAATATAGACACTGCTTATTATTACATGCTTTTGCTGTCAATATTTGCAAAAAGCTCATGTAAACTTCGTCAGTTTATATACTGTATCATTGTGTTGATTTTAATTATGCCACATTTTGATTTGAATTTCTGCTTCCTAAACTCCATCTCTTACTTTAAAATAGCATTTTGCACAGAGAGAGAGGTCCACAAAGACTCACTCATAACCATTTGTTTTTTTTTATTATCAACACTTGAAAGTGGAGACATAAAGTCAGCCAGGCAGAAAAAGACTGGTGACATTGAGAAATGTGCAATAGAAGTCTGCAGAATTAGAAAAGGGAAGATTGCCGTAATCTGTGATACAGATATGTCTATGAATCATTGCAAGGAAAATGATTTTGAATCGCCATCTTGAATTATCAATTAATATGCTAGAAAAATGCTATATTACTGATCAAGAGGACTTTATGAAGAAAACTTTACATCAGTAGTTCATGTCAGTGGCCTGCTATTTTGTTACCAAAATAGCAAAACATTTTTCTGCATTCAGTTATCCTGAACCTCTTCATAGGCCTTGATTGGACTAAGAGTCCTTAACTGTATTAGCACTGCAGCTAGGCTTCAGGCATATCCCTGGTTTTCTTTCTTTTGTTTAATAACTTTTCACAGACATTTATTTGGGCCTGTAAATATTGTTGATGCTATCTATTACTGATATTTTATATACTAAAACTTTGCCATCAACCATATTCAAGTACTGACATGTTCTGAACATGATGTTTATTTGTTGTGTTTTGCATATGGAATCTAAGTTTTAAAATAATCAAAAAACATTGTCATAGCTGTACTGAAGAAATACATTCTGAAGAACTATAATAGGGTGATGATTTGTAAGTACAATAATTTCTGTAATAAATAATAAACAATAATAAAACATTACCATTGCTGGTTTTATAAGATTATTAGCTCGTGAAACTTAATTCATTTTAAACGCATTCCATTGATGTCTTAGGATGTAATTTTGGGGTGTCAAAGACAGCATGCTTGGTGCCATATGATTTTCAGGTTTCTTTTCTGATGTCAGAGCCAGTGTTTGTTCCTCACTAACTTCTGTGGCTAATTTTTTCTGTAGCTGGAAAACTGTTCAAATTGGCCTCTTGGAGATAAGGACAGAAATGAGATGGGAGAGATTAAGGAACTGAAAGTTCATAAACTCCCTAATGTCCACCAACCTTGTCCAAGCCATAACTCGAAGAGAAATCAAATTAGCCATTTGATCGACATCTGTTCCATCTTTTTGTAACCGTGGGAAAAAGCCAAAATCAGAATAAGGGAGGCAACAGAGAGGCATAGATTTATAAGATTTTCTGCAGAGTATAGTGAAAATAGTCAAAATGGCACCCCTGATGGTTTAATCAAGGCTTTGCCTGATTTTTATGTGAGTCATGCGTGGCATACATAAAAAACAGAATATGCTTCAATCACACTGTCACGGCTGCTATCTTGATATTTTTACTATATCCTGCAGATAGCCTTGCAAATATCTCTCCATTTTCAATTTCATCTTGCTAGGCTGAAACCATAATGAGTGCTCATAATGAAAGCGCTCCCTGAACAGAATATAAGATTAGTCAGCCTCCTTCATGGAATAATCAACTTACTCTAGCCAATTTGTTTTTCATAGGTAGATGAGCAATATGTTCAACTGAAGGTCCTGGAACTACTTCCTTTTTGAAGACACTATGCAGCTGGCTATGTTTAACTTGGAGAGAGAGAAAAAATGTAGGTAGACGTGACAACAGTTTTCTAGGACTATGTGAAGGAATGTCATGCAAAAGGAAGTCAGTATGTTCAAGACCTCACGACTGCAAGATATGTATATTTAAATTATAGGAAGGCTGATTTCACTTGAAAGTAAAGAAAACGATCATAATAGTAGGAAGATTTTCAGCAATGGAACTATTATAACTAAGCAAGATACCGAACAACTTTTGAATGAGTTCAAGCAGTAGCTATGCAGCCATCAATTGGGAACCCTTTAGTTGAATTTTTGCACTTGATAACTTACATAGCACATATCATTTCTATGAATCTATGACTCTCCTTACCAGTGGTGGTGAACCTATGGCACGGGTGCCAGAGGCAGCACTCAGAGCCCTCTTTGTGGGCATGCGCGCAGTTGCTCCAGTCCTAGGCCTTCAGCTGGGTTTTATAAAATCTTTTCACTTTAGGCCTCCTCTGCCATGTGCAAAAAAAAAAAAAAGTTCAATCAGTCAATTTCAACTTCTCGCGGGGAAAAAAGATATTGCAAAGTTGGAATTGATTGATTGAACTTTTTAGCCCCACCCAGTCTGCCGTTACCACCGCAGCCATGCCCATCCAATGGGCCATGCCCACCCGGCACTCAACGATGCATAAGTGGGTTTTGGGTTGCAGTTTGGGCACTCAGTCTCTAAAAGGTTCGCCATCACTACTATAGATTATTTTTTATTTCTCATACTAACAATTGAATAAAAGATAAACTTCAACTATTTCTGAAAAAAATCCCAATACATTTTAATGTGTCTGAAGTTTTATTAAAATAATATATTTAGTAATATGTTTCTATTTCAAGAAATATTAAATCACCAGTTCCTCCAATAGTAATTTGATACAGTAGTCTGAAAAGAGAATCTTCATTACCATTTAAGAAAAGCACATCAAAAAACTTTCTTCTTATGTATGATCTAGTACCCACAGCAGACTATGTAAATGTCAAAGGGTAATCACCTCTCTTCAGGGCACCTTTTGGTCTCCAGACCTAATCTCATATATTTCCCTAAATTTCGCACAAAAAGCAATAATTATGTTTCAGACCAAAGACCAGGGTACTTTGGTCAGGAACTTAATATTTAGGTCCATGATTAAATCAGGAGCAAAAGCAATCAGATTTTGCCAATATCCCTCATATGATCAGTTTCCAAGCCTATTATTCTCTTGTTTCCAGCACCACCCATGAATTCTCTCTTCTTTTCCTCATACAGAAACAAATACAAAATACATGTTCACTACACGTTAACGGGACATAATATGTTCCCCTTAAGATATTTCTGAGAACTGTAATTCTGTCTTACAGCTTTTCATGTGCACTTTTAATTCTTTTAATACACTCATTCTCAATTAAGCCACTGTGTCTTTAATTTCAAAATCCCCTTAATTCTTAAGGTGCCAAGGTTGGGAGTGACCAGTACCTAATGTTCTGTCTATATGCCAAAGTTACACGTCTAAAAATGCAGAATCATGAAAAAATAATAATACATCTTTAGCAAGTATTTAGTATTTTCTGAGGAGTCCATCTTTGTAGAAAAACCATTCTTCCCATAATGCAATGATCATAGACTTGCTTGGATTCACAGGAGCTAATGTGTACATACAGGGACTTTATTTAAATTTTAGTTCCTTTGGTCCATAAACCTGTCTTGGCTTGAGTGTTTTCACTCAAAGGATGATCAATTACATTACTTTTAGAATTCAAGTTTTCTTCTTTCAGAAATTCACAGTTAGATTAAGCTTAGAAAAACTTGAGTTCTGAAAGGAAAAGAAATTGATCATCCTTTGAGTGAAAACACATAAGCAAAAAACATGAATGCTCCTGGCTTGTCCACAATGCCAAAGACTTAATAAAATAGGTCTGAGGTCTTGCACAAAAACATGTTCAGTACAATGCTTGTAATATTTATCACATTAAATTAGCAATGCGGTCAGCATCTCTAACACTAAATATTCTACTATCTATGTAAAATAAACACATTTGACTCTGCACATTCATGCTTTCCCAAATTACTATCATTCTTGAGGCATCATTTATGTATTCCTTTCCCTCTAAATGCTAGGGCAATTTAAATACTGGCACTAGGAATAAACCTTATTACAATAACGTGACTCCAAGGTGATAATTTTCCCCTCTAATGGCTAATTTTTAGTTAAATGTAAAACTCTTCACTCATTGCCTTTGTGCAATGACTTCTGTGGATCACAGAGATTTTATGACCTGAATCAAAAGGTATTGCTGAAAAGAGGGGAAAATGCTTATTCTACCAACTGGTGCCTCAGGAAGACATTTTAAATTGAAGCTCCTGTATTTCTAGTCTAATTAAATGGATTGTTCAGTTTCTGGAACTACTTTTGTCTGAAT
This sequence comes from Crotalus tigris, assembly GCF_016545835.1. Lineage (NCBI taxonomy): Eukaryota > Metazoa > Chordata > Lepidosauria > Squamata > Viperidae > Crotalus > Crotalus tigris. Next base: position 1,127,025 of record NW_024100104.1, on the reverse strand, counting down.
TATAAATTCTCCACATTTGAAAAAAGCTATTGATTTTTGTTTTATCTTGCCTCTGAATCATACATTGGTTTCCTTTATGACTCTTATTAAGAGCTTATTTTTAATAAATAGTTTCCTTCTATTTCTGTATTTCCCCACCAACTAGATTTTTTGCTTTTACAGACTCTTGAAAGAGTGCTCAGAAAGCAGCAAGACGTTCATTTTTTTCCCTTGGAAAATGTAATTTCTTTCGCTATTGCTTTAATGCAAAATTATGATGCAAATTTATTTTAACAGGTAATGAAATCAGGAAATTCTCTTCCTGAGAATGGGAACCTATGGTTTCAAAATATGTGTTTCACAGAACCTTAAATATTCTAAGTAAGAGTGATTCCTAATAATAACACCCCCAGCTATGAGGATAAAGCCGTGGGTAGCTTCTGCCATTATAAGTGTTATTATGGCTGTTGGTGGAAGCTACTGTGTGGCCTTTAGTTACAGTAGACTAGAATAATCTATGAAGTGACTTAGCAGTTCTCTCTTCTTACTCCATTATCAGGCAAGGAGTTCTTTTCCTTTGTTGACTAAATGTCAAGCAAAAATATTTTGTTTCTTTAAAAATAGAACATTTGATAAAACATTGATCAAATCTTTAATGACCTGGAAAGAAAAAAAAGGAACTTTTATATTTCTGAAGGCTCAAGACAAAAAATAGTATGTCTTCCCAAAAAGGAAAAAAAAATGTATTTGAATTTATTGATTATACTCAGAGATTCTGAGTTAACTTTTGAAGTGAAAAATTGGTTGGCTTTAAATTCCACAGGCAGTTGAAGAACATGCAAGCAATAGTATTTAAAGCCACAAAAATCTCAGGTTTAATTCATACCTATGTTTTAAAAGAACAAGTAGCCAGTTTTATTTGTCCTAAAGAAAAAATATGCTGACCTTTGGAATAGTTAATCTAAGTCCTTCATATCTCACTCATTGCAAGATGTGTGTGTTGATAATTCTTCACAGAAACGGGCAGCATACAGATATTGTATTAGTAAATAAATAGTCTGGTTATTCATTTTTCTTTCGGGGAATTCACAAAGTCAAGTTTATTTTGCTACTTTAGTCAGGTCGTATCATCACCTTTGATCTTCACCTTTGATCAGCTTCCTAAACTCTAGAGAATGCTTTCCAAATGTCATCCAAACTTCAATTATGCACATATCCAAAAGGATAGAAATTGTGTTCTTTTAGGTTTGGTGGTTGGATTCCTTCTTGCATGCAGAATATCTCCAGCCATCATTTCCACACATTATATTTAGTTTTATTGCCTCTCATTTCAACTTTATTTCTATCAAGAATTCTAACTCCCAGTGGTATCATTTACAAAGTTGATGAACACTCCCATCATTTCATGGTTTAAATAAGTGAAATATAGAATAAACTTCCTTTGGGTTATAAGATTTTTGGGTTATGAAGACTTTTTATACACCCGTGCCTTTAAACAAACTTCTTAACTCTGCATCATCTCCCTCTGCCTAGACTCTTCCTCTAAAAGAAAAAAAAATGCATATATTTGATAATTGGTAATTGTAGCAGTTCAGATCCATAGCTCAAAGTTTTTTGTCTCCCATCTGAATATCCAAGAACATCATGCTACTTCATTGGCAAAGAACTCAGTTGCTTAAGCAGTGGAATGGACTAAGCTGTATGAAATGGGAACAAAATAACCTGTTTTTCTATACATTAAAAAGATACTCTTTCATCTACCTGACAACACTTTATCCTATTGGATAAAAAATATTAATGTCAAAGTAGAAACCTGTGGTTATTCCAAATGACAGCTATTGTAAATGTTGGTGACTCAATCAGTGAAAGATTAAGAAATACAGTTCTTCACTTAATGAATGGGTACTTTCTCACTACCTATTTTGTAATTAGAGGGAAAGTACTTTGGTTTCTACTGGGCACCAGCCAAACAGTGCCAATATTTTCCCAGCAGCAGTTATTGCCTCTCAAGCATTAGAGCCCATTAAGAGCAGAACGCACAGCAAGTTTATATTTTAAAAACAGATCTCCCATTTAGAAAAAAGCTGCCAAAATTATACCAGTGGTAAATAAAAAGTCTAGAAGTGTTTATCATAAGATGTTTGGCACAAGGTTGATCCTAATTTACTAAAGAAATTAATTGGATTTCTAGCTTCCTGTTGACTTTTCTCCTATATGATCCTCAAGATTACTGTCAAGGAAATACAGCATATTAATTTAAAACGCATGATTCTTATAAAGGCTAGTGACATATTTAGAATTCTGAGAAAATGTTATACATACTCTCTCAAAATGATTACCAAGCTGCTCAAATGTTGGGGGCTGCTCACCAGTATTTTCATCCACCACATCTCCGCATATCTCCCAATTTATTCTAATTTTTGGAGAAATAAATACAGTTCTACAAAAATCACTGTATTGCATATAATAAAACAATGAATCATCGAACACCTAGAGGCAAGCAAACTCATTACCAAAAGCCAACATGGGTTTGTCAAAAACAAATCATGCCAGACAAATCTTATTGCATTCTTTGACCAAGTGACAAAATTAGTGGATCAGAGGAATGTTATGGATATAATTTACTTGGACTTCAGTAATGCATTTGATAAAGTAGATCACAACCTACTACTTGGTAAAATAGAAAAAAGCATCACCACCAGATGGATTTGTAGCTGGCTGACTTGCCGTACTCAGCATGTGATCCTCAATGGAACTGCATCTACATGGAGGGAAGTGTGTAGTGGGGTGCCCCAAGGCTCTGTTCTAGGCCCAGTGCTCTTCAACATCTTCATCAATGATTTCGATGAGGGGATAGATGGGGAACTCATCAAATTTGCAGATGACACCAAGCTGGAGGAATAGCCAACACTCCAGAGGATAGGCTTAAGATACAGGAGGATCTGGACAGATTTGAACACTGGCTGCTATCTAACAAAATGAAATTCAATGGTGAAAAAAGTAGGGTTCTACATTTAGGCAAGAAAAACCAAATGTACAGGTATAGTATAGGTGATACCTTGCTCAATAGTAGTAACTGTGAGAGAGATCTTTGAGTCCTAGTGGACAATCACTTAAATATGAGCGAGCAGTGTGCTGCAGCTGCCAAAAAAGCCAACACAGTGCTAGGCTGCATTAACAAGGGATAGAATCAAGATCACGTGAATACCACTTTAGAATGCCTTGGTAAGGCCACACTTGGAATACTGCATCCAGTTTCGGTCATCACGATGTAAAAAAGGTGTTGAGACTCTAGAAAGAGTACAGAGAAGAGCAACAAAGATGATTAGGGGATTGGAGGCTAAAACAGAAACGGTTGCTGGAATTGGGTATGTCTTAATGAAAAGAAGGACTAGGGGTAACATGATAGCAGTATTCCTATATCTCAGGGGTTGCCACAAAGAAGAGGGAGTCAAGCTATTCTCCAAAGTGCCTGAAGGCAAGACAAGAAGCAACAGATGGAAACTAATCAAGGAGAGAAGCAACCTAGAACTAAGGAGAAATTTTCTGACAGTTAGAACAATTAACCAGTGGAACAACCTGCTTCCAGAAGCTGTGAATGCTCCAACACTGGAGGTTTTTAAGAAGAGACTGGAAGCCATTTGTCTGAAATAGTATAGGGTTTCCTGCCTGAGCAGGGGATTAGACTAGATGACCTCCAAGGTCCCTTCTAACTAACTTTATTTATTTATTTATTTATTTATTTATTATGGATCATCACACAGTCAGCCAGATGTTCAGACTGGATTTGGCATTTTGTCTACCTATCGAGTCCTTACCCAGGACCTGGGATAGGCAGATGTGGATGTTTGATGGTATTACAGGTATCGTCCCAGGATGGAAGCAGTTCCTAGTAAGGCCGCTTTTTGCAATTGACTAATAGCGAATTTGTCAATGCCAATGGTGTTCAAGTGATGCTCCAGTTGTTTTGGGATTGCACCCAAGAAGCCTATCACTATTGGTACTACCCTTGCTTGCTTTTGCCACAGTTTTTCTATTTCTATTTGTAGGTCTTTTTATTTTGTTATCTTCTCCAGTTCTTTCTCATCTATTCTGCTGTGTCCAGGCACTGCCACGTCCACTATCCAGACTTTTTTTGTCTTTCTTATCGACAATTGTTAAGTCTGGGGTGTTATGTTGCAGGTGCTTGTCTGTTTGAATTCTGAAGTCCCGGAGCAGTTTAATTTTATCATTTTCTATGACTTTCTCTATTTTATGATCCCACCAGTTTTTGCTTACAGGCAAATGATATTTTTTGCAGATCTTCCAATGCACCATTGTTGCTACTTTGTCATGCCGCTGCTTGTAGTCAGTCTGTGCAATCTTCTTGCAACAGCTTACCAAGGTGGTCCACTGTTTCTTCAGCTTCTTTGCATAGGCGGCACTTACTGTCTGTTGCTGTCTTCTCAATTTTGACTTTGTATGCATTTGTCCTTAAGGCTTGGTCTTGTGCAGCCAGAATTAGTCCCTCGGTCTCTTTCTTCAATTTTCCTGCTCTTAGCCATTGCCAGGTTTTATTATTATCTGCTTTCCCAGCTATTTTTTTCATGTATTGGCCATGTAGTGCTTTGTCTTCCCATGCCTCTATTCTGTTCTTCATTTGGTCTTTCTTGTAGGCCAGTTTGGTCTCTCCAGTAGTTAGTAAGCCTTCCTGATATACTAATTTCAGTGCATCTTCATCATTGTTCTTCAGATATTCTTCCAAAGCCATTTTTTCTTCTTCAACCATCTGATGTACTTGTAGCATTCCACGCCCACCTATTTGCCTTGGTAGATAAAGTCTGTCAATGTCACTGCGTGGATGAAGGGCATGATTCATTGTCATTATTTTTCTGGTCTTCCTATCCATTGCTTTTAGTTCTGCTTGAGTCCAGTCCACTATTCCAGCTGTGTACCTAATGACTGGGATTGCCCAGGTGTTGATTGCCTTTATGGTATTTCCTCCATTGAGTTTGGACTTTAAGATCTTCTTCATACTCTTGATGTATTCACCTCTAATCTTTTTCTTGACTCCGGTGTGCTTGATGTTGTCAGCTTGAAGGATACCCAAGTATTTGTAGTAATCTTCCTCATCCAGATTCTTAATGTTATTTTCGTGTGGCATCTTGATTCCTTCAGTTTTCACTACTTTTCCTTGTTTGATAGTAAGTGTGGCACATTTGTCCAAGCCAAACTCCATAACAATATCTTGGCTATATATACGGACAGTGTTGAGCAGCGATTCTATTTCAGATGATGTTTTTCCATACAGCTTCAGATCATCCATGTAAAGGAGGTGGGATAGTCTAGCAGATGTTTTTGATGTTTGATAGCCATGTCCTGAGTTATTCAGTATTGTTGACAGAGGAAACAGTGCAATAACAAATAGTAATGGTGACAATGAATCTCCTTGAAATATTCCTCTCTTGATATTAACCTCTCCCAGTCTCTCACCATTGATCTGCAACTATGTCTTCCATTGTGCCATCGATCTTTACACAAATTTTCTGATGTTTCTACTGACTCCTGTTATTTCTAGGCACTTGATTATCCAGTTATATGGCAGAGAGTCAAATGCCTTTTTGTAGTCAATCCATGCCACATTCAGGTTGGTCTTCCTTTTCTTGCAGTTTTCCAAGATCATTTTGTCTATTAGGAGTTTATCTTTTGTTCCTCTGCTATTGGGGCAGTTTCCTTTCTGCTCAGGTGGTTCGTCCAGTTCTGTTTCTGTGAATACTTTATTTCGTATTATAAATCGACATTGATCTGCTAGTCTCTGTTCTGTTATTTCTGATTCTGGATGTTGTTCTTTCCAGAACTGGTGCATTTGTTTTAGATGTCCTCTTCTTGTTGGACTTGATCATTATTTCTTTGTTTTCAATCATGTATTTGTGACAGGTAAACACATTTTCTTTCAGTAGTTCTGCAGCTGCTGGCCCTGGTTGCTCAGCCAACAGTCCTGAGTCCTGTAACCCATTTTTCACCACATATTCAGGAACTCCAACATCTAGCGCGGACCTTGTTAACCCGGGTGACATCCAAGCTGGTATTATTATTATTGTTGTTGTTGTACCCTCTACCTTACTTTCTAAGAATGTGGTGTACATAGAAATAGTGGGCATGGTAGTATTTGTACTACACTGAGGATATTTTTTTTAATTGCAAGTATTTAAAAGATAAAATTCATCTGGGCATGGAGCCTGCAAATACCAACGATCCATTGTCAAATGCACTGACATCTATAGGCATCACACTGAGAATTCAGGGCAATCTTTTGACTCTCCTGGCATGAAGAGATTCAATATTGCCAATTACTCAATTACAAGTGGAAGGCAAATATATTTATATAAATAATGTTAAATAGTTAACATTTTCATTCTTTCATATAGCTCTTTAAGAGGATATCAGATTTTTTTAAATAAAGTTTTCAACTATTTCAGCTTTGACACTGCAAGAATTAACAGGTCTCAAGGTTCTGATACATCTATTACAACTAATCCAGTTTTATGAAAAATATCAACAACAAGGATGATTTTAGTTAATGTTTGGATGAGGAACAACCAGAAAATGCAGTGTTGCAGTCTAGACTAGGAAGTTGTAAAATCATGCTAGAAGGCAGCAGCAGCAACAATTTTCATTTTCTTTCAAAATAAACTACTTGCTGCCAACAGACTTTATATTTATATCTTATCTAGAATGGCTGGGATAAGATAGAATTCAGTAAGAATATGAGTTAAAAACAACTTATGAAGAAAGAAAACTAAAGAATGTTTCAAGAACTGTACTAAGAATTTAAAGTATGCACCAATTGGTTACCAGAAACAGAGATTTACTAAGCAGACATGGGGAGGAGGGTTTCATGAGATATAAAATCTAACCTATAAGAAAGGGGGCATGGTTCCCTAGTGGTTAAGATAATGGGTTTGGGCAGTTTGAGACCTAAGCACCACATGATGGGGTGAGCTCTCGTTCTTGCCCAACTCCTGCCAATCTAGCTGTCTGAAAGCATGCAAATGCAAATAGATAAGTAGATAACATTTCGGTAGAAAGGTAACAGCATTCTGTGCACCTTAGGCTATAATGCTGGCCACGTGACCACAGAAATGTTTTTGGACAACATTAGAAAAGAAGATGAGCACCACACCCTAGAGTCAGACACAATTGGACAGGGGAAAAACTTTACCTTTTTATTTTTAACCTCAAAGTCCTGCTTGACCTATCAGCAACTTTTGATGGTATCAAACATGATTTCTTTCTGAAGTGCCTGATGAGGACAGGGATTGAAGTATTACCAATAACTGAAGATACTCAGTTATATACCATCACCCCAGGCTGAGTTAAAGATGATTAAACTCTGGGAGAAACAAGCTAAGAAAGACTCCAAACAAATTGGCTTGCTATTTATTGGAGGATTATCTAGTTCTCTGTTGCCTCTGGTGCCAAGGTGTGATCTAGACTCTGCAAGGACTTGACTACTGATTCAGGCCTCCTTGGGGAATCAAAGCTATTAATGAATGAGCAAGAAGAAATTGTGGCAATGAGGCTCTTCACTCAGCTTTTACTGGTTTGCCACTTGTAGCCTTATGGGAATGTGTAAAATGGCAATGGGAAATCATACCAGTAATTATTATTACTGCTGATTGTTGTAATGGACACTGCATGGTACCTTTGAAGATTACTCAAAACAAAATACAGTCCCATATGCTAATAGGTGACAATCATCTCAATTGAATTATTTCTATATTTGATCTTTAACGGTCCTAATGATAGCTAGGTACCTGCTAGTACAACCAAGCCACTCAAATAGAATTAATCATATCCTATAGAGAGAGATATTCTCCAGTCTATAAATAGAAGGGGGGGCTGACAGAAGGATGTTTTTTCAGTGGTCATTTCCACCGTATGAAACTGGCTTCCCCCAGAGATCTGATTGATGACTACCTTGACTCTATTTCAAAAGGTAGTTATTCCAAAAGATCTTTAAAAGCTGAAGTTGTTGATTGCATTGCCTGATGGCTGTGGCAATGTTACAATTGATTATGTTTTGTTTTTAATCTCTCTTTTTTATGCTTTTATAACTGTAAACTATCAAAAGTGTTTGGATTCTGGAGGGTTATATCAATAAATAAACAAATCTGTTACAGTGAGAAAAGTTACTATAAAGGAAAAAAGGGTACAATTCTGAGGAGAATGAAGTTTTTTGTTTAAAATATGTACTTTTCTTCATAAAATTGGGGCAAGCATGATCATTCACCAAGTTTACAAAGAAGCATTCCTTTTAGTAGAAAATTATTATTTGTGGTTAATTTTACAAGTACACAAAACTTATTTTTGTGCGTGTATTCAGAAAATAATCCATCTTCTTTCATTGCAATAAATGAATTTAAACATTCTTAATCATTCATTGTAGTACAAATCTGTGATAAAAAAAATGATAGCCTAATGAGAGAAGGAACATATTTATGTCTCCTCACTGGTGCTAACCTCCTTTTCCCTGTGGGAAGAGAAGCAACTTTGCTTACATGTATATATAATTCCAAAACTCATTTTATAGCACTGCTGAAAAAATATCCTGTAGGCAATACATCTGCCAGATCATAATATGCAATTATAGATCAGTATAAATCCTCCCTTGTTGTGCAGTTAGAAAATAATTTCTACTCCCTGGAGCAACATATTTACTCATGATGAGAACCTTACACATTATTTTTGAAGCACTGTTCATCATATTGCATTATAGAGCTTGTAAGAGAAGCCATTAGTGTGGTGGTTAAGACACTGGACTGAGGTATTGCCAAATCTTTCCATCTTTGTGCATATAATAATATCACTGCAGTTATCATATATAAAACCAATATTTAATGAACTTTTTCCAACTGCTTATCCATTGGTCTCAAGAGGAAAAGTCCAAGTTTCAGTTGAATCTTAATCTGAATCACTGTATGTATTTGAAACCCAAATTTGTAGCTTTCATGCATGTTGATCAAACATGATAAAATAATCTTTATTGTTCATATTTCCAACATAAATTTAAAATACATTTATATATCCTAAATATTTTTTGTGATATCATATACCAATGGTACCTCATTGTATTAAAATTCTCTTTAAGATTATAACATAGAATGAATTTCAGTTCTTTCAACTGTATTTTTCCCATTGTTCCATCTCTATATAACAAACAAAAATTTTAACCCCCTTTATTGTTTATTACCTTGTTCCTTTTCTCTTTCAAATTTTAATATATGCTTATATACTTTAACAACAAAATAGTCATCATTTGTACATGATTCTGTTTCAAAATCTCCAATGTCTTCCAATGTTCAATACCATAAATTCTGCTTTAAATCTTTCTGATAAATAATGAAAGTATTGACAGCTGTGTCCCTCTGCCATCAATTGTTCTCTTCATTTTATCTGATAGTTCAACAAAATTCCCACAATATGTTAACTGTTTCTGTTTGCCTGTTATTTCTCATCTATAGAATGCTTCATGTGGTGAGAGCCACCCCAATTTCTAACTCTAAAGGTCTTCTATTTTTCAGCAACTATAATGAAATATATGAATGATCTTTGAAGAAGACAGGTGGAGATGCTGTTTAGGAAACCATCAGACATTTAACAATCAGAGGAAAAACTTAGGAAACATCTATCCTAATGGAACAAATAATTAAAACTGGAGGTGGGAAATTTGTACACTCAGGCTTGCAAGATTCTGTTAACGTAGCCTTACAATAAATAGAATTAGTTCATCTTACCAGGTTTCCTGTCTGTTTTGTCTGGGACGACTGACATCAACACTCACTCTTTCATCCAAACCAAGCAGCTCTTATTTCTCATTCACTGTAAGTTGATTGTATCTGATAGTGTATAAGAAAACTAGCCTTTTGCAAACTTTATGTCCATTACGGGCTGCACTGCAGTTGTGAGGCTGACTGAAATCCCTCCACTCCCAGCCACATGACTCATAACTAAAAAAATCCCCTCACTTTCTCTGATCCCCTGACAAGAAGCAGCTCTCTGGAGCAATCTCACAATCTATCCACAGAAACTCTACTCACCAGTGTTATGTGCTCCTGGCTACTTTCCTTCGTGACCAGAGGCAAGCTCGCCTGACCAATAACCAGCCAAGATACAGTGAAGGCCTTTTGTTTTGTTTATTGCAATAAGCGGAGAGAGAAGCTATCAAAGCTTGGTTCTCTCCAAAGTTTCAACCCAAAATAGTCCCTTCTTTATGCAACCCTGTCCCGGCCGTCACATTCCTCCTCTTTCCCCATTGGCTGAGGTACTATGAGATTACACTCTTTCCAACCATCTCCTAACTATTTCCTGCTACATACTAAATCATTGTACATTAATAATATAAAATATTAGACATATTCAATTCTTGGTTTTGAGTTCTGGGCCCCTTAGAACAATAGGTTCTTTCCTGTATTTCAGTTTAGTTAAGTTTCCCTGGCTAGACATTTCCTCTTGCAATTTTTTTTATAGCTTGTATTCTTCCTTTCTGACTCTAAGACCCAGCTAATTTTTGGCTACGTATTTATCTTACATCCTCCCTTTATGCTATCTGTTTCCCATCCATTATAGTTTCTTTAGTAAGCTTGTTTCTCCAGTCAGAAAGTTTCCACTGCAGAAAATTCAATTTTAAATTTCTCTTTCAGTATTAAATTTTGAAAGATCTTTCTTTTACTTCTATCACCAGAATTCACTGCCTGATTGCTTATCTGGGCTGCAATGCTGTCTCTGCTCCTTCAGTGATGTGTAGCCCCACCCACCCCTACCATCGAAACGTATCCTGAAGCCAGAAAATAATAATAATAATAATAATAATAATAATAATAATAATAATAATAATAATTACAACACAATAATAATGATAATAACAATGATACTACTACTGCTAATAATAATAATAATAATGATGATGTTAAAGGGACCTTGGAGGTCATCTAGTCCAACCCCCTGCTCAGGCAGGAAACCTTATACCATTTCAGACAAAGGGCTGTCCAATCTCTTCTTAAAGACTTCCAGTGTTGGAGCATTCACATCTTCTGGAGGCTGGTTATTCCAATGATTAATTGTTCTAACTGTCAGGAAGTTTCTCCTTAGTTCTAGGTTGCTTCTCTCTTTGGTTAGTTTCCATCCATTGCTTCTTGTCTTCAGGTGCTTTGGAGAATAGCTTGACTCCCTCTTCTTTGTGGCAACCCTTGAGCTATTGAAACATTGCTATCATGTCCCCCCTCATTCTTCTCTTCATTAAACTAGACATACCCAATTCCAGCAATGCTTCCTTGTATGTTTTAGCTTCCAGTCCCTAATCATCTTTGTTGCTTTATTGCTTATATATTGTACTGCAATATATAAGCAACTGAGATGCAAGAAAGAAGCTAGCTTTATAAGTGGATAAAGTATCACCTGCATTTCCACATATGTTTCAACAAGCAATCAGTTTTGCTAAATGATTGAAATCTCACCAATAAATCTTCTTCAAATTTTTCATTTAGTTTTAAAAGCACAACATTCTCACTTGCCTGGTTTGTCCTGTTTTCATAAAAGTTTCATATGTTTTATAAAGCCAAGATACTGTGTGTACATCCAGTATGTACAGACAAAATACAGGTTGAGAGTAGGAATAATGTGCAAGTATGATTTACACATACCTGAATTGTTATCTGTCCTTGATATTACAAAACTATTGTTGTGAGAAGAATTATGGGCTATCCAACAAAGGCTGGTCACACATATAATAAGAGCTTTTGGAGCTACGGGAGTAATGTACAATATTTTGTAACTAGCTGTCATCTGCTGCTAGACAAATCCACAAGGTTCAGCTCTGACAAAGCTGCCATAAATCAGGGATGCACATTTTCTTATCCAAAGATAGCAATAGGCCTTTGAGGAGCATGCTGAAAGCCATCCTTAAAAAAAAAAAAAGGACATGCTGGGATAAAGAATCTCAGTTCATCCAGCCAGATAATTAATTCTACTAGTGTTATTACCATTGGAAAGTTTCTCCTAATAGTCAGCTAGAATTTGCCTCCAGATATTTAACATCTTTATTATACAACCTGTAATCTGAGACAATAGAATATAAAGTGTGGCCTTCTTTTGAATGAAAGCCCTTTACAGGATATGGGTTAAGTATGGTATTCTTAATCAGTTGTTTTTATTTAAAATGCATATCAAATACACTTCATTTCTCTTGACATTATTTTCCTGTCCTGAGATCTCCCTTGTTGTCCTACTTTGCATTTGTTCCAATTGCAATTTAGGTCACCAGCCTACCAGCTCTTTTCCATCTCCTGCTCTTTCTTAATCTGATTACATCCCTAATTAAGTATTATTCTATGGTATTGATCATACTAGCTGAAAATTCTGAGACTAACACTGAATTTGAAAGCATCAAACTTGAGAAGACTTTATAGGTGGTAATTTTGAAAAATCACACAGGATAATCCATTGACCAACTATCTTCTAACAAATTCTGCTGGCTTTCTAGCTTGGTTTTAGAGAACAGATGACACCGCACAGGAAATGCCAAAATTAATTCTGCTTCCCAATGATGATAAATTAAATTTTCACAGTATATTTTTCACAGGTCTTAAACCATGCAAATAATCTTTGCCCTTGTGGAAGCATTGTTTGGGGTAATTGGAATTGTTGTGACATTATTTTATCTAAGTAAAATGGCTAGAATTCTCACTATCAAATTCTACATAATTGCTGAAGTATTTTTTCAAGAATAAAGTTATATAAACACAGTTCGTAGGTTTTAACAATGTGAATTGTCGCCAAGGCTTATCCTGGAAAATCTGCAGCTCACAAATCAATTAAAGCTGAGGAAAGGTTTTTCAGTTCACCAAGGCCACTTGGGTCAATAGTGATAGTAAGATGCATCTTCTTCCAAACTGCACACATAGCCTTTACATTTTTTAATCTATTTGTTTGTTCATTTCCCATAAAATATCCGCTCTCAAGTAAATGCATTTATTTATTTAAGTGTAAATCCATCAAGAATAAATTTAGCACTGAATTCTTCCACTTTGGATCCATCTAGTGCCTTTATCTATCTGAGATTCTGCTTCTATTTATTGAGTCCATTCATGTCATATTAATGGAAATTGTCATTGTTGTTTTTGCTTTGTTATAAAGTTCTGAATTATAAACAGAGACAATTATTTGGTAAAATGAAAAATAAAAATAAAAAATACCACTCCACACAAAAATGCCCTTGGTGGGAGAAAGAACTCACAAAAAATCCCATACTTTTGTGTATTAATGTCTAATGTTGTCAGGGAAACAAATACATGTTCAGTTTTCACCTATTAAATACTACAGCCATCCAGTGATGGTATTCAGCCAGTTCGCACCAGTTCGGCAGAACTGGTAATAATTTTTTGTTGCCCAAGCCCAGAATGGACTTTCGGAAGCAGCATCCACACAGAGAACCAGTTGTTTACATATTTGAATTCCCAAACAGTCTAGCTATATTTCATTAATTGCAGTTGTTCTAATATGTTGTCTTCCAAATATATCAGGATACAATTATCAAAATTCCCAGCCACTATAACTAGCCAATGGTCATATTAGCTAATATTTTTCCTTTTTCAGGATCCTAAAAGGTTTTATTTAATTGCATTCAAATGGAGTCCATAAAGCTTTGACTGAGAAATGTAAATTCTACTTTAGGATACATCACTTTCAGCTACCACCCCACCATCTGAAATAATTCTGTAGTCCATCATTTGAAAAGGTTACTAGATAGCACTTTCATGTTCTCAAACCATTCACTGAACTACAGGTCTTTATATGAATGCTAAAAATCAACCAGTGTCTCAGAGTAAACAGAAATAATATTTTCACAGAATTTCAGAAACTTGCTTTGAAATTACTCTTGCAGCTTCCTTGACATATCATCATTAAGAATACACCAAGGATCATTCCTCCTGTGGATCAAGCAGCTATGATGGCTGCTTTTCACAAAGCAGCCCGTTCCTGGGTTGTGTAAAAGCAGCAGGACTTTTACAATCAGCTGTCCTGTGGCTTGAATCTCTTCCCTGGGAGAAAGGGAAGAGAACAGCTGCTCAGGTAGAGGTAAGAGCTCCCCTGGATCCCCATAATTTCAGGGATCGGAGGGTAGAGCTCCCTCAAAGCCTGAGCCAACTCCGCACTCCAGGACGTCTTTGTCCCGAACTTTTGGGATGAAGCAAGGCGCCGCTCCCACATCTGCTTTTTTCAGAGGCTTGTGAGTATTCAAATGCAGACGGAACAGACCAGGAGAAAGTGGATTTAAGATTTATTGTGACTTTAACTTCTGCAAGCATCTTCCCCCTCTTTTTTGTTTACTTTCCCTTTTGAAGAAAGGGAAAGTGAAAGGCAAAATGGCGATTGTCTTTCTTGTTTGATCTGCATTACAAAGTTAAAATCCGGATACAGACTAATGCTTTAAATATAGAAACAAGAATTTGTCTTTTTATTTCTTGTTCTTTCTTTTTTCTCTGTAATCTTTTTTCTTTTTTAAGGAATATTTAAAAGAACTGTGATTTTTTCTTTTCCTTTCCTTTTCTTTTTTTTTTAAACAAGAATCTTTTTTCTTAGAACTTAATGAAAATGGCTTCAAAACGCCTGCCTCCTCCTCCTAAAGCTACTATCTCTTCCCCAATGACCCAGCCTGTTTCCCAGAAACCAAAATCACCTCCACCCTCTCCTCCTCCTGCAATTTCTCTTAAAGATTTACAAGAAGCTTTTAAAAAGCATGCTTTGGAAATTAAGGAGGAAGTAAAAGATCTTATAATTGCAGAGAGGGCTGTTACAGAAGAATTATTGGAGACAAAAAATAAGCAAATTAGAGAAGACATACTTTTTGCCTTCCAGGGCCTTGCTCTGCACATAGAGAGGATTGACGACAGGATCGAGGAGATTACTGAAAATGCAACAAGAATGGAATCCAGGATGGAGGAGGTAGAGAATAAGATAGAAATCACACAGGATGAACAAATCATGTCACAATATAGAGAGATGGAGTATGCATTGCGTATCGGGGCTGAGAGAGAATCCTCAGGAGGACTTAAAGATGCTTATTGTGAAAGATATCGCTCTTAATCTGGGCTGGAGGCCTGAAATAATCGGGAATGAGATAGAAAAAATTTTAGAGTCAACTCACGGGTTGCTAGACAGAGAAACTTACCAAGAGATGTGGTCATCTACTTTTCTAGAAGATTTATTTGTAATGAAATTATACAGGCTTTTTATAAACAAAAGTTTCAAATTGCAGATCAAGATGTGATAATTTTAAAAGAAATACCTCCCAAAATTTTAAGAGGCAGAAAAGACTTTGCTTTTCTGTCTGATGAATTAAAGCATCGTCAAATCCAGTTTAGATGGGAGATTCCAAGAGGAATAATAGTGAATTATGAGGGGACACGTCATAGATTAACTACAGTTCTGAAGGCAAGAGATTTTTTATCATTCTATTTTAAAGGCAAGATCATCTTCATCCCCACAAACAAGGATAATGGAAGAGCCTGTTATGGCAGGAGTCTCATCAATGATGGTTATGGAACAAGCTGTACAGAATTTTGAGATAAAAGAACAAAGGATGACACGAGCTGCCCATAAACATAAAGAAAAAGAGCAGCAGCAGAAGAGTGGAGATAAAGTTGAAGGCATGGTTATTACAGAGCCTGTGGGAGGGGCAAGACCCAAAAGATCTTCGACAGTGGATCTGCAGGCCATGCTCCAGAGGCTCCAGGCTGGTGGAGATGGCCAGGCTCCTGACTTGGAATGTTAATGGCTTAAATGTGCCACAGAAACGAAGAAAGGTTTTCCACTATTTGAAACAACACAACAATGATTTGATATGTCTGCAAGAGACTCATATAACTTTAAAGTACTCCAAACTTTTGATGAATCCTCGTTTGCGTTCACATTTCATTGCTCCAGCTCCAGGGAAAAAAGGGGGAGTGGTAATTTACGTGAAGAAAAATTTTCCATCTAAATTAATTGAGACTGACTCTGAAGGAAGATATCTTTTTGTGGAATTATCATTACAAGGTAAAAAAGTTCTTATTGTTGGATTATATGCTCCTAATCAGCAACAGAAATAATTTTATAAGTTTTTGCATGGGAAGATATCCCAGTTGGATTATAAATCTGTAATCTTGATGGGTGACTGGAATGGGGTTCTAGATTCAACTATAGATAAAAGGAGCTCTTCTAAAACTTTTACCCAAACTAGGTTACCTAAAACTTTTTTTGATTTGAAAGAAGAATTGGAGCTTATTGATATTTGGTGAGAAAGGAATACAAGTGATAGAGATTTCACTTTTTATTCGGATAGACATCAATCATTTTCAAGAATTGACTTTTTCTTGATTACTAGTGACCTTCTTTCTAGAGTGAGGAAGGTGAAAATTTTTCCCAGAACTTTGTCAGATCACAGTCCGGTGTGGATGGAATTACATTTGGAAGATGGGAATAGAAGACCCTGGAGATTGAATGAGAATTTGTTTACTCGGGAAGAGTTTGTACAAAAATGTAAAGAGCATTTAAAGGACTTTTTTGCTATAAACATGAATAAGGGAACATCGATGTCCATGGTTTGGGATGCCAGTAAGGCATATATGAGGGGAATTTTGATTCAATTGAGTAAGGTTTTTAGGGAAAAAGGGTTAAAAAGATGTAGAGAAATAGAAGAAGAGATTAAATTAAAAGAACAAGAGTTTGTTCTTAATCCAACTGACAATAATTTAAAGGTATCTATAAAGATGCTTAAGGAACAATTTAATATGTTGATGGCAGATCAGGCGGCTACTAATCTCTCGTACATGAGACATAATACTTTCTGTAACGCGAATAAGCCTGGGAGGTGGTTGGCTTATCAGTTACAAAAGAAACAGAAAGCTAGAATTATAGAGAAAGTAAAATATAAAGGTACTGAGGTTTTTCAGCAAAATTTGATCCAAAAGAGTTTTTTAGATTTTTATACAAAATTATATTCAAGTGATAACATAAAGGCTGTGGATATAGACAAATACTTACAATCTGTGCATTTTCCTAAACTTTCAGAGGAACAACAAAATGGGATGAATAGATTAATTACTGTGGAGGAAATTGGTTTAGCTATTAAGCAGTTAAAGGTTGGAAAATCTCTGGGAACAGATGGATTGACTTCGAGGTATTATAAGACTTTATCTGAAGAAATGATGGAGCCTCTAAAGGAACTTTTTAATAGTATTGTGTTGGGTACACAAGTGCCTCCTTCTTGGAAAAGAGCCTTTATATCACTGATTCCAAAGGAAGATCAGGATCTTACAGAGCCTAAGAATTATAGGCCAATTTCATTATTAAATGTTGATTATAAGATTTTTACAAAAATTTTGGCAAACAGATTAATGCAGGTTATGAAGGACTTGATTCATAATGATCAAGCAGGATTTATAACAGGACGATATATGAAATATAATGTTAGACAAATTATAAATTTAATTGAATACTTGGATAAGAATAATCAGATTCCTGTGGCTTTTATCTTTTTGGGTGCTGAAAAAGCCTTTGATCAATTAGATTGGAAATTTCTATTTTCATTGATAGAGAAAATGAATTTTGGGGATAATTTTTTACATGCACTTAAAGCTAAATATCAGCAACAATCCGCACAAATCGTTGTAAATGGGGGATTGACTGAGAATTTTAATATTGAAAAAGGGACAAGACAAGGATGCCCATTATCCCCATTGTTATTTGTTTTAACGCTGGAAATTTTATTGATTCAGATTCGAGAATCAAAGGTAGTTAAGGGTGTAAAGATAAGGAAGAATGAGTATAAATTGCGGGCTTTTGCGGATGATTTGGTCTTAATTTTGGAACAATCGAATCAAGCGATTGATTGTTTATTAGAACTTATAACACAGTATGGGAATGTCTCTGGTTTTAAAGTCAATAATTATAAGACTAAGATATTATCTAAGAATATGGTAGTTAAGGATAGGGAAAGTTTGGTCAAAGCCACAGGTTTTCAGATGGTAAAAAAGATTAAATATTTGGGAGTATATTTAACCGCTTCAAATGGAAAATTGTATAAGAATAATTATGAACCATTATGGGGAAAAGGACAAAAGGACTTAAAAGACTGGAAAAAACTGCAATTGTCATTGTTGGGGAGAATTTCAGCTGTAAAAATGAATGTTCTACCAAAGTTCCTTTTTTTGTTTCAGATGATACCTATTTTAAAAAAAGAGGCAAATTTGGATGAATGGCAAAGGGGTATCAACAATTTTATATGGGCCGGAAAGAAACCAAGGGTTAAGTTTAAGATTTTACAGGATGCTCGAGAAAGAGGAGGACTTAAGGCACCCAACTTGAAATTATATTATGATGCAGCTGCTTTAACTTGGTTAAGCGATTGGCTCAACTTAACAAATAAGGATATTCTGTTTTTGGAAGGTTGGGACTTAATATATGGTTGGCATGCATATGTGATTTTCAATAAGAAAGTTGATCAGATTTTTAAATTACATATTTTGAGGAATGCCTTACTTCGTGTTTGGAAAAAGTATTATTACAGATTGAATTATAAAATACCTATCTGGGGGATTCCCAGACATGCATTTGAGGGAATTTCTAAGGGGACAAAATCTCGTATAAAGAATTGTTAATTTGGTCTGGTTCGAATTGGCATTTGAAATCCCTAGATGTATTAAGGCAAGAAAATACTCTACAGTCATGGTTTCAATACTTACAAATAGTGGATAGATGGACTGTAGATAAGAAAGAGGGAATAACATTAGAAGATAAACAATTGGTTATTCAGATTAAAAATCAGAGTCAGGCCCATATAAAAAGAATTTACAATGTTTTATTAGAGTTAGACTCGGAAACAGAATTGGTTAAAGATTGTATGATTAAATGGGCTCAAAATATACAGGAACTGATTTCATTGGATTTATGGGAGACAATTTGGACTAGAAATGTTAAATTTACACAAGCTCAAAATTTGAGAGAAAATTTTTATAAAATGTTTTACAGATGGCATTTAGATCCTAAAAAATTATCTTGTATGTATCCTAACATACAGCCCAAATGTTGGAGATGTGGCAATAAAGATGCGACATATTTTCATATTTGATGGAATTGTAAAAAGGTAAAGGCATTTTGGATTATGATTTGGTGGAACATTCAAAAGATTTTTAGAAGGAAGATAAAGTTTACTCCTCAACTATTTTTATTGGGTATCTTTGTGGATTTAAATGATAAAGAAACTATTTTGATGTTGAATTTATTAACTGCCGCAAGGTTATTAATAGGTTTATATTGGAAGAAAGATTCTTTGCCTACTTTAGAAGAATGGGTATTTAAAGTATCTAGTTTTGCAGAGATGGCAAAAATTTCTGCCTATTTAAAGGATCATACACAAGAAAGATATATCACTGTATGGAGAAGATGGATAGATTATATTCAGAAAAAGTATGGAACTAAAAAGTTTCATTTATTCTATGAATGAATATTATAGTAAATATTACAGAGAATTGTCTTATAGGCTATTGGAGTATGATATTTTTTTTCTTTTTTATTATTATTATTTTTTCTTTTTTCTTTTTCTTTTCTTTTTTCTTATTATTATAAATCCTTTTAATTATTAACCCTGTATTCTGCTCTGGGAAGTGAAGGGAGGGGGGTTGGGGGTGGGAGGGAGGAAATGTGGGGGGTAAGTGTAATATAGATAATGGTTGCTTATAGGGGGGCGGCCTGGGCACCCCCCTTATGCTGCGTTCATGGGTTTGATAGGGATGAGTGGTGGGCAAGTGTAGAGAGGAAGTAGGGTAGTGAGAGCAGAAGGGGAGGGGAAGAGAGTAGGATGGGAGGTGAGAAAGAGGAGGGAAGTAGGGAATGTTTTAAGAGAGGGTGGACGCAGCCTGGGGGGAGTGCGCAGGTCGTAATAATGTTTATTTTATCCTAAAATTGTATTGTATACTTTTTTTATAATGTTTATATGGAAAAAATAAAAAACTTTCATTAAAAAAAAAAAGAATACACCAAGGATTCTAATCAATGAAAAGTTAGAGAGGTTATACTACAAACTTCCTTAAGTACAACATGAATTTTGTCAGACCTTAGAAAAAGGAATCAATATTTGAAAAGATTTTGAAAGGAAAAGCTACCTAATTTCAATTAAACTTCTTATATAAACAGGGAATCCTAGCTTTGGATCTCTTTCAACAGCTGGTTATTTAAGAATGTCAACAATTAATTCTTGCATTTTGAAAGAAGCAACATCAAGCAAGGATTGTACCACAACAGTACAGCTGTTGTTTTATACATAAACATACATAAAATAATATATGCAGACTCAAGAATGCCTTTTGCTTAAATCCTTCTGATGTTTCCTCAAATAAACCAAATCTGCACTAAAATCACTTTCCTTCTGACAAGATTTAACATTGTTACCAGGTATAATTTCCCAAAGATGATTCTCTGTAGAAAAGCTCACATCTAATTTCACAATCTTCTTCCTTATAATAGTATTTCAAATCAGGCCCTTTTTTTGTTTCTCATTTATCTATTTTTGTACAGTTTTCTAAGCTAAGTCGGAACCTTTCTAGATTCTTTCGATATTAGAAGGAAAAGTTTGAGGCTCTTACTGGTTGACTTTCTTTGTTTCTTTTTCTTTCTGAAGTTTGCCATATATTTCTATATAAAGCAGTGACTATGCACAGCATGCTCTATTTTTTTTTAGAAAAGAAGACTTTCATAAAAGAACAGACTGGCACTGTAGTTCTTAGTTTATAAAAAAAAAGAAAAATATTCAATATGTTTTTAACTAATTTCAGTAAGCTGGTAAGTCTAATGACATACCTACATCATAAATCGAACCTACGCTGCACAATACTTAATGCAGATGTGTCTGGGCAACTGTTAGAATCTTTGAACAATCCTATCAACTTCTGATATGTTGAGGTTGCAATTTCCAAAATTCCCATTAATTCTATTACCTGGACATTCTGGCAATTGCCATGGAAGATGCAATGCTAATGCAGACTGATTCGAAATGTAAACTTTAGAACTTAGCAAAACATTCCTCAAGCCATTTGCTATCCTAAGTGATTTCTCAATTGCATAGCAGCTAAAGAGACAAATTATGAATCCCTGGTCTAAATTATATTAATTATAAAGAATTATAAATACCTACTTTACATTTTACAACTGCCATAAACTGGCTAAATAATCTTAACTGAACTGTTCTCTATCAACCTCAGCTTTTCATAACATTTGCAATCTGATGCATTTTGCAGAGTCATTGTAAAGATCACAATGATATGAATTGCTTTCAACTTTTGAAAATACCAGTACTATACGGCATGCAAAAGTGAGTAGATGAATAGGTACCACTTTGGTGGGAAAGCAACAAGGCTCCATGACATCATGCTGGCCACATGATTGCAGAAATGTCTTTGGACAGTGCTGGCTTAATGGCCTTGAAAGGAGATGAGCACCACCCATTAAAGTTGGCAATGACTAGCGGAGTAAAATCTGCAAGGATTCATTTACTTTTACCTTTACCTATACCAGTATTAAACTTTACAGAAGGCCAAGTGGGTTCCTCATCAAGATGCTGCAGTACTGAGATTTCAGATCAAGATGACAGCCTAATCCATCCTCTTTTCGGGAATATTTCATTCCCCTTTCTCCTTATTGGAAGAAACTAATGCCCCAAAGACTGGTATGGTACCATAACGTTTCCTTGAATTTAAACTTAACTCTTAACAATTACGGTACATGGAGGTATGCATAATTTTAGTTAATAAGCCTAGGTTTTGTTTGTTTTGCTTTCAGGTGGCTGTTTCTAACTCCCTTCTTTGGGATTCTTTAATGGTCTTCTATTTTTTGGTCTGGTTTGGGAATTATCCATAGCCAGATTGTCAGAACTCAGTTATCTGGTTCTTTAACAGAAAAAAGGAAAGTCCTGCTAAAGGGCAGTGTTGGAGGTGAAAACCCACACACATTGGGACATATAAATGGAACTTGGAACAATTATGTACAGTAACATTAGAACTAAAATGTCGTGTTTATGCAGGGAAAAGATAAAATAGAAAAGGTGAGATGTAAGGCTGAGAGACTCTTGGGAAAGAAATGGAAAGTTATAACTGAATATGGTGGTAACAGATAAGTGACCACAGAGCTTTTGATTGAATGGAGAGTTAATGTATGAAGCAGTAAACAAACAAATCCACTTATAATTCAAGGAAGAGGAGCAAAAAGTCACAGAATACCAAGAATTCAATATATAATAGCAATGACGTTTTACAATATTTCAGCTCCCAAACTTCATTTAATGAAGAAAAATTCAAAATATGTACATAGTTTATAATCTGAATATGCACATATTCTGCTAATAAGATTTAAACAGTGTGTTTTTTTAATTTGAAAAGAGATTGATTTATGACTTTCCTACAAAATTAAAATGTATAATAACCTTCAACTTTCCTGGCAACTAAACATATCCATGCATTTTTCTTAGTAATAACATGAAACAATTTGCCACAGTGTTTTAAAGGTTTTTTTTTCTACCTTCCAGTTTAGCCCATAGCCCTGATATACTCTGGGAATCCTCCTGAGCTGATCAAAGCTATATATAATCTATTTATATATCCCTACATGTTGCAATTCTTGTGGTACAGGTATTGTAACCCACATACTTGGATGGATAGATGGAGGAATGGATGGATGGATGGATGGGATGGGATGGGATGGGAGACAGAGAAAGAGAGAGAGAGGTGAATGGCAGCAAAACATCTTAAGGCAATCACTAATTATCAATGTGACTTACCATGATTAACTGTAAGGTAGAGAAAGGTTTTTTTCCCAGTTAACTAAATTGTTGACTTAAGTTCATTAAAAAAAATGAACTGTTGAAAACAAAGGAAATGACAAAAGAGTTACAAGTGCCATATTCATGCCAAAAGTTGGAATGTCTTTTAGAATTAGCTTGAATATTAGCTGCTGCTTAGAAGGGGGCTAGTGAATTTACTGTCTAATATATGAACAAAATTATCTACCAGCTATCTTTTCCCCTCATCTTCCTCCAATTTTGTTTGATACTTTAACTTCTTTGTACAGATTCCTCTTCTTCTCTAATTGTCATTGTATTACTTTCTTCCTTTATCTTCTTGTTTCAATTGGAAAGAGGAAAGACAATAAATATGAGCCCATATTTTTATATAAACGTATGGAAAAATGCAGTATCTTATTTTATAGGCAAATCAGTTTAATTGCTTTTTAAAGTAGCTACTTTTTAATGACATTTAGTTATTAAATCAATGAATCTATTAATATATATAAACATACACATTGTGTGTTTTTATGCATGCATGTATATGTACACATATATACAAACACACACACATATATACATATACACGCATATATACATGTATATACATATACATTTATATTGTCCTGGATTGACTGGTTTGCTTGGAAGTGGGACACATACAATTTATTGGGCAGAGAGAAGGAGTCTCCAGGCTAGCCTATGTACATTGACTGTGAAGAAAAATATGCCAGGAAAATAAATCTCCAGTGCAGTCATATGGGAGAGGCATTGGACACATCTTAAAGTATTTCAGGATGGACATAAATTTATGTTTACAGAAACAAAACTCTTCATTATACAGCAGAAAATGAGTATGCCTCCTATTGGGGTAAAGAAGCTGGAAAGAATTCTAAAAGTATTTTCTGGATGCTTCCCTACTTTGTTTTCTCAGAGCAATATTACTGCTACAACATGGATCTTCTTCTGAAAAGAAGTCATCCACCCATTTCCTAGAATACTCATTAAATAGTCTATCTTTTGAGAAAAGAGAAAATGACAGTCCCAATCAGCAGCTGCCTTAAATTACTCTCTGTCACTGCTATTTGGTAGCAGTAAATAAAAGTGAAATCCATTGCACTTTCTGCACCCTGCAAATACATTTACAAATCTTTATAAAACATCTTTAATTACTGAGCCAAAATTCTTATTTGCTAACACCTGCATATAAAATAATCATGTATCATACACTGCACATATTTGTAAATGGTTAACTGGAATGATGAAAATTTATACGTATGCTGAAAATTCTGAGCTTTATGTTTTTTACAATGTACATTATAGCCTTAAAACTATATAGAAGATGTTCATTTATCTGTAGAATCACAGACCTTATTTGCTGTGTGTGAAACAGAAGAATTGCTATCAAACCAGATTTAGGACTTTAATCAAAGTGCAATTCCCAGAACTTGGGTACTTAACCCAGTTAACCCCTTTTTTCATTCCCTTCTCCTGCAAGAACAAGCTGCAACATTGCATCGATGAAATGTATAGAGGCCTAATTTCACAAGGTATCAACATCTTGAGAACAGTTTCCATGTTACTTCTTTGCTGACAGTTGTCATACTTGTATTGAGGGAATTAGAAGAGCAAAGGCGGGGTACACTTCAAGGCCAGAGCATTCACCTGTGCTTCTACCCTACATAGGAGTGACACACCTCTGAACCATGTCTATGATTTCACAATCAAAATTACATGCAAATATTGATTTGGAATATTTATCATATTTGCAAAGACTTGAGAAATACTCCTTAATGAACAAAGTAATGGATTCATTTGATCTCTTTAATAGTCAGCCTCAACATTTAATCCTGACACCAGGTGGAAAAATTCTCCTGAACATATTTCTATCAGCTCTTAGTTTGCTTTTGGTGTTAGATCACAAGAGACAAGAATGTAGGACAAATTATTCCTGGTAGAAATGTAGTGTATTTGAACCATTTTATAGATGAGGTGGCCAATGTGTGTATGAATGTTGGCCTTCATTGTATTATCATTTCCCCAAGGATCGTCAGCTTCCCTGGCTTTCCGTGCTCCAATTAAATCACAAGGGAAAACATGATAAGGAAATTCTTTTCACTATTTCTTTTTTACAGAAGCTAAATGGGATTTGAGAATGTGTTGCCAATTTCTTCTTCTCTTCGGGGAAAAAATAGAGAAATGATCTATGCATTCTCTGCCAACAAATTTAGTGGAGAGTTTTGAAAAGCCAGTTGTAAAATAAAATAAGTAAAATAAAATGGCAATGAAAGTACCATAAAAGCTTTATTTTTAACTGCTATATGAATCTTTAAAAACCAAATAACAGACCTGTATCCTTATATCAGGTCAAAATATAAGTTGTCAGTCTTTAGCTTCAAACCAAGAAAAGGTGAAAGCATTTAAAAGAAACTACTGTAGTAATATCCACCAGTTCCATTTTTGGGATGATAACTAGGGTTTTGCTTAACAATGCCTGGAAAATGTTGTTCACAGCTCTTCATCAAATCCTCAGAGTAAAAAATTCATTTAGAGTTAATGTTTCAGTTAATTGCCCTTTGCTAGAGAAAGGCAAGTGATTTAACTGAAAGTCGAAACTATAAACCCATGGAGTTTTAATGATTAATTATTATAATTTTCCTATTGCTAGGCAGAAAGGAAGAGCAAACATACATAGGAGAACTTTGGACTTTGGAATCAGTAGACAATAGCATAGATTCTGTAAATAACAAACAACCAAATAAAACAGGCAGCAGAGAAATGTGCTAAGGAAATTTATTTTCCTTAGAAATTATCTTTATTAGATGTAAATCCTACCTTTGCAGTCATTTCCATGTAGTCAGTCAAGTTCCAAAGAACATATTTCTATGGTTTCAGGTGTTTATATAAAAGATATACAGTTTGCATATTTTTGCAGCAGAAGTAAGAATGGATATAGTTTGGTAAGAATATCGTGAAATGAAAATTTAAATATTAAATTTGCTTATTTTTTTTAATATAAGAGTTTTCTCCTTGTTATGACATATTGCGTTTTTCCCAAATATAGAATTTCCCAAAAGTTTAGGGACTCTTTTTTTAAAAAAAATAAGATACTAAATCCCAATCAGTCGGTCAACAGATATTGCCAAAAGATTAAATCACTATTATCATATTGAAATGGAAACTGATTTTAAAAATTACTATTTTTTCCTTCTTTATACATGGATTGCTTTTTAATCTTTCTTTTCTTTTTTGTTCCATTTTTCACTGGGGGAGAAAGTGGTCTGGGCATAGATAAACTAAGTTATAAAATTCAGTGTTTCCCAAATTGGTATAAAATATAATAAGAAAGACTTGTATTTCAGGACAAGCTTATAAGATTATATAATATGATAACAGTGTTCCATACTCATACTCCATACTGGGTGGCTGGGTGGTCGCTACCAACTGGGTGGGCATGGCCAGCTTGACATCACTTGTGTCACTGGGTGCCTATGAGGGGCCAGGAGGATCCTGTGGTCCCTAAGGGAGGGGGCAGGACTGGGGTGGGTGCCAGGGCCTGGTCCACTGGAGCAGCCTCACTATCCCTCTCATGCCATGTGGTAGTCCCCGGATGGCAGCACAGGCTACCTGGGGCCGGGGGCAGCAAGGGGCAGGTGCTCAGCCCAGTCCTTGAGCTCATAGGGTGCCGAGCCCCTGAAGCCTAGCCTGGCCCCACTTTCCGGCAGGCCAGATTGCATGCCTCTCTCTTGCAACTCTGCCTTCACCTGCCACTTGGAGGGTCAGCCCAGTGTCCATGGCACTCAAACCCACCTGCACTGAATGGGCTGTGGGGCCCCAGGATGCACTGGCTGATTGGCGGCTGAGGGGCAGGGAGGCTATGGCTGCTTCTGGGCACCGTTGACCCCTGCGTACTTGCTGCTTCCTGTGCATGCAACCAGGGCCAGGGCAGTAGGGACCGGTCTTTTACCATCTCCAGGGCAGCCCACAGACCAGATCTGGGCCCATCACAGGCCAGATTTGGCCCACAGGCCTTTAGTTTGACATGTCTGCTTAGTCATTAAGATGTTGAAACTAAAACTGTAACTTGAATCCATTTCGCTTCTTTAAATTATAAGCCAACCAGAGTAATTTTGTTGCCTCTATGTTTAATTAAAATTTGTGCTATTCTTAGATTAAAGAGAAAGGTTTTCTTGGCCAGTAAAAAGCAGAAGTAGATAGCTACTAAGTAGGTCTTTTATTTTAATGAATATTGAGGTAATTTTATGTTGAATATCAAAACCACTCAGATTAGGTAATTAAGCAGTTGAAGGTATGTGTTCTCCTGGGAATGAAGTCCAAATATTAGAAAATTAAACATTTTCTTCTTCCATTGTAGCATCAGGGAGTATCTTCTAGAATATCCATGGGCTACAGAGAACAAAAAATCTATGGAAAGAGTAATGAAGTTAGTATACTATAAGCTAATAGGTGATTGAGGAGAAGAAAATCAACAATTGTACAGGACATACAATTATAGAAAAAAAGAGATAAACCATTGAGTAGGCATTGCCATTGTTAAATCCAAAGCCTTTTCATGGAAATCATAATTGAATAATATATGGCAATTTTTTTAGGTATTTCTGTAGATCTAGTGGCTAACAAAAGCAAAGTGTTTTTAATCCCACCTGCCCAGTTAGGAAGTTAGTTGGGGTAGAAATAAACCTGGCATAATCTGACAAATAAAAGAGGCTACATAATAATATGTGCAAAACAGCCTCTGTCACCCTGTGAATTGATTCTGTGAGCTGAGAAGGTATACATTCAAATTCTCACTTCACTACAAAATCTTTACTCTTAGGAGGATGTGAATAAAAAGAAAGAAACTCTTTCATTGGTAGTAATAGAATTTTTCTTTGTTTTACTGACATGGGTAGAACTTTCTTTATAAAAGGAAGGAAGGGATACAAAGGCCAGCTGCACTAACAATTCAAGTAAGATGTAGCTTGACCCTATGATATCTATGCTCTGTATCAGGTGCTTTTTAATCTGATGACTAACACAGTGTTCTGTAACAATGAGATAATTTTACATTTCTGCCTCTTATTGTAAAGCTGAACTGGAAAATAATGAACCTTTTATGTAAGCCCTTGCACTGCCTGGGGCTTTCTGGCCTACAATGTATTCATTGCATTGCCCATTTCTGTTAGAGGGCATAATAATAGAAATTTGACAAATAGCATTCTGTCATTAGCATGGCTCTTACAAATGAAGCAATGATTATTTCTTGGAGAAGATATTTCCTAGAGTGTACAGTATAGTTTGTCAGCTGTGATCCAGATAACATGAGACCATTTATTTAAAAAAAAAAACCCACAACACTAGTGTTTTAACTGCATCGGAGATCTACTCTGAAGTAGATCTTATGAATTCTCAGTTTGTGAAAGTAAGAAAGTTTCATGTTTCAGGTAATAAAGCTCTGGTATAAATTTCCCCACTGAAAGTGAAAATGAGGGATGAAACTAGACAATGACTTCTCATATGGGGTAAACAGTACGATCCTATGTTTTTTTTTCATCTGATTTTACTGTAGCTAATCAAGCAAAACAGAAAAAGAAAATAAGATCAACACAGTGATTATGTACATCAGCTTCTCCTACATTATATATATATGTGTCTATATGTATATGTGAATGCATACAGCCACACATACATGCATACATAGGTTTCAATAAAGATATTATGGAACTGACAACATTTTAAACACATTTATGGTATATTCAGAAACAAAATTGTTTTTTCACAAATGTCGCATAAAGTGTTATATATAAATATTAAAGCAAAATGAATGAGATGAAATGAAATGAATAAGATAAAATATTCAACAAATTTCACTGGAATATTAATTCATGAAAAATCTCATCTACCAGCAAGAAAGAATGGCTTCAGTTATGCAGAAATGTGTTGTGCATATAAAATATAAAATACAGTGATACCTTGGTACTCATTTTCAATTGGTTCCAGGATATGTAATGAGTACTAAACATATTTTTCCCATAAGGAATAATGTAGTGAGTCACAAGGCAGCTGAGACCGATAAGTTCTAGGTTATGCATTGAGTACCAAACAAATGATGAGTACCAGGATAAAATTTTCATGTCAGAATGTGTTGAGTACCAAATTTGATGAGTTTCAAAGCAATTGAATAACAAGGTACCACTGTACTTACTTTATTCTAAAAGATTTTTATTCACTTATAACATTAAATACAAAAATACAAAAGAAAATAGTAAGGAATAATGGTAGGGATAGAGAAGTGTGGGAAAGGGGGGAGGCATTGACTTCCAATTCCCTCTGTTACTGTGGAATAAGGCATTAACATCGAATCTCAACTTTTTACATTCTATAGTAGTATGAACTAGCCATTTCTATATCAACAAATCAATCTAATCAGTAAAACTGCAAATTATGGTATCATTTTTTTCCACCTCAAGCACAAAGTCCAGAAGTGGTTTCCAAGTAGAAACAAAAGTACTTATATCAAAACAGACAGACAGTTTAGCCATCTCTACTAATTCCATCAGCTTTTGTAGCCATTCATCCATGGTGGGAATCAAAACCTCCTTTCATTTTTGTGCATAAAGCAGTCTTGCTGCCATCACCATATATAAAATTAGAGTTCCAAAAATTTTTTTCCAAGTCTTTTTCCATTAGACCCAGAAGAAACGTTTTTGGTTTAATCTTTATATTCACTTTAAGAATTTTCTGCATTAAAATATGAATCCTAATCCAATACTCACTGTACTTACTTTAAAAAGGGATCTGAATCTTCCAAAGGTGCAATATATTACAGTATAATACTATTTTAAGAAGATATTTTCCTTATTCACTGATTACTCAACCAGAATCCAATTGTAGCTATATAATCAAAATCAATTTACTTTTCCTATGATGTTATCTGAAAAGAAACATGAATTAATTGTATCTTTAATGTATTTAAGTAATTTTCTAAAGCAAAATAGTTCAGAGTTTGCAAATTTGCCTCTTGAAATATATATTTATTGGAACAAATGAGATTAAAATTAAACTCTCTTATCATTAAAATATGTTTATTTCTTAAATGGTGGAAGCACTTCAAATGTAGGGTAAATCTATGATTTTAAAATAACTAAAAACTCCACACTTCGATCTATAGGGGTCTCCTTAATAATAAAATATTTTATTTGGGGTATTCTAGATTAAGATTTGGCCAAGGAAACACATTTTCTCCAAGGAATCATAAGCTGTCAGACATTAAAAGGAAGTAATGAATAGACATGATGGATGAGGAAACAAGAAGAAGATATGGAATTGTAAGCATTAAACACACTTACCGTATTTTCTTTCTTTTTTTTACAATGTTATCAAATGCTTAGAGCAAGTATAAATAAGATATTTTAAGTTGATAACAAATAAGAACACAAGACACAAAATTATG
The DNA here is from genome assembly GCF_016545835.1 of Crotalus tigris. Taxonomy (NCBI): domain Eukaryota; kingdom Metazoa; phylum Chordata; class Lepidosauria; order Squamata; family Viperidae; genus Crotalus; species Crotalus tigris. The sequence goes on along the minus strand of NW_024100104.1, from coordinate 1,096,744 downwards.
ATAAAGTTAATATTTAGTTATAATACATATAAAGGCATTTTATGCAAGAATAATAGAATTATTTAATTAAATATAAGCAGTATATGAATATGTACAAGTCATGCTGTGCTGCCTTCCTGGGAGGGAAGAGCAAAGAATGTTGTAAATTTAAGTGCTCCAAGCAGAATTACGGTGGGAATATAGAACATAGGAAGCACAAACATGGCAACTCTGAACACAGTGAAAGCTGAAATGAAATAACTATAAATTGACATCATAGGCATCATTAAGAGTCATGGTGGTGCAATGATTAGAATGTATTGCCGACTGACTTTGCCTGCTACCTGGAGTACGATACTGGGTCAAGGTTGATTTAGCCTTCCATCCTTCCGAGGTTGGTAAAATAAGGAACCAGATGGTTGGGGGCAATATGCTGACTCTGTAAATGGCTTAGAGAGGGCTGTAAAGCACTATGAAGTGGTATATAAGTCTAAGTGCTATTGCTATCAGCAAATTAAGATGGATGGAATTGAATACTTTCAGTCAGAAGTTCACACTTTAGGAAGGAAATAAAAGCAGACAAACAGGAGCAAAGTGTATGGATTCAGTTACAGTGGCGATGAATACACTGTTGGAAGATCTGAAGGAGTAGCTTAGAGACAAATTATCATAGAAAAGCTATGTGGTCACTAACAGTTAACATTGACTTGACACATATCAGTCAACAACATAAATATTGTATTATCTATATTGCTATTTTATACTTTGCATATAGAGCTGAATGCTATTGCATTTCTAAAATATTTTAAAAATACAAATACAAATCAGAGTCACAAGCTTTATTATGGATGGCTATTCCAATAGCCAACAGAAACTATGTGGTATAATATCACTAGCAGATATTGTTTGTTTTTTGGAGCAATCTGAAGCATTCGATTTTAAGTTGCAAACTAAATGCAGATGCACAACAAGTGAACCAATTATAGCACATAATAACATATACTAACCCCCCTAATCATGCTGGTACCATGTTTCTACTATAAGAAACAAAATATATTGGCTGTTTTCATCTCAGCCATTGTTTATATGGTCACTTCCTGTAAAATTATCTTCACAAATACTTAAGTGCCAGGCTCTGTTCATAACTCACCATAGATAAACATTTTTCCTGAAAGTAACAGAACTGAAGCTAAGCTCCTTTTTCCTTTCAAGCTACATAAAAGAGAAGAGAAAGTATTTATTTGTGCAATTTTGATTAAAGAGACGTTAAATTAGAAAGGGATTAAGCTACAATCAAATTTAAGATTGTGGAACTAGAGGAAGATTCAGGTCTTTATGTTACTTTAGCTGCTCAATATGTTGTCAATAAAACTCTCTCATCTTGATTGCATAGATTCAGTTACCCCAGCAGTAAATATTCAAAGCATGCAAAATTCAACGAGCATTTAGATTTTTTAAAAATTGGAAAATGTAAATCCACAAGTGAATTATATATATAAGATCATTATGAAATACAAACACATTTATATAAAATTCACTGGATATCCCCTCAATTAAGTGTGCTTAGATTGCATTAGTAGATGTCAAGTGTCAACCAATTGTAACATAATTAATTGGGGCCAATTAGTCAAATATGCATATTTTCAAGCTCTTCAAAATCCTTTTTTAAAATCAATTTTATTTTAAAATATTTTAGGAACAAAACAAATGGCTACAAAAAAGAAAATGAACAAGGACACAGATAGAAAATAAAGTGTCAGTAAATAGAAAATTTACAATTGTCATAAAATTTAAAATTCATTATTTCATGGAGTAAATATTAAAATATTAAATTAAATATATAAAGCTAGACTCATTGAATTATCTTAAGCAATAGTTGAAAATTATTATAGAACTCTAAATATTAATATTTATATCACCACTATTATTCCTAAAATAAATGCACATTAACTTATAGAAAAAAGAAAAATAATATTTTTAAAAAATCAATACAAACATTACATTTTAAATTCAGTCCTTTTGTATCTGACTGGTGATTACATCAAAATGTTTATAAACACTAAAATTGCTTCTACTTACAATCTTTCCATTAAATATTTTCCCTTAAAATATTTACACAAAGTTCATCAGAATTTTCATAAAATTGATGTCAAACTGTGTGAGAAAATTGCACATGAATAATCAATTATTACAGCATTTAATCAATTTTCAAATATTCCAATCAAATAAAATTCAGAATGCAAAGGTATGTAGAAAAAAATTAAACAAGTTATATGTGCTCATCTTATTGCAGCAATTCTGGGTGAGTAAATAAAACCAAAAGCAACAACAATCAAGATTAATTAACCACAATTACAAAAATAATGAATATACAATTCCATAGATATCCAAATACATACATTCCATCTTATGAATTTGTACACACACACAATCATACACACACAATAATAGACCTGCCCATCTCACAGAAGATCGGTAAGAAACAACAAGCAACTAACCAATGTTGTTCACCCAAGAACCTAGACCTATTGTTTCAGGAAATAATCAGGTTGTTCATGCCTTATGCTCAACAAAGTCAGAGCCATCTGAATCTCAGAGGAGTTACCTTTCTGCAGGACAGGCACTGCAACAGAAGAAGCATCGTTCAAGTTTCCATCAATCAGCACATCTCACTTCCTGAAGGGCCTTGAGTAACCAGGATAATATGATTAGGGTAATGTAACAAAATCTTGAAAAGCTATCAAAGCCCCTTTAATGTATGCCAAACCTGGTCAAGGTGGAGTTGTTTGAAGTTTCTTTCTCATGCATTGTACTTTCTCAGGACTTAGATATTTGTTCTAGAATATAGAATAATAAAGTTGGAAAGGACCTTGGAGGTGTTCTAGTTCAACTCCTACTCAAGCAGGAGACCGTATACCATTCTGGACAAATGTCTGTCCAGTCTCTTCTTGAAAACATCCAGTGATGGAGCAGCCACAATTTCTGGAAGCAAGCCATTCCACTGATTAATTGTTCTCACTGTCAGGAAATTTCTCTTTAGTTCTAGGGTGGATCTCTGTTTAATAAGTTTAATTTACTTGTCCTTCCTTCTGGAAAATAGGTTGACCCTCTTTTCTCTGTGACAGCCTCTCAGATACTGGAAGACTGCTATTGAATCACCCCAAGTCCTGCTCTTTGTTAGACTAGACATACCTACTTCCTTCAATCATTCATTATACAGTTTAGCCTTATTATTTTCGTTGCTCTTCTATGCAATCATTCTAGGGTCTCTGTATAGTGATGATCAGACTCAGCACAGATGTAATAGCTCAGCAATCCCTCCTCTTTCTATGACTCAAGGTCACATTCTTTAATATATGAGATGATGATTTTTTTCAGTTCAGTGATGATCCTGCAGTTAAAATAAGAAAAAGAAAAGGCACGGCATCTGCTTTGTACCAATGATCTATCTTCAATGAATGATTCCAGGACTGTTTCTTAATTAAATCCTTGCTTTAAAAGAACTGTTCTTTTCATAAAACTAATAGTATATCTTCAGCTTGTGTTGCTAAATGGAATGATAGTTTTGGCTAAAGCTGTCCTTTGATTATATTATATAGGTTTTCCTTTCAGAAAACCTGGCTGAACAAGATACTACTTCAGAATGAAAGAGCCTTCAAGTGCCAGTAAATAGATGACATGGCTTCAAGCCAATAAAACACTTTAGCATGTGCATAAATTTGAGCACATATGTAGCTTCATCCAGATAAATCTGGCTGACTCAAAGCCTTCTGAAGTCACCAGGAACTTGTAAAAGGATGCCCTTACAGTTACTCTTTTACTTAGCCCCTGAACCAGGAGAGCACTTATTAGATCAATGATGTCAGGTAGTCATTCCAAGGAACTGACTGAAGAGAGACAAGACTGGAGAATCGTAATGATTAGCTGAGTCACACTTCAGAGCAAGCCGAACAAGCATGATGTGATGGTAATTACTGTCTCAGTTGAAGAGGAGCAATTTATCCTCACAGAAAAGGGCAATGAAATTAAATGCATTTTTTTTTTTAGAGAGCAGTATCAAATTTGAAAGCAAAAGGATCTTCATCCTTTTTTCTCAAATGTAAATAATATTAACAACAATAGCAACATAATGAAAACCTTACAATTTGCAACTAGCCATTGTGGTTCATAAAATACAGTTTATGACTTAATATGTTGTACAAACTCAGTAGCTATCTTTTTGTAAACAATAGATAACTAAGCGCAGTTTTGTATGATGTATGAACACAACCTATAGCTCATAAGTAGAATTCCTTGTGTAGCTCTTTAAAATCTAATTAAACTATATCATTTCTTTATCATATTGTACAAAATGAAGTATGCAAGATCTTATTCCTAACCATAAAGAAATAGTTTTATTCAAAGGATAACTTAGTTTTCTATTTTCTCTCTAAACCCCCCAAAGTATCCATTTAGCCTTCATCTATAATTCCTTCTCTGATTTTTTTTTCAAGATCCTTAAAAGAAAGGCAAATCATAGGACATGTAATTATACAATGATGTGCCATACACTAAATAAATAAATAAATACAAGAATCTGCTATTTTGGAGAAACATATTATTCTATCAATCTAAAACAATACATCAAACAATTTCTCCCAAATTTCATTTCCAAGTAAAATATATTTAATATATTTAAAACAGAAAAATCCAATTTAATAATCAAAGATTAAACATTTTCTTCACACTTGTTCATTTGTTTATGAACTTTTCCACGAGGCACAGAGGCTCATGAAGAATAACTTTAAACAAGTAGGTTAAATATTTTAAGTACCATTACCTGAGTGTGCATTATAACCAGTTCTGCATTCACCAAATCAGTAATATATAAATTAGAAGAAGCTGAACAAGTTGAATGTGTGCAGAGAACTGTGGAGAATAGATTGTAAGCCTAGAAGAATAAAGGAGTAAACAAATATGAAGTACAGGAATTGATCCAGAAAAAAATAACAAAACAGAAAGGCACAGTAGATCTAGTTTTAGAAATTAGAAAGTCAAACTACTGTTTAATCTTAATTCCATATTGTTTGCAGTGGTTGCCAACAGTACACAAGGTCTAAGTGAAAAGATTATAGTCACCTTGCATTCTGTGGATGAAGTACAGACAGTCCACAGATTAATATCCAAGTTGCAGACAACTCATACTTACAAATGGATTGCCATAAAGCCTATTATATTAAAAAAATGAGTTAAATACAATGGTTTATAATAGCAAATGCACAAACTAATAGGTGCAGTTCATGAAAACATTGTGTACTTCAGAGAGTTATCAGCTCAAGGAAGGATGCTGTCCCCCATTTTAGTCAGATCACATTATCATTAATACTGTGTTGAATGTGTAACTTTATATTTGGCTTAAATGTTTTTCTTATTTATCCTTGTAAAAACCATGCCTTTAAAGCATAAATTTATTGCAAGTACTAGTTATTCACCAAAGAAAAGGAAAGTGATCACAACTGAAAATTAAATGGAAATAAGAGAAAGCAATAAAAAGACAGGTGAAATGCTATTGGCCATTAGAAATGTATTGAGCTACAGTCAATCAATGACTGGAACAATTTTAAAGGGCAAAGTAAGAGTTATGGAGCATGTGAATGGCCCTGCCCTGAAGAAAGCTACAATTATTACTAAGCCATGTGGTGATTTAATCATTGAAATGGAAAGCTATTGATAATTTGCTTAGATGATCAAAATCAGCATATTATGCCTATTAGCCTTATTTTATTGCAAACAAGCTTTTTCAATTATTTAAAAGCTGCACATGCAGCAAGTGAAGGTGATTGTGATGAATCTGTTGCAAGTAGCAGCTTGTTCAATTGTTTCAAAGTGAGGGCAAATTTACATGATATTAAAATGCAAGATGAAGCAGCAAGTTCAGATATAAGTGCTATGTGTGATTTTTCTCAAAATGTTGAAAAAAGAATATTGAGGAGAGAGCTTATTTGCCAGACCACATATTTAATGTAGGTAAGACTGGCTTCTGTAAATGGGCTGAAAGCACCTACATTTCAAAAAAGGAAAAAAGAGCACCAGGGCAAAAAGCATATTAAGGCATCTCTTCCCATTAATTGGAAGGCAAATACAAAGGCTTGTGTTACAATTGCCATCTCTGAAGATTGGTCCTTGAACCATTTTGCCCCTGCTGCTGAACATTATTGTTTGGCCAAGAAAATTCCTTTCAAGATTCTTCTTGTGCGTGACAATACACTAGACATCCAAGTAATTTAGATGACCTTCATCCCAATGTAAAAGTCACATGTTTATCCTCCAACATCATATTGCTACTTCAGCCAATAGGTTGGGCATCATAGCCTCCCTTAAGGCCTATTATTTACACTGGACCTTTTCACAAGAAGTTAAGGCTACCAAAGATGATGTGATGAGTTTAAGAGAATTCTGGAACAATTATAACATCTATTATGTTATTAAAAATATTGCTGATTCAATTTTGAGGAGTTAAATATTAAAATAGTGTGGAGGAAGTTGTAACGTGGCCCCATAAGATAATAAAAATAAAAAAATGTTATTTATGTACATTAATTGTATTATATATTTTGTATGCAGCCCAAGACAATTCATCTTTATTTGATGTGACCCAGGCAAGACAGAAGGTTGTACAGCCATGTTTTAAGTGTTTTAAGTGTTTTATATACATGGACAGATAGAATACATATTATATACTAACACAGACATTTGGCATTAAATACCTATTCTGAATTACCTCCAAATTCAACTTAAAGACATGCTTGTGTATAATTTCTAAGCGAGCTATGTTTTTCTGTTAAATTTTGTAATATGCAAAATATTAAAAATTACTATACTAGATGTTACCTTGGTGAAACATAGGGATGTATTTGACAGATGGACAAATCTATGCTTATATTTTACATGCAAAGCATATGCATTACTACAAAACTACAAACCCTACACAAGCAAAATATGGCTATAAGTTTTTAAATACACATTTAATTGATTGGAAAAAAATATTAGACTGCATTATTTGCCTAATGGATCAATTCAGTAATCAAGGTAAAATCTTAAGTTATAAAATGGGACTCCTATGAATAGCAGAAGCCATATCTATCATCAGTTACCAAGCATATATAATGCGATCCACTCTATGAAATATAACTTTGAAGTCTGATGAGTTTTATGACCTGCTGACATTACTCATGGCATGATACAACATTTCACTGTTAAATGATGTGAAATACAGCTTGATAAAATACAAAAAGATGAAGTCCAACTAAATATTTTATATAACAATTAACTGTAAGATGGATTTAAGCTAAGTAGTATCTTTTCTTATTATAAGTACTTCCATTTGCATTTTGCCTAGAGTTAAATGACCTAGATGAGCTCCTTCTTTTATCATTGACTTGGCTGTCAGAATTGGCTATTTCTTCATACACTAACTCTCTTATAGTCTTGAAACTTAAAATTAACACACCAGTTTGGGATGTCTTTAAGGGAATACAGGAGAGACTTTCCATCTGAAATAAATTCTCAGAAGAGTTGCTTCTGAGATTTTACCCTAATTAGTGGGCATAAGTTAAAGAAAGCTCAAATATATGCATCCTTTACTGGAAATAAGTTCCACTATATTCAGTGGACAGGGTTGTTCATTGGGTATGGTCAAAAAACTAAAGATGGCAGCTGCAATTGAATGATTGAAGCTCTCATGTATGCTCTCATGTAGAGCATGACCAAGGCATGAGTGACCATGAGCAGAACCTCTAAATCCAAAAGAGGGCACAGTTACCTAGAAGATAGAGTTATGGAGTTATCTCATGGCCAAAAATACCATCTATTCTTTAATTGTGAGTCTAGGAGAACATCCCAATTGCTTATGGGCTCTAAGAAAAGGGAAAAAACCCTCAGAATCAAGGTTGGAAATATCCTGATCCTAATCCTGGAGAGTTCAAAACCAAGCTTTTATGGTTAAATCAAAATATGCTCCTCTTCTTCATCTCTACCACTTCTGGATATGGAAAACACCAAGATGCATCATTTGCCAGTCAGAGGCAGAGATCTACAGTACACTGAAAATGAATATCATACTGATGTTACTTAACTCTGGGACAACAAATTGTTCTACCTAGTGGCTTATGATAAAACTAAATTTGGGGAGAAGTATATTGCTCAAAGGCACCCTTCTCCCTCACCAACTTGGATTGAAACTGGTCCTGCAGGACAGAAGAGAACCACTGCATCACTATACCTTCCACTCCGAATCCCCTGAGCCACTCCAGAAAAATACCATGATCAATAGTGCTGAAAGCCACTGAGACATCAAAAACAACCAGGAGAGCAAACCCTTTATTTCACTCTCTATTGATGTGTTACAAACTTCCCACTTTTCTCATATTTTTTTAAAAAAACTTAGTTAATAGTCAAACACCTAATTTAGTAAATGGCTAGAGATAAATTAGCCTAAGTATTTTGTTACCTGATTTTATATGGCATATGTCAATATAATTGACTATTTATTAATAACTTCTTGATATTAAGCTTTTTGTACTTCAGTTTTAAAAGGGAGGCTCCCATAGAGTCACCCAGTGTTTATTAAATTTCTTTCTCTAGATCTGCAGCATCATACTGACATGTACTTTATTATGGAAATATTCATTTCACGTTAACACTGTCTACAGCTTCAGCTTATTTGTGAACAATACTGATGACATTGTTTATTCTATGCTAAGTAAAGTCTATGAATAACTTACAACAGAATTTAGAAATGCAAAAAAGAATCAAAGCTCTTCAACCAAACATTCAATTTCAGATTTCTTGGCAATCAGCAAACCATAGTCCTTGTTATATGACCAATAACATAATCCTAAACATGCCTTCTCTGGAGAACTGTTTGCTAGAAAATGAAGATTTGGTCCCACAATGTAGCTTCCCTTTGCTTTAAAAATGGATGGTGGTCCAGAAAGATTAAGACCAAATCCAGCTCTATGCTAGACTGAGATTTCTGGATCTATGTCATACAGAGAGGTTGGCACTTCATCATACTCTTAGGATCGTAAGTATTATCATCATTTATGCTTGGACATAAAGCCATATTTTCAGGGCTTAGGTTCTTTTTTACTATAAATTATGTCAATTCCACCAGGCAAGTTATGGACTAATTTATTTGCACAACAGGACTGCTGCTAGAATGCTCTCCATGGTACTGAACCCAGTTTCTTAACTACAGTAATATTGACTGAAACTCAACAAAAATTACTCCAGCTTAGTTTACGGTTTCTTTATACTCTAGTTTTGGTTTATATATTTACAATATTTCTAAGCCACTTGGTAAGGCAAAAGATACAGATGAAATTCAGAATAGAACACTCAATCTTAAATGGTGAGATAGTCTATGAACTTATTTTATAATTATAGATTTATTTTTTTAAAAAAGTGTTCATTTTATTAAAACAAAAATTTCAATCAAATATAAAATTGTTCATAATATTAGCCTGACAAAGAGTTTTACAATAGACAATGAACTAATATGTTATCTCTGTTCAGATCTCATACCCGTAATTTTCTTGTTGTTAATTGCGAAGTCGTGTCCGACCCATCGCGACCCCATGGACAACGTTCCTCCAGGTCTTCCTGTCCTCTACCATCTTCTGGAGTCCATTTAAGTTCACACCTACTGCTTCAGTGACTCCATCCAGCCATCTCATTCTCTGTCGTCCCCTTCTTCTATTGCCCTCAATCTTTCCCAGCATTAGGCCCTTCTCCAGTGAGTCCTTCCTTCTCATTAGGTGGCCAAAGTATTTGAGTTTCAACTTTAGGATCTGGCCTTCTAAAGAGCAGTTGGGGTTGATCTCTTCTAGGATTGACCGGTTTGAACTCCTTGCAGTCCAAGGGACTCGCAGGAGTCTTCTCCAGCACCATAGTTCAAAGGCCTCAATTCTTTGGCGCTCAACCTTTCTTATGGTCCAACTTTCACAGCCATACATTGCAACTGGGAAAACCATGGCCTGGACTATACACACTTCTGTTGGCAGGGTGATGTCTCTGCTTTTTAGTATGCTGTCTAGATTTGCCATAGTTTTCCTCCCCAGGAGCAAGCGTCTTTTAATTTCTTGGCTGCAGTCCCCATCTGAGGTGATCTTGGAGCCCAGAAAAATAAAATCTGTCACTACCTCCATTTCTTCCCCATCTATTTGCCAGGAATTGAGAGGGCCGGATGCCATGATTTTGGTTTTCTTAATGTTGAGTTTCAAGCCAACTTTTGCACTCTCCTTCTTCACCCGCATCAAGAGGCTCTTTAGTTCCTCTTCACTTTCTGCCATTAGAGTGGTATCATCTGCATATCTTAGGTTGTTGATATTTCTCCCGGCAATCTTAATTCCAACTTTTGATTCATCTAGCCCTGCCTTTCTCATGATGTGCTCTGCATATAAGTTAAATAGGCAGGGCGACAGTATACAGCCTTGCCGGACTCCTTTTCCAATTTTGAACCAATCAGTGGTTCCGTGTCCAGTTCTCACTGTTGCTTCTTGACCCGCATATAGGTTTCTCAAGAGACAAATGAGATGGTCTGGTACTCCCATCTCTTTAAGAACTTGCCACAATTTGTTGTGATCCACACAATCAAAGGCTTTTGCATAGTCAATGAAGCAGAAGTAGATGTTTTTCTGGAACTCCCTAGCTTTCTCCATGATCCAGCGTATGTTGGCAATTTGATCTCTAGTTCCTCTGCCTCTTCGAAATCCTGCCTGTACTTCTGGTAGTTCTCGATCTACATACTGCTGGAGTCTAGCTTGTAGGATTTTAAGCATAACTTTACTGGCATGTGAAATGAGTGCAATGGTGCAATAGTTTGAACATTCTTTGGCATTGCCTTTCTGTGGCCACTGTTGAGTTTTCCAAATTTGCTGGCAGATTGAATGTAGCACTTTTACTGCATCGTCTTTTAAGATTTTGAATAGCTCAGCTGGAATACTGTCACCTCCACTAGCTTTGTTGTTGCTCAGATTTTCTAAGGCCCATTTCACTTCACATTCTAGGATGTCTGGTTCGAGGTCAGTGACCGTCTCATTGTGGTTATCTGGGATGTTAAGCTCATTCTTGTATAGTTCTTCTGTGTAGTTTTGCCATCTCTTCTTAATCTCTTCTGCCTCTGTTAGGTCTCTGCCATTTTGGTCCTTTATCATGCCCATCTTTGCATGAAACGTTCCCTTCATATCTCCAATTTTCTTGAAGAGATCTCTGGTCCTCCCTATTCTGTTGTTTTCTTCTATTTCTTTGCACTGTTCATTTAGGAAGGCATTCTTATCTCTTCTAACTACTCTCTGGAATTCTGCATTCAATTGGGTGTATCTTTCTCTTTCTCCTTTGCCTTTCACTTCCCTTCTTTTCTCAGCTATTTGCAAAGCTTCCTCAGACAGCCATTTTGTTTTCTTGCATTTCTTTTTCTTTGGGATGGTTTTAGTTGCTACCTCTTGTACAATGTTGCGAACTTCCATCCATAGTTCTTCAGGCACTCTGTCTATCAGATCTAATTCCTTAAATCTATTTGTCACCTCTACTGTATATTCATCAGGAATATGATTTAGTTCATACCTGAGTGGCCTAGTGCTTTTCCCTACTTTTTTCAATTTAAGCCTAAATTTTGCAACGAGAAGCTCATGATCTGAGCCACAGTCAGCTCCTGGTCTTGTTTTTACTGACTGTATAGAGCTTCTCCATCTTTGGCTGCAGAGCACATAGTCAATCTGATTTCTATGTTGACCGTCTGGTGATGTCCATGTGTAGAGCCGTCTCTTGGGTTGTTGGAAAAGAGTGTTTGTTATGACCATCGTATTCTCTTGACAAAATTCTATTAGCCTGTGCCCTGCTTCATTTTGTACTCCAAGGCCAAACTTGCCTGTTATTCCGGTTATCTTTTGGCTTCTTACCTTAGCATTCCAATCCCCATGATGATAAGGACATCATTTTTTGGTGTTAATTCTATAAGGTGCTGTAGGGCTTCATAGAACCGGTCAATTTCATCCTCTTCAGCACCAGTGGTTGGGGCATAGATTTGGACTATTGTGATGTTGAATGGTTTGCCTTGGATTCGAATTGAGATCATTCTGTCATTTTGGGGATTGTATCCCAGTATTGCTTTTCCTATTCTTTTATTGACTATGAAGGCTACTCCATTTCTTCTGAGGGATTCTTGCCCACAGTAGTATACCTGATGGTCATCTGAGTTAAATTCACCCATTCCTGTCCATTTTAGTTCGCTGATTCCTAAGATGTCGATGTTCAGTCTTGTCATCTCTTTTTTGACTACGTCTAGCTTGCCTTGATTCATAGATCTTACATTCCAGGTTCCTATGGAGAAAAAATCTTTACAGCATCGGACTTTCCTTTCACCACCAGATATATCCACAGCTGAGCGTCCTTTCGGCTTTGGCCCAGTCGCTTCATTCTTTCTGGCGCTACTAGTACTAGCCCTCTGCTCTTCCCCAGTAGCATATTGGACACCTTCCGACCTGAGGGGCTCATCTTCCAGCGTCATATCTTTTTGCCTTTTAGTACTGTCCATGGGGTTTTCATGGCAAAGATACTGGAGTGGTTTGCCATTTCCTTCTCCAGTGGATCACATTTTGTCAGAACTCTCTGCTATAACCTGTCCATCTTGGGTGGCCCTGCACGGCATAGCTTATAGCTTCATTGAGTTATGTAAGCCCCTTCGCCACGACAAGGCAGTAATCCATAAAGGGGCATCCCCATAATATCCTCATATAACAAAGCAGCTACAGACTAGGACATAATAGAATTATTAGAATTATGAATATTATTATAAAGGTAGAAAGAAACAGTAAAACAGTATTAGTATATGTAGGAGTAACAATTTATCCTTAACAAATTAATAGCAATTAATAAAAAGAAATTAATGTTTCACTTTATCTGTAAGACTAGCAAGTTACAACAAATGAATAGAATAACTTAAAGATAACTTGTGGTACACATTATTTTCTAAGGGTAAACATAGCAAATGAAATTAACAATAATATTTCATTACATTACAATATAATCAAATAAATAAATTTTATGTCATGAGAATTCACTAAGCCTTTTAATTGTTTTCATGATCTGTTTTATTGCACTCTGAAGTTTAATAACAAAATAAATGGTTTAGAGAATACTAAGAATAAAAAATTAAAATACGGGGGGGGGGGGGGGAGAGATAATCATGAGATACTTGTATGCTAAAGAGCATGAAGTCAAATTCAGCCTAACTAGAAAACAGATACATTGCTCATAATATCAGATTGGGAAATCAAACTTGGAGAATAGCAAAATTAACAGTATACATCCAAAACACAATTTTTATTCAATTTAAGCAAGAATGGTTTAATATTGCATGTTATATAGCAAGACAAACTAGAGTATGGCTTTTAAGGGGAAAATATTGTCTATATTTATGTAATCAAAGTTAATATCAATATTTTAAATAATGTAGATACCATGGGAGAGAATCTAAAACTTAACATTGTCTTTACTATTTTTTAATATATTTTTCTTTCCTTTTAAAATAATATTGTTTTTTCCTTTTATTTTATTTATTTGCATTGCACTTTTATTATTTTTACAAATAACTCAGGGTGAATATATATTCAGTACATCTTCTTTCTCCTATTTTTCCCAGAAAAACAACCACATAAGGTGACTTAGGCTGAGAGAGAGTGACTGGCCCAAAGTCACCCAGCTTGCATTCATGATTAAGTGGGATTTGAACTCACATTTCTTTGTTTTCAAGCCTAGTAACCTAACCACTAGACCAAACTGGCTCTTATTATTTTATAATAAGATTTTGTGTATTTATTTTAAATAATGAGGAATCATGGTGATAGGAATATAAACGTTAATATTTAGAGTTTGGCAGTGTTTTTACAGTTATTTCTCAACATGATATAGTAAGTTTAATTTTATATATTCAGTTCATGATTTAATCATTGAACTAATAAAAAAAGAATGTCAAATTTCATTACAATTGTAAATTCTTTTTCTTTACAAATATTTTATATTCCAACCTCTGTCTGATATTTCTAATTTTTATTTTGTGTGTTCATCTATTTCATTCTTATTTTTTTCCTTTTTTAAGTGATCTATGAATGGGAGGGGGCATCTTCTGGGTTATATATACTGAAAATATGGCCAATTGCAAAGAGATAGCTGAAGGTCAATCATCAATTTAGGATGAAGGAATCTTGCCTCACCTCTGCTAAATTATAAATGTCAATTTTGAGAATGCTGAGTATCTCTGGTTGAGACATCTTGGCATGCAATAGCCCACAGATGCATACAAGGGTCTCTGTATAAAGACTTATTTTGCATTTGCATGAATGTGAATTGTGCAATTTATTTCAGTAAAAGCTATAAATAAGGAAGCAAACATCTGTTATGTAGACAACAATTTTCTTTATAGCTTTGCCATTGTGTTCTTCACTTCAGCATTATTACCTGACTCCATCAATTTTCCACAGCAGAACATTTAAATTTCAGAAAAAGAAGATGTTCCAATGAAAGCTAACTTAGCCCACAGCTTGAAGATACAAGAAGAATCAAGTGATAATTCAAATCACAACATTCTATAATTCTGTCTGAAATTCTAATATTTAAACTTTTTGTCTCTTTATTTTCAGAATGGAAGAATAGCTCATGTTGCTGAAGGAACTGACATGCATGGATGATGCATTACACAGATGAATCTGAGTGGAAATACCTCATTCAGAGTGTCTTAAGCAGATTTAAGTATTTCTTAAGTTACGTCTACAATTGAGCCCAAAATTTCTATTGCTAACACTTCAATTGTTAGTGAGTTTTGCCTTATTTTACGGTCTTTCTTCCCACAGTTGTTAAGTGTACTACTGTAGTTGTTAAGTTAATAACATAGTTGTTAAATGACTCTAGCTTCTCCATTGACTTTGCTTATCAGAAGGTCACTAAAGATGACTACGTGAACCTGGGATACTGCAACCATCATAAATATGAACCAATTGTCAAGCATCCAAGTTTTGCTCACTTTGACCATGGAGATTCTGCAGCAGCTGTAAATGTGAAGAATAGTCATAAGACACTTTTTTCAGTACTGTGTAACTTCAAATAGTCACTAAACAAATAGATGTGTGTCAAGGACTACCATCATGGAACAGTCATTAACAAAGTATGAGAGATAGATTGTATTAGCTGTTTCCAAATCTGTTTCAACTTTGTATCTCATTCATAATCACAATTTTGCATATACAATGCAATTATTGATGGAAAAGTTGGAATAAGCTGCTAAATTATACTATAATTATACTATTATTTGTAGTTTAATTTGATAATTATGTACAATAGTACAACACAATGCAAAACTCACAACAACTCACAGTGAAAACTTTTTTAAAGTTGCATCATTAACCTCTGAAAATGTGAACTGCCCAGAGTGGCTTAGCATGGTTGGCTACATAAATATTTTAAGTAAATAAATGAGTAAATCAAATATGAATGATGGGCAACAGAAATTAAAAGACCATTCACTCATCCATTTACAAATTCCTAAACACAGATCCCACCACCTACCTGGAAAAAACCACTAGATCCAAAATAAAAGCCTCACTCATTAGCGAAGAGATCCAGCAAAGAATAATTCCCAGAGAGAAATCATCCAGATGTCCTAAGTTTTAGGTCTCCCCAAGATACACAAAGAAGAAACCCCACTTAGACCCATAGTCAGTTCCATAGGCTCACCTCTACAAAACCTAGCCAAATTTCTCGCCAAACAACTACAGCCCTATGCAGAATCCATCACCTCACACGTAAAAAACTCATTCCAGTTCGTAGAGATCATAAAGAAACAAAACTTACAGCCCAGTGACCTACTCGTGAGCTTCGATGTCATATCCCTCTTCAACCAAGTGCCAATCAAAGAAGCCTTGACAGCCATCCAAAACAAATATAACCCCCCCCCAAACACATCCTAGATCTGACCAACCACTGCCTATCCAACACATACTTCTTCATAACAGACAAAAATACAAACAAATAGAAGGAGCACCCATGGGATCACCCCTCTCACCTGTCATTGCAAACCTCTACATGGAACACTTTGAAACCCAAGCTCTAGAAAAATCTGATCACAAACCCAAACTCTGGCTCAGATACGTAGACAACACCTTCATAATCTGGCCACATGGGAAAGAAAAACTGGACAACTTCCTCACACACCTCAACAGCCTACACCCCAAAATACAGTTCACCATGGAAACAGAAGCTAATAACCAACTTCCCTTCCTGGATGTCTTAGTCTACAAGATATCCAATGGCTCCTTAGGACACATCATCTACCAGAAGAAAGCACACATAAACCACTCTCTGCACGCACTCTCACACCACCACCCAGCACAGATCAACTCCATAGCCAAGACACTCGTCTCCAGAACAAAACGCTTAGCTGACGAACAACACCTAAAAACCGAACTACACACTCTCACTAATGTACTAACATCCAACGGATTCCAAAGAAATAAGATTATCAACCTAATTCAAAAAGAAACCCCCACTAAAATCCAAGGCAGAGAACAAGAAAACGGCAAAGCCCTCCTCCCATACATAAAAGGCATCACAGACAGAATCAGCAAGATCCTCCACAAACACAACATCAAGACAGCATTCTGCACAAAAAGAAAAATATCCACCATCCTAAGAAATCCCAAAGACAAAATTGAGTTAGAAAATCAAGGAGTATATGAAATCCCATGCACTGCTTGCCCCACCACATACATCAGACAAACCAACAGAAGAATAAGTGCACGCATTGAAGAACACAAGAACTCAGTCAAGAAAGAGGAACCAACTTCTTCCCTGGTCCAACACCTTAAAGCCACAGGACATGAAATTGACTTTAAAAAAACCAGAACTATTGCCAAAACTGAACACTTTAATAACAGAATAATCAGAGAAGCCATCGAGATAGAAAAACGCCCACACAGCATGAGATGATATCTCCCGCCTACCAGCCATTTGGAAACCCGTCCTTATTGACAAACAAGTCCCTAACACAAAGAATGACACCTTTGGCTTTGGTGAGGATCCTATCTGAGATGTTATGCACTGTTTGTTTCATGTGTGGCTGTGAGGGAGGAGAGGTTTGTTTCTGGCGTTCTTGTAGTCTTTGGAGTTTGTTGGTGTGTGTGTCTGTCTTGAGGGTGGTCTGTTTTTTGGCTCTCCAGACGGCGAGTTGTTTGGATTTGTCCCAAAGTGCGGGGTGGATCTTGTTGCTGAGTTTGAGGTGAAGTGTGAGGAGATCTTTGTTAATTCGGTCTAGGAGGAATCTTTTTGTGTGAAGTATATATATATTTGTTTTCTGAAGTTTTCATGGGCGTTTGTATGTAGGTCTTTGGTTATTCGGGTTTTCTCCCACGTAAAATTGGAAGTGTCTTGGCGACATTTCGATGAAGTCCCATTCGTCATCTTCAGGCTGGTGTTTTTGTGCTTCTAGGAGCAATGTGTGATCATAGCTGTTTCTTCCTTTAACTGCCAGTGGGGGTATGAACTTATTGGGTGGGAGCCTGGCTGTGTTCTGATTGGATGGATGTGTGTTCTGATTGGTTAGGGGCTTGGCTGTGCTCTGATTGGATGGGGGGTTGGCTGTGCTCTGATTGGCTGGGGGAGTGTTCTGTTTGGGTTGGGGGCTCTGTTGTGCTCAGGTTAGTCTGAGTTGCAGGGGAATTTGAGACGGTGAGCTGTGTTGCTGTTGTTTGGCTTCGCGTTCGTGGTCGTGTCTCATCTTCATGGTGGGTGTCAGTTTGCTTCATGTATGGATTGGAGGGGTTTAAAGTGGCTAATGATGTAGTTGTGGTTTGGCTTCTGGTTTGAGGTCATGCCTCATCATCAGTGTGGGTTTGGGTTTGCTTTTTGCGTGGATGAGTGGAAACCCGCCCTTATTGACAAACGACTCCGTAACACAAAAAATGACACCAGACCCACACTCACAAAAACCACACAGGATGTCACCACCACACATCCACGCAAAAAGCAAACCCAAAGCCACACCGATGAGGAGGCACAACCACAAACCAGAAGCCAGGTATATTTGAATTCTGAGAGAATGTTGTGGGGCTCTTGAAAAATGTCTGCCATGGTGGTCACAGGCTGTCATAATGCACCAATTTACCAGAAACTAGGCTGCTGGGGTTATTTGCTACCATATTGTTTAGCCTCACCCCACTCTACTCCCTTATCTTATCTCTTATCTTTGATTTACTTTCATCACTAGGCGGACAAATCAAATCAAGTACCAGGTTGCAAACATGCAACATCTTTAGTTACTAAGAGTATCTCTGAAGAGATTTAAATTCATTAATTTTGAACTTTATTTGGCAGGGGAAAAAAGCTAGAATTAAGATGAAAACATTACTAAGGAAAATGGAGGTTTTGGGTTGCCGGAATGGACGTTGTATTACCAAGCATCTGTGTTAACATGGGTGAAAGAGTGGATAACACTTAGAAATAAAAGGTTGTTATATCTAGAGGGACATGATTTACAATTGGGGTGGCATGCTTTCTTATGGTACGGGAAAAACAGAGTCCATAAGTACTTTCCTAATCATTTTATAAGAAATGCCTTGTCAACAGTATGGGAAAAAATTAAACCTAAAATATATTTAACGATTCCAGGGTGGTTATCAATGATGGAGGCATTTATACATCTGAACTTGGTAGACTTTGAAAAAATATGGACATATAAAGATATTCTAAATATTGATGGGAAATTAAAATCTAAACAAGAACTGGAAAATCAGGGAATTAACTTGTCCTGGTGGGCACATTTACAGATACAAAGTAGATATGAAAAAGATATAAAAATGTATGGATTTTATAAGGATCAAACTGTGTTTGATAAGATTTTGTTAACCTCAGATGAGAAATTAATTAAATTAATGTATAACTTTTTGTTAATTTTGGATATGGAAAGTGAACAAGTGAAAGAAACAATGACAAAATGTATTACCAATGACAATTTGGCTATAATATAGAATTTTAAAAATGGCAAATGTTATGGGAGAGAAGCTACAAATTAACAATGTCAACTTCATACAAAGAAAATCTGTATAAAATATTTTATAGATGACACCTGCCACCAGCAAGATTAGCAAAAATGTTTAAAAATATGTCAGATAGATGTTGGAAATGTAAACATAACATAGGTACGTACTATCACATTTGGTGGACCTGATAAGGCAATTTTACATTTATACATTTTAACATTTAAATTATGAAGGGTGTTGGAATTCTATTCTAGTTTCGAAGGTTGGACAAGTCCATTATTAGTACTGTCACCTCAAGTCAACATCCACTATTTCTTCACCCAAAATTGATTGGAAAATGTGAGGAATGAAACAAACGCTTTAAACTATATATCCATTTCCAGCCACTAAAAATCCAATTCTTTAAAACCTGGGTTAACTTTTCTCACTTAAAAAGAAAAAATGAATGCCAGAAATGTATGGAGTGGAGGGAAACGTTCTGGCCACATTTAATCTAATAATGTCCTGATACCTTCTGTGATGTTCAGCTAAAAGAAAATTATCCCCTCTTTCTTTATGAATCCAGTCAATTATGGTTTATTTGATAAATTATTACTAATCAGCCCATGATTTAAAATGATATGTAAAGGTAATTTAATACTTGACAACTTTGTTTATTTCCTCTGTTGAAATTCATATCACTAAAGAGAAACTTATTTTACCATTAACTGTGGCAAAAGGTACTAAAATGGGTTGTTGAAATCTAGGTATGAATTTGGCCAGATATTTTGAATTATTAATGCTTCATTGTTTCTAAGCTACCTTAAGAATCTGACTATATACATTCAAAATAAAAAAATAATTATCTGTTTGTCTTTTAGATGTTTCCACTATATTTTTGGTCATTTTGATAAATGAACTCAGAGTGGCTTCAACTAGACTACAATTTGTTTAACAGAATAGCCATGAATCAAAACTTTTCATATACACAACAATGTGTACACATATAATGAAGATATAATGTTTAACCCAGAGCCCATATATCACCTATATTATACAATAATTCAGAAAATGTTAATATGAATTCCCTGCACAAAATAGCAACTCTTATATAATGAGAGTCAAAGCAAGGAAATATATAGTCATTAATTATACTAATTAATGCAGTATATTTATACTTAAAAGATTCTAGCTTTAAGTCCCTGGGTTCCTTTTTCAATGTAGGCCATAGTTATTTCTTTCATTTGTATTAGAGCATGAAGAAATATACAGAAGAAATGATCCATAATTTCTCTATATATGCAGTCCTATCTAAGAACTGGAAAGTAATTGATGAGAGAAATATGTATAGTCATAAGCACTGGCAACTGCAGAGACGAAGAAAAAATAGTTTGGTTCACATTTTTCTGGAAATTTAATATTATTTATTATTTAGTAGGAGACCAGTTTACTATAGTAATTAAGGTATAAGGTTAGAACTAGGAGACCATGACTTCTAATCCTGCCTTAAGCACATAGCCAGCTGGGTAACCTTAGGGGAGTCACTTTCTCTCAGCCCTAAGAAAGAGTCAATGGAAAAGCACTTCTGAAAAAACTTGCCAAGAAAACTGCAGGGATTGTCCAAGCAACCTTCAAGAATTGGCCATAACTGAATGGAAGAAGTTACTTAGTAACTTTATATTCACTTCTCTTCATATTGGATGCTCACAGTACTAAAACCAATTAATTTTTTTTAAAAAAATCATAAATCATAAGGATAAAAAATCATTTATATCAATACAAATTTCAAATAAATTTTATTAAAATATAGCATAGTCCAACTAATAATAGCATTTAGCATTTAGACTTATATAATGCTTCATAGTGCTTTACAGCCTTCTCTAAACGTTTACAGAATCAGCATATTGTTAGAAAGTTTCTTGAGCACAGCAAACCCTATTGTACAAAATATTCCTTCTGGCTACATCAGGGGTAGTCAACCTTGGCTCTTTTATGACTCGTGGACTTCAACTCCCAGAATTCCTGAGCCAGCTAAGCTGGCTCAGGAATTCTGGGAATTGAAGTCCACGAGTCATAAAAGAGCCAAGGTTGACTACCCTGGGCTACATGATTCCATCCAAAGTCTTATATACTATTTCAGAGTGCTGTACAGCCCTCTTTAAGCAGTTTACAGAGCAAGCATATTGACCCCAACAATCTGGGACCTCATTTTACCAACCTTGGAAGGATGGAAGGCTGATTCAACCTTGAGCCGGTCAGGTTTGAACTCCAGGCAGTGGGAATGCAGAGTTAACCTGCAATACTTCATTCTAATCACTGCTCCACCATGGCTATAATCAAATGCTTGGTGAGAGATTGTTTCTGCTATTGTCTTAAATACACTATCTTTCTAAACATTTTTTAAACCTATGATATCCAGAGTTATTTAATGATGTTGATGATGATGATGTTAGTTTTTTTAAAAAGCTGGAAGTAGTGAGCCACCACAATTGCCTGCCCTTTTTCTTTCTTTTTTTAATAAATATTTTAGTAATTTTCTAATTTTACAATCATAAGTACTTAATAAACAACGTGTTGTCTGGGTCTATTGGTAATTCAATGATACATATTAACTTTGTCAATCTACTTTCAATACTACACCATCCAGTGTTTCCTTGGTCCTCTCTTCTTCTGGTGGTATGCATTTTTCCACACTAGGCAAATATAATTCTTGTTACTATTAATACATATACAATTAAATATAGATACCTTCATCACATTTTTCTGGTATTATGCATAATATCGATAGTATCAGTTTATAATATCTTTTCTAGCCAGAATATATCTGAATTTTATTTGCATTTAAAATTCATTTTTTCAATCAATATCCTGTTTTTCTCACTTTTTAAAAATTTTAATTTCTCATCAGTGTTCAAAATATCTCTATTGCTTATAATTTCTCATAATACATTATGTTTAGGTAACCAAAAGCTTTCCTTATTCAAACCCTTTTAAAATTTTCATATTTCCCACCTCGTAATAAAGTATGATATTCTAGTTACAAATCCTATCCTTCTAATTATAATAATATTATTATAATTATTATAATAATTATTATTATCTATTTTCTTAACCATATTCAAACATCTATTTAATAGTATAATATCCCATCTAATAGGTCAAAAACTTTATTTTCTTCAGTCTTATTCTATTGACAAATAACTTTCCAAGTCAGTGCATTTGAATCATCAAGTAATTCTTCCTCCATTTTGTATATTTTGTTTGGAATGAGGAAGAGAATTTGATTTGTAAGAACACTCAACCCATTTATATTCATTAAACAGCCTCCGTCCTTCAGTTTTTTTCATTTCTTGTTTGTCAATATTCAGCATTTCTCCTAACAGCTTTATTATCCATTTGATCAGCTCTTCTTCCTTATTCTCAAAGATCTTGACAAATAAGGTATCTCTTCCATTTCCGGTGTTATTACTGCATCTTCTAATTTTTCATTTGTCTGTATCTGTCTGTTAATTCCTTTCTTTAGGTCCTCCATTTTTGAATCCATTCAGTGGTGTGATTCAAATATGTGAACAACTGGTTCTCTGTTTGGATGCTGGTTCCGAAAGTCCGTTCTGCGCCTGGGCAACAAAAAATTAGCTACCAGTTCTACTGAACTGGTGCAAACCAGCTGAATCCCACCACTGGATCCATTTCTTCTAATTTTCCTTTTGTTTTCTGGGTTACTAGTTCCTTCTTTGTAGCCATTGTCTGGATTTGTACATTTAGGTTATCTGGGGGCTTCGGAGCCAAGTGTTAAAAAAGTTTCTTTACCATTTGCGGCTAAGTATGGAACACCCATTTTGTTTTTTTATGTAGTCTTTATAGTCCAATAGGGTCCCCAACACTGATAAACAGCCCAAGAGTTTTTTTTCCCTTTTCCCAGCTGTAGTCTGTAAAAGTGAAAGTTTCCAGGAACAACAAAGAGTCTTATATAAGTCCAGGCTTCAAGCCAAGTTTCCTTTAAGCATAATAAATTGTAGTGCCGTGATTCATCATTAGATGTCGTTGACACCATCTTCCAGCTTTCCAAATCCAGGCCAATTTTACAGACTTTCAAACATCTTTTCTAAAAAAAAAGTCTCAAAGGTACTTTTAGTCCCCAAATTTCAAAACTATATATTTGTATTAATTCCAAATTGATCTTGTAGTTTTCTCTATTTTTCCCCAAAGCAATTAATTTGCCATTTTTCTTTTCCTGAGGGAGCAGAGCCAAAACTTCCCTTCCTTCTCTCAAAGGATTCTTTGCTTTGGGCATTCTTTTTTCCAGGAAGGTAGTATTAAGGTCATAAAAAGAGGATAAAGTCTCACCCAATTTCATCCACGTTGCTCAAAAATTGCTACTTAGTGCTTTTCTTCAGTTGTCAGCTGCTTCTGACTGGCCACATAAATGTAGCCAGTTTCCCCCCCGCTGGTTTGGAAGGCTTCCTTGGATCCAGTGGAAGGGCTGTCGCCCTCCACAATCAATGAGGGTCCCCTTCTTCTTTGATGCCTCTCTTTTAGGGTCCCCAGCAGGATGAAATCAAACATGGAAGATGGAGCTCCATCTTCCTGCGTATGTCACACCACGATATCTAACCAGAAATGCCTGCCCTTTTTCTTGAAGACTCCAAACCTTGAAAAGATCAGAAGCTCTCCTCTTTATGAAAAATAAACTTTTACTTACTTCCGAGTACATGAATTGCTCCACAGACAAATAACAATAAAAAAGCAGGACTTCATCATTCATCTTCCTTTATGGCCTATAACCAGTAGCAAATGAAACAAAGGCAGAAGATTAACAGTGAAAATTTAACATGTTACATTTTTCACCATATTTGTTCTACAGAGACAATTAGTAAATGTCATTAATTGCCAAGCATTCTTGAAAGGCTGAGGTCCAGCCCTGGCTCAGTCTGACTCAGAGGCAGATTTCCCAAAAGTAAAATAACATAAGCAGTTTTGAAAATATAATTCACTAGGAACTGGAATTTAAGATAATTCATCATTCCAACAGTGCTTATAAATTGCAGCAAAAGTTAAGCATGCCTCTGCAAAGACCATTCAAAATATTTCTGTTTGATTCAGATAAGATTGACAAAAGTCCCATGGGGAACTTGTGTTTCCTTGAGAAGAAATGCTAGGAAATGTTTTTCCTTAATTTGAGAAAAAGGTAAATGTTAAATTAAACACAAAAACTTGAATAATATCCTACAAAATACAATTATCTCTATTTTTTCTATTGACACTTGTTGAAAACCTTAGCTATCGACTACAAAATTTCCACTGCTTTTACAACTGTTGCAGTTGGACCATTTAAATATGTTTCTCAATAATCAAATGCCTTTTAGTCAATAAGAACCATCAGGTGATTCTCCTTGTGTATGAGAAGAAGGTATTACAAGCCTCCTATAGCAGATGATCCAATCTTCTTTCACTGAGAGAGCCATGGTCCTGGATTACAAATATCCAGCTTAGCAACTGCTGTTATCTAATGGTCAGCCAAACTTTTGAAGCCTGGATTTAGAAGGCATACCTTTGAGTCTTACCCTTATGGTAAACTTTAGACAAGGCAGACATTCTCCATATCTACCTTAGTGAAATGAATATTCAGTTATAATACAAATATTACTTTATTATTTTGCTGTAGAAGAAACATACAGCTTTTCATTTACACTTACCCACAAGTGTAGTGAGTTAATGTGCATAATCCTTTAATTATATTATTTTTTTTTGACATATAAGAGGCAGTCAATTGTATTAATTGTTAGTCTCAATTCCTTTGCTTTTTAAAAATTACTTAATCCTGTTAACACTAAACCAGGAATTTAGTGTTAAATCTGCCAACAATCTCATTAACCATACAATCTTAGCCATGGCATCCAGATCTTCTAAAAGCAAGACTGACATCATAAACAAAAGGGCCTACAAAGGAGCAATCATAATGAACAAATTAAAAAAAACTGAGAGGCAACGCTCCAATGTCATATTTAATAGAATAAATAGAATCCTGGCTTCGATATTGCATTATACAAAATATTTTTACAATAAGATTAAGGAACTTCCTCCAGATATAGAGGAACAATTCTACATAGGAATTTTCTGTCTGCTACTCAAAAGACACTATAAAATCAGGATGCAGTACTGTTTCAGGAATTGATGTTATCACAATAAGGATGGCCAATTATATGAACTCCATCCATGGATTTTATGCTACCAAATTTGACATAGGATACTCCAATACTTTCACTCTCTATCAAAGCATACCACCCTATCCATATGGGAGGCTATATATACCATCATTCCCCAAAATGATAGATTACAAACTATCAGAATACCCATCCTTCATCATGTCATGGTATACCTGACTGTATAATTTCATATATTTCTTCAATTACTTTAGCTGTGGAGAAACATATATCTTTTACATAATGAGATAGATAGTCAAAATAGGGCACAGTGTATACCAATATATTTTTACAGTTCATTTAGAACAATGCTTTCTCAGATTCTGCCTTTAAAAAATATCTTTTCTACCTGAGATTCATGTTATTTTAATCTCTGAAAAATTTCCTTCAGTATATTATTAGTAAATTTCATCCTATCATCAACAGGTTAACTCACTTTTGTGTAGCTTCACAGTAGTGTACAAGAAGTTTCCATACATTCTTCTCACACCATATATCAGTTCACATATTGATTTATAGAAATTTATTATCATTGTCTTCATTTTTAAATTATGAATGTTGTCAACTTAACAAAACTTGATTTCAGCAAACCATCTGATGAACTGCCCAAGACAATCTTATTAAATAGAAAGCATATCTGTTAGGTGGAACTGGAGGGGAGAAATGTGTTGGTATTTTTCATGAACCTTTCAAGCATGTCACATAAAAAATCAAGATCCATCATTTCTAGATTATAGGACATAAAGTAAAGATCTTAATTTACATGAGATAGATTCCATTTAATCATTAAGAAAAACTTCCAATAGGAAGAGGGTTTTTATTTATTTTATTTAACTACTGGAACCAATTACCATTGTAAACTCCTTTTCATTGCAGGTATTTTAAGCAAAATTAAGCAGCTTCACTCAGGAATTCTGCACTGAGGAAGAAGCTAGACTCAGTATCCTAAGTGGCCCCTCAATTCTGATTTTCTAATTCTATAAAGTAGCCAAAGAGTCAATTTCACCTAAATTCAGCTTTGTTAAATGCCATTATGAGTAATTTTCAGTCTCCAAACTTTTCTTTTCTCATTGCACTTTCTTCCTTACAACAATAGCTACATAATACTCTTTTATTTGGACTAAAGTCTTTATACTGGAAGATTTTGGAAAAGCTATACTAGAAGACTTTGGAAAAGCTATGCAACAACGCAATAATATACTGTACACCTTTTAAGGAGTCACAACACTGTTAATCATTTTTAATCTCTCAAACATTAATATTTGTGTATGCTATTTTAAGGGGATTTTTTTGTTTATACTCCTGCTTCTCAACCTAAATTTCTCAAGCTAACCTTTCAAAGTATAAAATATGCATCACAGACACTATGGCACAAGAACATTTTTGCATAGGCTTGTAGTTTTCTAGAGACTTACTATTCAAAGAGAATATCTTAAGGCAAACAGCAAACTGCAACCTTAAATAATTTCTGTGGTGAGACTGTATAATGACATTGCAGGGTTTTTTTTAAAAAAAAATACATAAGTGCTTTCATTCTATAAAAATAATTTCCAGTGGCCACATGACACAGTCACACAATATGCAATTGCATCAAAATATAGATAGCCCATACATTGTACAATCTCTACATCTTATCATCACCATTGTGATAATTAATTTTCTTTTTCTTCCATTGAGCCCAAAAAGTTTCCATGTGGTGTTAAGACTAGCTAAGTGTGGTAGTCTGAAATTTACCAAGGGAGATTAACAATTCATTCTCCTTTCCTTTTGATGTTTACAAAGTGAATAAAGGTGCAGAAGAGTACTCAGATTGTTGAGAGGAAAAATAGCTTGTATCATTCTTCCAACATTTATGTAATGGAAGGAAAACACTGGTCAGTTATTCAGCAGATATCTTTGGAAATTTTAATGATCACTGTCAGAAAGTCCAATATATTTTGAAATGCCAAATATGCAGTTAAGACGATTGGATGCATCCCAAGATTAGCCATGCTGAAAGCAAATACTTCCATTTGGAGTTTTTGCTGACTTTGTTCTGTGTTCAGCATGGTCTTGATCATCGCAGTTAATAGAGAATGTTCAGACTGCTTTAAAGTACATATTTGCTGATTTGTAAATTGGATATTTGCTGGCAGGATTACATGGTCTTATTTATTTATTTGCTTATTTAGAATTAGAAGAAGTGTAAGCAATTTGCAATGAGAGTTAGTATAGATCTTAAAATGATTGCTCTGAAAACACATTATTCCAAAAAAAGAATACCTTTGTTCCAGTGAGATTGCAACCAGTTGCCCACTAGACAATTAAGGAACTTCATTTTCACACCGTTGAAGGAGGCTCAGAGGAAAAGCTTTGCCATCATCCAGCTTTCTGAATAAAGCAAAAACCCTAACTCTAATGCTATGCTAAGGGAGGGTCTTTCTCTGCACAGAAGGCAAATGGAGTGATTGATGAGTTCCTTCCTCTGAAAGAGGATGTTTTCTATATACTGACTAAGGGAGTTAACATGCAATAATAATTATTAAAATAATGTATTAAACTTGTATGCCACCCAGCTCTTGATGACTCTAGGTAGCTCATAACAATGAAACCAAGAAAAGAAAAAGAAAAAAGATAGCAAATACAATGAAGTGAGGGGTTTAATTCTTCCTCACCTCAGGTCTTCATGGATCTTCTAAACAAAAACAGAATGGAGGGCATTTGGATCTCATGGGAAACCTTGTTCCAGAAGTTAAGCAAGTTTCCAGCTTCGTAAGAAATGACATGTTTAATAGAACAAACCCAAAGTGTACTAGCCCTGCAGGACTGAATCAGCCAGGCAGATGTTATGGGAGAAAGATGGTTTCTCAAGTAGCCAGGTCTTATGCCATGTAGGACTCTAAAGATAATAACCAGCACCTTGAATTACACTCAGAAGTAAATTGACAACACATCTCAGGAAGCAGAGGTGTTACATGAGCCTACTCAAGGCACATGTGAATTAGAGCATGAATGACTGTCTGAAAGTCCCCTTGAGCTAGGAAAGGATGCTACCAGTATACCAGATGGAGTTGTGCAAAGGCCTTTCTAGCTACGGCTGATACCTGCTCTTCAAGCAGGAGCTATAAGTTCAACAAAAAAACTCAGATTATATATCAACATTGAAGGGAGAAGCACAGCCACATCCAAGATAAAAAAAAAATGAATATCTCCAGATCTGGGCAGTTCAACACCCACCACCCTAGCCACTTGGTCTTGGTAAAATTGAGTTGAAGAGGGTTCCTCCCCATCCTAAGCAATACAGCTTCCAGGCACTGAATTTTGACTGCCTTGCTTGATCAACCTCACAATCTAAAGAAGGTGAGAAGGGTGTGCAAGTGGCCAGGGATGTGTGTGGCACAAGCTCAGCAAGGCTCAGGTAGGGTGCCTGAGTGTGTGTAAGTGGCCAGGGAGGGTGCCTGAGTGTCTGAGAAGGTGCAGATCAAATGCATCAAGGATGGAGGAGGGTGCATAAGGGTGTATTGGTGACCAGCAAGGCCTCGCATGAGGGCAAAGGGTTTGGGGAATGGTGTGTGGGTGGAGGAGGCTTATCCGAGCAACTTGGAACCTTCCTTGCCAGCTACCCATTGATTTTGCTTATGGGAAGCCAGCAGGGAAGATGACAAATTATGATCGTGTGATGGAGGGACACTGTAAATATCTTACATTGAACTGATTTCCAGGAAGCCAAATCTCAATCATCTGACTGCCAGAGTGCTGGGATGGCCAGAACTTTGAGGACTAGTTGTAACTACCACTCTTTCTATGCAGTAGCAACTTTGAATGGTCATTGAATGAGTGGTCATTAGCTGAGGATTACCTGCATGCCTTTATGGATAAAAGTTTTTGAAACTACAGCTCATATCCTGTTCCCTTTGGTTGATAAAATAGAAATTCTGATCTTTTTTATATATTGTTGTTATGATTTAGTTTCCTTGAACATACCAAATTCTGTTACACTTTGACTGCCCACTAATAATCTTGAATTGATTTTTACCTGTTTTGTGCTTTTAATCTAATTTTATTTTTGACATGTTTAATTTTGAGCTCTGGGCTGTAAATGTAACTGGACTGTGACTGGGCTGTAATTTAAGTTCTATCTGTGTAATTCAGGATGGAAAAAGAGACAGAAGTAAAGAAGATTTTCTTGTGGGGAAGAATTTTCACCTTTTAAATACTGGTATTAATTATGATGACAATGACTATGTAATGACAATGATGATATTGTTGTTGTTAATTGCGAAGTCGTGTCCGACCCATCGCGACCCCATGGACAACGTTCCTCCAGGTCTTCCTGTCCTCTACCATCTTCTGGAGTCCATTTAAGTTCACACCTACTGCTTCAGTGACTCCATCCAGCCATCTCATTCTCTGTCGTCCCCTTCTTCTATTGCTCTCAATCTTTCCCAGCATTAGGCCCTTGTCCAGTGAGTCCTTCCTTCTCATTAGGTGGCCAAAGTACTTGAGTTTCAACTTTAGGATCTGTCCTTCTAAAGAGCAGTCGGGGTTGATCTCTTCTAGGACTGACCGGTTTGAACGCCTTGCAGTCCAAGGGACTCGAAGGAGTCTTCTCCAGCACCATAGTTCAAAGGCCTCAATTCTTTGGCGCTCAGCCTTTCTTATGGTCCAACTTTCACAGCCATACATTGCAACTGGGAAAACCAGGGCCTGGACTATACGCACTTTTGTTGGCAGGGTGATGTCTCTGCTTTTTAGTATGCTGTCTAGATTTGCCATAGCTTTCCTCCCCAGGAGCAAGCATCTTTTAATTTCTTGGCTGTAGTCCCCATCTGAGGTGATATTGGAGCCCAGAAAAATAAAATCTGTCAGTACCTCCATTTCTTCCCCATCTATTTGCCAGGAATTGAGAGGGCCGGATGCCATGATTTTGGTTTTCTTAATGTTGAGTTTCAAGCCAACTTTTGCACTCTCCTTCTTCACCCGCATCAAGAGGCTCTTTAGTTCCTCTTCACTTTCTGCCATTAGAGTGGTATCATCCTGCATATCTTAGGTTGTTGATATTTCTCCCGGCAATCTTAATTCCAACTTTTGATTCATCTAGCCCTGCCTTTCTCATGATGTGCTCTGCATATAAGTTAAATAGGCAGGGCGACAGTATACAGCCTGGCCGGACTCCTTTTCCAATTTTGAACCAATCAGTGGTTCCGTGTTCGGTTCTCACTGTTGCTTCTTGACCCGCATATAGGTTTCTCAAGAGACAAATGAGATGGTCTGGTACCCCCATCTCTTTAAGAACTTGCCACAATTTGTTGTGATCCACACAATCAAAGGCTTTTGCATAGTCAATGAAGCAGAAGTAGATTTTTTTCTGGAACTCCCTAGCTTTCTCCATGATCCAGCGTATGTTGGCAATTTGATCTCTAGTTCCTCTGCCTCTTCGAAATCCTGCCTGGACTTCTGGTAGTTCTCGATCCACATACTGCTGGAGTCTAGCTTGTAGGATTTTAAGCATAACTTTACTAGCATGTGAAATGAGTGCAATGGTGCGATAGTTTGAACATTCTTTGGCATTGCCTTTCTTTGGAATTGGAATGTAAACTGACCTTTTCCAATCCTGTGGCCACTGTTGAGTTTTTCAAATTTGCTGGCAAATTGAGTGTAGCACTTTTACTGCATCGTCTTTTAAGATTTTGAATAGCTCAGCTGGAATACTGTCACCTCCACTAGCTTGGTTGTTGCTCAGATTTTCTAAGGCCCATTTCACTTCACATTCTAGGATGTCTGGTTCGAGGTCAGTGACCGTCTCATTGTGGTTATCTGGGATGTTAAGCTCATTCTTGTATAGTTCTTCTGTGTAGTTTTGCCATCTCTTCTTAATCTCTTCTGCCTCTGTTAGGTTCCTGCCATTTTGGTCCTTTATCATGCCCATCTTTGCATGAAACGTTCCTTTCATATCTCCAATTTTCTTGAAGAGATCTCTGGTCCTCCCTATTCTGTTGTTTTCTTCTATTTCTTTGCACTGTTCATTTAAGAAGGAATTCTTATCTCTTCTAGCTACTCTCTGGAATTCTGCATTCAATTGGGTGTATCTTTCTCTTTCTCTTTTTCCTTTGCCTTTCGCTTCCCTTCTTTCTTCAGCTATTTGCAAAGCTTCCTCAGACAGCCATTTTGTTTTCTTGCATTTCTTTTTCTTTGGGATGGTTTTAGTTGCTACCTCTTGTACAATGTTGCGAATTTCCATCCATAGTTCTTCAGGCACTCTGTCTATCAGATCTAATTCCTTAAATCTATTTGTCACCACTACTGTATATTCATCAGGAATATGATTTAGTTCATATCTGAGTGGCCTAGTGCTTTTCCCTATTTTTTTCAATTTAAGCCTAAATTTTGCAACAAGAAGCTCATGATCTGAGCCACAGTCAGCTCCTGGTCTTGTTTTTACTGACTGTATAGAGCTTCTCTATCTTTTGCTGCAGAGCACATAGTCAATCTGATTTCTATGTTGACAGTCTGGTGATGTCCATGTGTAGAGCCGTCTCTTGGGTTGTTGGAAAAAAGTGTTTGTTATGACCATCGTATTCTCTTGACAAAATTATATCAGCCTGTGCCCTGCTTCATTTTGTTCTCCAAGGCCAAACTTGCCTGTTATTCCAGTTATCTTTTGGCTTCCTACCTTAGCATTCCAATCCCCCATGATGATAAGGACATCATTTTTTGGTGTTAATTCTATAAGGTGCTGTAGGGCTTCATAGAACTGGTCAATTTCATCCTCTTCAGCACCAGTGGTTGGGGCATAGATTGGACTATTGTGATGTTGAATGGTTTGCCTTGGATTCGAATTGAGATCATTCTGTCATTTTGGGGATTGTAACCCAGTATTGCTTTTCCTATTCTTTTATTGACTATGAAGGCTACTCCATTTCTTCTGAGGGATTCTTGCCCACAGTAGTATACCTGATGGTCATCTGAGTTAAAGTCACCCATTCCTGTCCATTTTAGTTCGCTGATTCCTAAGATGTCGATGTTCAGTCTTGTCATCTCTTTTTTGACTACGTCTAGCTTGCCTTGATTCATGGATCTTACATTCCAGGTTCCTATGGAGAAAAAATCTTTGCAGCATTGGACTTTCCTTTCACCACCAGATATATCCACAGCTGAGCGTCCTTTAGGCTTTGGCCCAGTCGCTTCATTCTTTCTGGCGCTACTAGTACTAGCCCTCTGCTCTTCCCCAGTAGCATATTGGACACCTTCCGACCTGAGGGGCTCATCTTCCAGTGTCATATCTTTTTTTGCCTTTTAGTACTGTCCATGGGGTTTTCATGGCAAAGATACTGGAGTGGTTTGCCATTTCCTTCTCCAGTGGATCACATTTTGTCAGAACTCTCTGCTATAACCTGTCCGTCTTGGGTGGCCCTGCATGGCATAGCTTATAGCTTCATTGAGTTACGCAAGCCCCTTTGCCACGACAAGGCAGTAATCCATAAAGGGGAATGATGATATAGTGGATACATTATCAACATTGTATCAATATGAACACACTAGAGCCATACTATTTTGACATTGCTTCACATCAAAAAAAAATGTTCAAGCAGGTCCCTACATAACAATTTGTTATTTATTACTACCAGCATCACGTTTTAGTCTCATTCCAAAAAAATAATTCAAACATCAATGTTTGAGACTTGGATGGAGACAAGATCAAAATACTAAGATGGCTATATCCTTCAGACTGACAGCCCATGAATTAGTGTCAAGCATACTATGTCAGCAAATACATCTTCATCCTCATTTTTAAAAACATTAACTAGGGAATTTTTGCTGACAAGAGAAGGAATTTCAAACAGTGTCTATAATATAGCTCTTAAGAAGGTAGTGTGAGCCTCACAATTAATAATGTAAGTTTTGTTTTATTTCCTTTAAATCAGCGGTTCTCAACCTATGGGTCGCGACCCCATTTGGGGTCGAACGACCATTTTACAGGGGTCGCCAAACAACGCGATCCGCCATTTTTCCCCTCCAGGGGTCGGTGCCGTGCATGAGCGCCGCACATGGAGGCACCGCCCATGCGCGCCGCGCATGGGGGGCAGTGCCGCGCATGTGCGCTGTGCATGGGGGCGCCGCCGCGCATGCATTCCGTGCATGGGGGCGCCGCCACGCACGTGGGGCGCATGCGCGGCACGTCCGTGTGATGGGGGTCGCCGTCACACAAAGGTTGAGAACCGCTGCTTTAAATAGAAGGAAAGTGGTTAGAAGCTAATCTTTTAGTTTATGCACAAATTCAGCATGTGTGTTTGTTTCCACAGAAGTAATATATCATCTGTGTTAAAGATAATTGTAACATATACCATATACTAATTAACAAACTAAATTAAACAGTGTGCAGGATACCAGTTTGTTAGCTACTTTATGTATTTACAAAATAAAAACAGGACTGAGTCTAAAACAATGATTACAAAAACTCTTCACAAATAATGGTTGGTTATAATTAGTTACTTTTGTAAGTTATATTCATTTTTTCATGTAATTATTTTGTTTATAAGAACTATAGATTCTCAGCTCTTATGTAGACAATTGCAGTGCAGTCAACCTAAAATCTCTCTTTATTCTTGCTAGCTTCCAAATTTCTAGGTTTGTTGTTTTTTCCAGAATAAAACTGATTACAGTTTTACAGTATAAAGGGACACCAGTAAAAACACTGGACATAAACTGCAGGTGTATTTAATACTCTATGGCTGAGCTCATCTGGAACATTTCCCAAACTTGTCTAATGACTATTAATCTCAGAATGTCTAAATGAAGGATGAATCTGGGTGTAGGAACAGCACAGAATAATTAGAATGTTTTGATCCTATGGAGAATAATGCCTGGGCCAAAAAAGCATTACAGTGGGTGGCAGTACTCCAATGGCATTTAGTTCTTTTTAAATGTAAATAATATTCATTTACTGCAGTCGTTGGCTTCATACCTACCCCATATCTCTGTTATTATAGCTCTGCTTTCATAGTGTTCACAGGCCAAATGGTATAGTGCTGGCGTATAAAATATGTACCCCTTCCCATCCATTGGACACCATATACACATTTGGTACCCACGATATATATAAATAATATGGTAAATATTATGCTAAAATCAAATAAATCTCCACAGCACACTTCTAAGGACAAAATATAAATCCTTCTGTATGCTGCCACTTAAGTGTCAATTAACTTTACAGAAAAAAAAATCTATCCACAGACTACAGAAAACTTATTGCTGCATTAAGGATTCCTTGTTGATTTGCTTGTGGGATCAGCTTCTAAATTAAGAACCTGATTTGTGCCACGGTACTAACTTGCAAATCTGTTCAACATCAATCATTCCTTTTATTGTTTTATAAATTCTTGGCTAGTCTGAAAGTCTTACTACATGAAAGGACTTGCTGAGAATCAAAGAAAGCTAACCAGGGACAGATCACAGTAGTTTACTTAATCCAAATAAAATTCCATAAAATAATAACATTATTACCATATAGGCTTTATTTGCCTTTCATCAAGCAAAATTGTTTTATGTATTAAAAGCACTCATATATTCATGTAACTTGAACATTTTCTGCACTATAGTTGGATGCATTGCATTTAAATTTGCAGTGCAATTAGAAAACAGGAATTTCAGAAGCATTCAAAAGCACTGTTTGCTGAAATACCATGGAATTCAAGCCCAGTGGAAAATCAGTTCAATCAAGTGTTCAATATTCTACTATATTACTTATACCATAAGAACTGCTGCCTCAATCTTCATTGTATTGCAATACCATCTCTGCATGTAATGAAACACTGATAGTATTGCTCTAACCCAGAAGGAATCATACAGAATTACTACTCAAGTGCTTAAGTATGAGCAATAAGTTGCTTGGGAGTTGCTAGGCTATTCCTAGTGTTGTGACTGAAACCTGGTTCACGTAAAACAACCATGCACTTTGATTATGAAATATTGACAAGAAAGTTAGGTTTCATGGTGGAGAAAAAGATTCAAAACTTTGGTTATATTGACAAATGCAAATTCTAAATTATTTCAAAATAATTTTGTACCTGTATGGAATGATATCAAAAAATGATAACTTATCAAGATGGGTAATTTGCAATTATCCTTACTGGGGAATCTCTGTAATTAAAATACACACCAAAGATGTTTTTATTTCAGTCTTTACCAACACTGACAACTGACACTCCATTTAAACAATGACAAAAGGAAAGAAAAAAAATCAAGAATTAGATATAAACTATTGCAAAATACTAAGGAAAGAGAGGTTTGGGTTTACCAGATTTGAAATTGTACTTTGTTTGGGCTGGATGAAAGAGTGGGTGATACTCCACAAATTAAGAACTGAACAGTACAACTACTCATGGTATGACAAGGGTAAAATAAGTGTTGATTTTAAGAATCAATTTGCTAGGCATGCTATGCTAAGGGTTTGGAATTAATACAAAACAAGGGTCTCTAAGAAGGTATCTCTTTGGGTGTTACCTCAGCAAGCCTTTTTCAGAAAAGAAGTCAGACTTGTGGACCTATAGTCAAATAATAGTCTTTAATCAAGGTGAACCTACCCTCAGGGCCAAAGAAGACTTGGAATCAGAAGGACATATCTGTTATGGGGTATGGGTTTGACTCTGAAATGGTACTGTGTGGTAAGGAACATGTTATTGCAAAGGTTTATAAATTGTTACCAAAATAGAGTTTGGAGCACGATTATGTGAAGCACTGTATGATTCAATGGGCAAAGAATTTTCAGCATAATATAATGTTTGAACAATAGGAAAACACGTGGACAAAAGGTTTAAAATTTTTGAACTATAATTTAAAAGAATGTTTAATAAAATGATGTACTGTTGATTTCTAACACCGGATAAATTCTCAAAGATATATAAAGGTATTTCAAATTTACCTTAGAAATCTAAATATAAAAAAGGAATTCTTTACCATCTTTGACAGACCTGTGATAAAACAATGAAATACTGGTGTAAGATTCACATTTTAATTCAGAAGATTCTCAAAATCAAATATAAATCAAACCAGAGACTTTTCTTTTAGGTTTAACAGAATAACATAACTGAAAGGGAGGTCTTCTAATCCAATTCCTGCTCATGCAGGATACCTTATACCAGGGGTGCCAAACTGGCGGCCTGCGGACCGGATGCTTCACGTGCAGGCCATGCCCACCATGGCTCCGCAAAGGCATAAAACATCGCAATACATCATGTGACGTAATCGATTTTGGCACCCTATACCATTTCAGACATTTCATTTGCAGTCTAAATTCTTTTTTTTTTTTGTAAAAGATTTTTTATTTTCAATTTTTCATTACATTCATAAAGAATGCTTCAGATAAAGAATAAAGTAAATTTATACAGACAACTTTCGGTATTGCTCACCCATTTCCCCCCAAACCGCATCCACCCTCTAACCTCTTCTCTCACTTCCCTCTTTTCCTCTTCTTCCTCACTCTCCCCCTCTCCTCCTTCTCCTCAACCTTCCTATTTACTTCTCCCCTTCCTCCTATCTTCTCACTTTCTCGCTGCCGGATGCGGTCCAGGGGAAATGCCCGAGCAATTCCTCTCTCCAAGTTAAAAACATCAATATTATATACAAAATTCTTATCTAGCCAAACTATAATAGCAGCTTCACTTAATACATTGACATTTTCCTATGAGAGATGTCAGCAAAGACAAAAATAGGATGCTTTATTTTACTGCAGAATCATCTCAAATGAACCATGATGCCCTTTAGAATAGGAACCTGCCTAAATGAGAAAAACCTTCTCTTATTTATACAACCACCTAGAAAAATTCAGAGTTGTACTGTCTGTATATAGCAAGAAACATGATTTTTAGAAACATTAAAAACTAAATTCTCCAGTGTTCTGCCCATGGAAACAAATACGACAATACACAGGTCTTTTGAGACCCACCAGACTTCTTGCCGCTTAAGTTTTGACTTTTCAGATAATATTTTTAAAACAGAAAAGGCAACTGGCATTAAACAAACAGCTACCTTCCAGCAGCATCACATTTATTTCTATCATTTGCAATGGGGTCTACATAGGTCTATATCGGAAGATAAAAGTGTTAAATCACTTTTATAAGAGCAGGGTTGCACACTGATTAGAATGCCATATTGCAGGCTAACTCTGCCCACAGGAGTTCAATCCTGACCAGTTTAAGGTTGACTCAGCCTTCCATCCTTCCAGTGTTGGTAAAATGAGGACCCATATTGTTGGGGGTAATATGCTGGCTCTGTAAACTGCTTAAAGAGGGCTGTAAAGCACTGTGAAGTGGTATATAAGTCTAAGTGCTATTGCTATTGCTATTGCTATTGCTATACATGGCACCACCATTACCACCACCATATACAGATTGGTACATAGAGACAGCGAGGAAGATCGTAGGTGTCCTGAAGGAAGAACATATTCAATTTATTTTCTAATAAATGGGAATTTGGTGAGGGCCATGGCTACCATGGCGACACTTTTTCAACCTGCTTCAAGCTCCTGGTCTAGTGTTATATCTTTTTTTCATCCCTTTGAATTACTGTACCCATTTTATGGCAAAAGAACACTTTTAATCATACTCAATGAGTAGTCCTCAATGGCACTACATCCACATGGAGAGAAGTAAGCAGTGGGATACCACAATGTTCCATCTTAGGCCCAGTACTCTTCAATATCTTCATCAATGACTTAGATGAGGGAATTGAAGGGGAACTCATCAAATTTGCAGATGACACCAAACTGGCAGGAGTAGCCTACACCCCAGAAGATAAACTCAGGATCCAAAAAGATCTTGACAAACTTGAACAATGGGCCCTATCCAACAAAATGAATTTCAATGTGGAGAAAAGCAAAGTTTTACATTTAGGCAGGAGAAAACAAAAGTACAAGTACAGATTGGGTGAGACCTGGCTTAAAAACAGTAATTGTGAGAGGGACCTTGGAGTCTTAGTGGACATTCACTTAATCAGGAACCAGCAGTGTGCAACAGCAGTCAAAAAAGCTAATACAATCCTGGGTTGTATAAACAGAGGCATAGAATCAAGATCACACAAGGTATTAGCACTGTTTTATAAAACCCTAGTAAGACCGCACCTGGAATACTGCGGCAAATTTTGCTCACCATATCACAAAAAAGATGTTGAGAGTTTGAAAAAAAATCAGAGAAGAGCAACTAAGATGATCAAAGGCCTGGAGACTAAAACATACAAAGAACGGCTGCAGGACTTGGGCTTGGCTAGTGTAAAGTAAAGAAGAAATAGGGGAGACATGATAGCAGTATTCCAGTATTTGAGGGGCTGCCACAAAGAAGAGGGGGTCAAATTATTCTCCAAAGCACCAGAGGGCAGGGCAAGAAACAATGGTTGGAAACTGATCAAAGAGAGAAGCAACCTGGAATTAAGGAGGACAATTAACCAGTGGAATAGCTTGCCCCCAGAAATCTCTGGGGAGATTTTAAAAAAGAGGTGAGACAGTCACTTGTCTGAGATGGTATAGGTTCTCCTGCTTAAACAGGGGGCTGGACTAGAAGGCCTCCAAGGTCGCTTCCAGCTCTATTCTATTCTATTCTATTCTATTCTATTCTATTCTATTCTATTCTATTCTATTCTATTCTATTCTAATCCAGATAGAAGTTGCGATAAACAGAAATAGTTCTTATTTATTTAATGAAAACTGTGGTCTTTGGAAGATTGGGACTGCCTGATTTGAAATGGTACTTTGCAGTCTGCTGTTTCCTTTTGATAAAAGAGTGGGTAACATATAATGTAATACATATTCTATTGATAATGACTCAAAGAAGAAATTCAATCTTTGGACTGTAAAGTTTTTCTCTTTCTTTAGAAATCAAAGAAAGATATGAAATAAGCAATGTCTGGTTTGCCCCCAGATTTTAGTAAGTTTTCTTTTTTCAGTTGACTTTTGGATAAAATCATGTTCCCAGAAGGGATACTTTGTACAATAGGATTTGCTATGCTCAAGAAACTTTCTAACAATTTACCATTGTACAATAATTAAACACTCAGAGGATAGTGGCTTCTTTGTTCTGATGCAACAAGAGAAAACTATAACACACACATGATGAGCGTAGCCATTTCCTGTTCTTTATTTTTCAGAAACGGGTATATATTGCCACTTTTATATTTCCATTTAATGCACAGGTTCATTTTACTAATATTATTAATAACTGTATGAGAATTATCCTCAGTGTTGTTGCCTGTTGTCATCTATAGTTTATTGTATATTTCATAAATATATTTAACGGATATGTAAAGCTAAGAAA
The DNA here is from genome assembly GCF_016545835.1 of Crotalus tigris. Classification (NCBI taxonomy): domain Eukaryota; kingdom Metazoa; phylum Chordata; class Lepidosauria; order Squamata; family Viperidae; genus Crotalus; species Crotalus tigris. The sequence continues at coordinate 1,057,234 of NW_024100104.1, read as the reverse complement.
GTAGTATGAGGCAACCCAAAATATAATAAATAAACTAACCCAGTGCGTATTATTATGACAGAAGTTCCAGAAAGGCTGATAAATGACAGATCTTTTTCTTTTAAAAAAATCCTGCCTTTATTTTTATAAATAACTCACAACAGCAATCTAGTGATATAAGCTAAATTGAGAGAGGGGGGGGAGAGGAAGAGAGGGAGGGAGGGAGGGAGGGAGGGAGGGAGGGAGAGAGAGAGAGAGAGAGAGAGAGAGAGAGAGAGAGAGAGAGCGAGAGAGAGGGAAGTCCAAAGTCATCCAGCCAATTCCATGCCTAAGGCAGAACTAGAATTCATCCTCTCCTGGTTTCTACAGATCTAAGGATCTCTTGGGATCTTAGCTATTAGATCAAACTGGCTGTCTTTAATTTTAGTTTAATTGACATGAATCAATCACTAACTAGCCAACAATATTTTAGTTAGAATAGAGCACAAAGCCATTTAGTGAGCTGCACTAATTCTGAAAACTGTATTAATGGAATGAACTGTCTTTAACTTAACCATGAAGAAAGTGTCCTCTGAACACATCCATTGAGAAAGATTGAGAAGGAGACCCAAATTGCATAAACAGTCACATTTCTTCTCCTTTGATAAAGTATCAGGTTAAGCATCTCCATGGAGTTTTGATACCAGCAAATTTTGTAGATTAAGACTAAATTATATAGTATAAAAATAAAACAAAAAAAGAAGCAACATTAAAACACTGTTCTTTTGTTTTTTCTTTATACTAGGACAGTAGTACCCAACCTTTGCCGCTTGGTGGCCTGGCTGGTGTGGAGAAGGAAACCAGACCGTGCAAGTGGTGGGCTGACACACATGCACATGCTGCTTGACTCACACGAGTGGTGGGCCGGCATACATACACATGCACATGCACACCAGCCCACTGCTCACACAAGTCAAGCTGCGCTCACGTGTGTGGGTGCCAGCTCCCTACTCCCGCGAGTTGAACTACATCCACGCAGTTGCAAATAGGCCACAGCCCAGCAGTGGACTGTGGCTCAGAGGCTGGGGACCTCTGTACTAGGAGACCTGATCTTAATAGAGATCTTGATCTCAGAAGATTTCAACTTTATCCCACATCTGTAAAATTGTACTCTCTCATACAGTTAGTCCTCTGCTTAAGAGCAATGGTTTGAAGTTACTGCAATCTTGGGGGGGCGGGGAAGTGCCTTACACTATCTGTACTTGCACTTACATTATATCTATAATCACAAACACGATTTGGGTGCTTAGCAATAATCTCACATTTATAACTGGTTGGAGCATCCTGTGATCCCAACTTGCAATCTTTGATGTCAATTTCTGACAAAAATTGCTGATTTCTGACTCCAAAAAAGGCAAAAATATGCCCATTCGGGAAGCTGAATTTGCTTAACCACCAAAGTGACTCACTTAACAATCACCAAAAAAAATGCCATCAAACCAGGTCTCTACTTGACTGCAATGACTTACAATGGAAATTCTGGTTCCAATTTTAGTCGTACGGTTGAGGACTACCTGTGTTGTTGTTGTTAATTGCGAAGTCGTGTCCGACCCATTGCGACCCCATGGACAACGTTCCTCCAGGTCTTCCTGTCCTCTACCATCTTCTGGAGTCCATTTAAATTCACACCTACTGCTTCAGTGACTCCATCCAGCCATCTCATTCTCTGTCGTCCCCTTCTTCTATTGCCCTCAATCTTTCCCAGCATTAGGCTCTTCTCCAGTGAATCCTTCCTTCTCATTAGGTGGCCAAAGTACTTGAGTTTCAACTTCAGGATCTGGCCTTCTAAAGAGCAGTCGGGGTTGATCTCTTCTAGGACTGACCGGTTTGAACGCCTTGCAGTCCAAGGGACTCGCAGGAGTCTTCTCCAGCACCATAGTTCAAAGGCCTCAATTCTTTTGCGCTCAGCCTTTCTTATGGTCCAACTTTCACAGCCATACATTGCAACTGGGAAAACCATGGCCTGGACTATACGCACTTTTGTTGGCAGGGTGATGTCTCTGCTTTTTAGAATGCTGTCTAGATTTGCCATAGCTTTCCTCCCCAGGAGCAAGCGTCTTTTAATTTCTTGGCTGCAGTCCCCATCTGAGGTGATCTTGGAGCCCAGAAAAATAAAATCTGTCACTACCTCCATTTCTTCCCCATCTATTTGCCAGGAATTGAGAGGGCCGGATGCCATGATTTTGGTTTTCTTAATGTTGAGTTTCAAGCCAACTTTTGCACTCTCCTTCTTCACCCGCATCAAGAGGCTCTTTAGTTCCTCTTCACTTTCTGCCATTAGAGTGGTATCATCTGCATATCTTAGGTTGTTGATATTTCTCCCGGCAATCTTAATTCCAACTTTTGATTCATCTAGCCCTGCCTTTCTCATGATGTGCTCTGCATATAAGTTAAATAGGCAGGGCGACAGTATACAGCCTTGCCGGACTCCTTTTCCAATTTTGAACCAATCAGTGGTTCCGTGTTCGGTTCTCACTGTTGCTTCTTGACCCGCATATAGGTTTCTCAAGAGACAAATGAGATGGTCTGGTACTCCCATCTCTTTAAGAACTTGCCACAATTTGTTGTGATCCACACAATCAAAGGCTTTTGCATAGTCAATGAAGCAGAAGTAGATGTTTTTCTGGAACTCCCTAGCTTTCTCCATGATCCAGCGTATGTTGGCAATTTGATCTCTAGTTCCTCTGCCTCTTCGAAATCCTGCCTGTACTTCTGGTAGTTCTCGATCCACATACTGCTGGAGTCTAGCTTGTAGGATTTTAAGCATAACTTTACTAGCATGTGAAATGAGTGCAATGGTGCGATAGTTTGAACATTCTTTGGCATTGCCTTTCTTTGGAATTGGAATGTAAACTGACCTTTTCCAATCCTGTGGCCACTGTTGAGTTTTCCAAATTTGCTGGCAAATTGAGTGTAGCACTTTTACTGCATCGTCTTTTAAGATTTTGAATAGCTCAGCTGGAATACTGTCACCTCCACTAGCTTTGTTGTTGCTCAGATTTTCTAAGGCCCATTTCACTTCACATTCTAGGATGTCTGGTTCGAGGTCAGTGACCATCTCATTGTGGTTATCTGGGATGTTAAGCTCATTCTTGTATAGTTCTTCTGTGTAGTTTTGCCATCTCTTCTTAATCTCTTCTGCCTCTGTTAGGTCTCTGCCATTTTGGTCCTTTATCATGCCCATCTTTGCATGAAACGTTCCCTTCATATCTCCAATTTTCTTGAAGAGATCTCTGGTCCTCCCTATTCTGTTGTTTTCTTCTATTTCTTTGCACTGTTCATTTAAGAAGGCATTCTTATCTCTTCTAGCTACTCTCTGGAATTCTGCATTCAATTGGGTGTATCTTTCTCTTTCTCCTTTGCCTTTCGCTTCCCTTCTTTCCTCAGCTATTTGCAAAGCTTCCTCAGACAGCCATTTTGCTTTCTTGCATTTCTTTTTCTTTGGGATGGTTTTAGTTGCTACCTCTTGTACAATGTTGCGAACTTCCATCCATAGTTCTTCAGGCACTCTGTCTATCAGATCTAATTCCTTAAATCTATTTGTCACCTCTACTGTATATTCATCAGGAATATGATTTAGTTCATACCTGAGTGGCCTAGTGCTTTTCCCTACTTTTTTCAATTTAAGCCTAAATTTTGCAACGAGAAGCTCATGATCTGAGCCACAGTCAGCTCCTGGTCTTGTTTTTACTGACTGTATAGAGCTTCTCCATCTTTGGCTGCAGAGCACATAGTCAATCTGATTTCTATGTTGACCGTCTGGTGATGTCCATGTGTAGAGCCGTCTCTTGGGTTGTTGGAAAAGAGTGTTTGTTATGACCATCGTATTCTCTTGACAAAATTCTATTAGCCTGTGCCCTGCTTCATTTTGTACTCCAAGGCCAAACTTGCCTGTTATTCCGGTTATCTTTTGGCTTCCTACCTTAGCATTCCAATCCCCCATGATGATAAGGACATCATTTTTTGGTGTTAATTCTATAAGGTGCTGTAGGGCTTCATAGAACTGGTCAATTTCATCCTCTTCAGCACCAGTGGTTGGGGCATAGATTTGGACTACTGTGATATTGAATGGTTTGCCTTGGATTCGAATTGAGATCATTCTGTCATTTTGGGGATTGTATCCCAATATTGCTTTTCCTATTCTTTTATTGACTATGAAGGCTACTCCATTTCTTCTGAGGGATTCTTGCCCACAGTAGTATACCTGATGGTCATCTGAGTTAAATTCACCCATTCCTGTCCATTTTAGTTCGCTGATTCCTAAGATGTCGATGTTCAGTCTTGTCATCTCTTTTTTGACTACGTCTAGCTTGCCTTGATTCATGGATCTTACATTCCAGGTTCCTATGGAGAAAAAATCTTTACAGCATCGGACTTTCCTTTCACCACCAGATATATCCACAGCTGAGCGTCCTTTCGGCTTTGGCCCAGTCGCTTCATTCTTTCTGGCGCTACTAGTACTAGCCCTCTGCTCTTCCCCAGTAGCATATTGGACACCTTCCGACCTGAGGGGCTCATCTTCCAGCGTCATATCTTTTTTCCTTTTAGTACTGCCCATGGGGTTTTCATGGCAAAGATACTGGAGTGGTTTGCCATTTCCTTCTCCAGTGGATCACATTTTGTCAGAACTCTCTGCTATAACCTGTCCGTCTTGGGTGGCCCTGCACGGCATAGCTTATAGCTTCATTGAGTTACGCAAGCCCCTTCACCACGACAAGGCAGTAATCCATAAAGGGGGGACTACCTGTACATACATTTAAAAGGAAAATTTTAAAAAGAAAAAGAAACAACAAATGTACAGAGGACTATTTTATGAAGCAAGAGCAGGGGAAAACCAATCTAAGCCTTGCTCTTTGCACATGTGACTTTGATCAGGATTGCTGCATATCTTTTTTCATGTTTGATTTCAAAAGTACAGCTGCTTGTTGCATATTTAATATGCTACACAAGTTTCCCTTTAGCTATTTATTGTGGGTATCTTTTTTTTCTGCCCCAAATCTCCTGTCAGTTATTTTCACTGATTGCAACAATCAATTTTCTTCTTCTCTCCAGCTCCTTGTAGCCTCATGAAGTAGGATGTTTTTTGTTGGTGATCCTTTTATGCACCTTTCCATAGATTGCTGGATCTCAGATATGGAAATGAGTTTTCAAAAAATGCGCCTTGGTCTTGTGGATTAGACATTTCTTGGAAGCCAATATGTTGTTTGATTTTATAGAAGACATTTCAACTACAGGTAGTCCTCGACTTACAACCACAATTGAGCCCCAAATTTCTGTTCAGTGAGACATTTGTTAAGTGAGTTTCGTCCTGTTTTATAACCTATTTTACAATCATATGACTCCAGGACACTGCAACCATCAAAAATATGAGTCAGTTGCCAAGCATCTGAATTTTGATCACACAACCATGGGGATGCTGAAATGATCATAAGTGTGAAAAACAGTCATAAGTCACTTTTTTCAGAGCCATTTTAACTTCAGTCACTAAATGAACTTGTTGTAAGTTGAGGACTACTTGTATATGAAACAAAGAAAGTGCCTGCAGCATATAACAGTAGTAGCAATTATTAGTGGCTACTACTAGGATAGGACAAACTGTTTTTTTCTCCTTCCCTCCTCTGTGTTAATAAGCTAATTCTTTAGGTCTCAAAAATTGTTCTTATATTGTTAGCTAAGGTACTGCTGCTATAGCAGAAGGCATTAGAAAGAAAGAAACAATCATTGTCTTGAGGAATAATCTCTAAGTACTGTTTTCACAGGGAAACTCTAATGATGATAGATTCCAGTGTTAAAGCTTCAATTAACTTTGCTGCAGCAGGTGTTGCCTTAACTTTGCATGTGCAAAAGAAATTTAAAAGTATTAATCATTCAGGACTGATTTTTTAAAAAAAAAACTGAGTAAATGAACAGCAATAATTTCCTTTGTCCCTACTGTGCTTTTTTTTTCTTTAGAAGTGTTGCAGCAATATAACATGGTTGTTTTTTAATGAAAGCAGTTTAAATTCCAGACAATTGCTTTGATTCATTGAGAAAAATTTCTGCCTTAGCACTATACCCAGGGCGAAGTGGCAGGCATTTCATTCCTAGGTACAGGCAATAAGGGAGGTGCTGCTGAAGATACCAGAAGTCTAGCGCTGGGTTGCTGTCAGCAATGGTGAAATGAAATATTCATACTTGGCAACTGCTCCCTGCAATTTTCTTGGCAGAATTTTTGGGAAATAGCTTGCTAGTTCCTTCTTCTCAAGCTTAAGACTAGCTCAAGATCACCCAGCTGGCTTTGTAGCCAAATTAACATATGGCCCCCTAATTTCTTGCCTGACTCTAGACCTCAACAATCAAGCAAAGGGTATTAAAACATTATTTACTCCAGGAGCAAATATGCTGGGTATACAGTATCTCCCATTGTTCTGCATACCAAATATAAACTGGGATGTATTAATCTGCAGCGAACTGTGAGAACCATTGAGACTTCAGTGGGTGATATGGATCTGTCTTTAGATACTAATGGGGAAATTCATTCTTATGTGTAGCAAAAAGACACACACAGCCAATTAATTCTCCATCTGGAACTGATAACTGTGTATGACTATAAGTGGATTACAGTCTAAACCACTCCTGAAATTATTTGCAACATTGCTTCCTATATTGGATTGCAAGTGTTTGCGATATCCCAGGAGAGATGCTGGAAATAGGAGACAGAATGAGATAGTAGTTTAATGAGAAAACAAGGTGATAATTAATAACAAGGGATTGGGTGCATAATGATTAGGGCTGTGCAAAAGTGGCAAAGTGTTGTGGCTGTGCATACACACACACACATGCAGAAACAGCTGAGGACAGATTTTGAAACTGCTGGGAAGCCTTGTCAATTCCAAAATAAAGTTATTTGCATAATAAAAACACCTCTTCTGAATATTTTGCATAGCCTGATAGTGCTATTTCTGGAAGACTCCCTGGAACTCTGAAACTCATAAAGACTCAAGAGTAGAAGCTGCTGCACTTTGGATGAATGCCTGCCTGATGTGATTTTTGTCTATAGAATGTCAAATGAGAAAATACAACCAAAGTAATATTATAGGGCATCTCAGACAGACACAGACACAGACACAGACACACACACCCCAGCACCAACTTAGTGTCATTTAGCTGCATTTGATGAAAACAGTGCTGTAATCCAATCCACTATAGCAAGTATCAAATTGGGAAAGCTGCTTTAGAAAATGGAAGGACTTTGAAGCATTGCCATAATTTGATTCATCTTCATTCTAGAAATGAAGACAAAACTTCTATGAATAAAAGTATAGAAGTATTCTCTGAGTTATCAGGAAAAAAATTAGAATCAAAATGAAATCTATTGAGCTCCTTCACTCATGGAGACATATTTTGCCTCTGTGGAATCCAGAACTTCGAGGACTATCTGCTGGTTGTGTCAGAACTGAGACAATCAAGATTTTCTGAATTAATAAAATAAATTGGGAGTAATCAGCTTCAGTGACCATTGCTGCTTTGCATGAAAATAGGTATTCTTCCAAACAGTAATGGCAGGAAATTGTCCTCTCAGTTTAATTCTCCTGACTGAAGAAAAAGGAAAAATAAAGGATATGGTGATGGATACTTATAAATAATACATACTACCAACCTCTTCTGCTCCCTGTCCCTCCAAGAAAAGACAGAAAAGAAATTCTAGCATGACACTAGAACTAGAGAAATTCTTCTGCTGAGAAAGATCATTTTAATCATTTTTTAAAAGACATAAAACAAGTCACATAAGCCAAAATATGCCTTATTTTTCTTTCCAAAGAGATGTGCTCCTTTTAATCTACTATCACATACTGATTATGTGGGGCTGAGTTCAAACATTTCAAAGTGCAGTACAAACAATTAACTGTGCATTATTAAATAAGCAGTCTACATTTTATCTCCCTCTTGTCCATCTGATCATCCATTTAAGTAGAAAGAGAACCAATTCCTTATTGTGTTAATACACAACAGTGAGAAAAAGGCATCTTGGTTTTGTGGGAGTATTTGCTATCCATGAGTGATATCATTCCCCTTGGTTCAGTTCCTTCTGCAGCTGAGCACATGTGCAAACATGTATTTATTTGTTTGTTTATAAGATTTATATGGCTGCCCACTCACTCTCAGTGACTCCAAGTGTCTTACAAATAAAAAAAACCCAATATAATAAAGAAATAACTTCCCCATACACACACCTCCCTGGCAACAATAAGCAATCAAATGAGCCAATCCATCCCACTCATGAGTTTGGACAGACTGAGGAAAATAGTGGAGGTGGGGGGGCTGGCGTACTATGGTCCATGAAGAGTCAAACACAATTTAGCAACTGAACAACAAAGTTAGTTAGGTTTTTTTCTGAGCAAAATTTGCTTTAGAACATTCAACTTCTAACAAGATATAATGTTGCAATAATATAGAAATAAAAATATCTGAAAAAATATATACTACAGATAGTGTTTGGAACAACTCAATCATTTTTCATTTTGGACATGCATGGATTGCACTGAAAGCAGGACAAATATACTGCCTTCAAAATCCTTTTCAACAAAGGTTGCTTCAATGTAGGGGAGAATAGTCTTAAAACAAATGTTTGTCAATTAGTTAGTCGCACTTAAGAAAGGAATGTTAATTCAGAACAGCAGAGAATCCTTTGAAAACGAAAATTTACTAGTTGTCCAGGCAATAAAGATTACTATCAGGATTGAAAATTTATGTGCTGCTGGGTTTCCAATTTCAATGTGGCTGCAGGACATCATAACGAGCTGTACCATTAGGCGACACATTCAAAGAAGAGTTTATCAGATATTCTGCTTGAAATGCCAAAGACTCTTGGCACTGGATTCTTTGATTCTTTACTTGTGGAGATACAATGAAGTGCTACTTCACTTTAAGCAATAAAAATCTGTTGGCTCAACCCTGCTGGCTACTGTTATTTTTATGATAAAATGTCAAAGTCCCACTACATTAACTACTAAGCTATTCAGTCCAGCAAGCTGTTTTTCAAACATTTTAAGGGGGGGAAATCCACATGTAAATTATGAAGACAATAGTTCTCCTCAGGCATTCTTCCCCGTACTCTGTTTCTGTCTTTTGAACTTGTAGATTCTAATTAACACAATGGCTCCTAGCCAACATTATAATGATCTTAAGCTCTCTTGGTGAAACTTCTTAAAATTAACTTCAAGTATACATACAGCCAGAATTCTTTGAGATAGCATATATATCTGAACCATTTGTTCAACAGAGAAATACCTTTGAAAGAGCCTGATATGCTATGTGTACAAGTTTTCAACTCTAATTGGATAAGCATGTATTTCTGTTATACTTTAAGAAAGAATAATTGTTTGTATTGGATTCCAATATTAACTTCTAACACTGAATGTGCAAGAAAGAGTGGTTCCTTGTAGTTAAGTGAAAATAATAAGTAATAGAGCTAATTTTCAGGGTCCAGTGATTTGATATGTCCTATTAAAGAATTTTGGAAATGGTGGTTTTCAAATACATTATTATTAAAATGTCTATTATTTTGACATAATCTATCATGCTAGTCTGTATTTTTGAAAAAAATATTCTAGTTCTCTTTCATTTCTCCTTTGACAGATTATTTGCCCACGGTATATTTTTTATCCATAGTATTATGTGGACATAAAAGTGAGCAGACTGATGTAGTCAAATCTACCAACCTATCATTTTTCATCTGGGAAGCTCCTGGCAAGGTAAGTTTGGGTTTCAATGAGTCTTCTGCTTTAATATCTACAAGATATGCTGCTAATTCTATGGAGCAACTACTTTCTTCTTCAGTTGCCATAAGCAGCTAATCAGTGATATTGGCAATTTTCTGAAACTGGAGAATCAGTTTAGCTTATGGTCATATGATACATAATTAATATACGGATATCTGGAGAAATATGATGCAGCCCCACACTCAAAGTAAGCAGGTGTGGTCTGATCAGTCCCTGAGTAAAAGGCTATTTATGATCAACATGAATAATGCCTACAGGTTTATCATGGATGAGAGATAGAATATATAGACAAGACAAATGGCCAGAGATCTGTGCCTCTAAAAAAACAAATGGGAAAGAGATACATAAATATGATCTAACCCTTTTGCCTCCTCCCTTGACCTTCTCATCATGAAGACCAGAAAGTCTTCATAAGACCTTCTCATCATCAGGACCAGCTGCCTGAAGGAAAAGATATTTGGTATCCCTTCCCCTCCCATATGCAGAAAAGTGATAGCACTTGGTATAGACTATTTTACTGATTGAATAAAAAAGTAGTATGCTTTTCTAGATGCAGGACAGGCTGAAAATTAGTTGCAATTCTGATCCTAACAGAGGGTGCAGTTTTGGTCCCAACAATTATAGCATTTCCTGTATCAAGAACTTTGAAGAATAAACACAACTTTCATACAGATTTTTATTGTCAATTGGATGTGATGGGAAGACATTGAGGAGGATAAAACATCTCATTTCCTGTCCACCCATTATTTTTAATAAATATCTGGAGAAAGTAAGTAATGTATAACTCCTATCATACAAATCATTTTGGACCTGGCCTTAATTTGACTGACCAATGAAATCATCAGACCTGCATGAAACATTTAATGCAGATAAGACTTAAAAAAAAAAAAACTTAATTCATGGAACTATTCTGTATTTGAAAACTAGATATAAAAACCAAACAAATTTTGCAAGACTATTCCATGTGAATTACTAATTACATACCCCAAGTCAAGCTCATCTGAACTTCCTAACCTTAATATTTATATGACTGTAGTTTCTGACCTTAAATAGGCATTCCAGAAATGAGACTGTCAAAGTGATAATCATTTTTGTCAGGCAGTGAATACTGTTATTTTCATAAAAAAAATAATCATTCTTTAAACAGCATTTTCTTTTCAGTTTGTCTCCTCCATAATCTCAGAGGTCTTATGGCAAATGACAGGTATTTCTGCCAGAGCTGAATGTAACTACAAGACTTTGAAAGATAGATGCCCATAACTGTAGAGTTTAATTGGAAGTTAAATAAAGTAAAATATCAAGTTAGGGATAAATCATTATGGAGACATTCTATGTGGCCATTGGGCTCAAAAACTGCTTGATGACACATAATCTAAACATCCTAGTTTCCAAAACTGGCAGTAGTTACATTCAAAGTAAACATATAGTGGACCCCTTTGTATATTTCTGTCCTCAGATTATGCACAGTATGCTTGGAAACTGCCCATACCTTTAGACTAATAGATGATCTAACCTTATAAGCAAGCAAGCAGAAAAATAGATTGTGTTTGCATTTGCGTGCCACTTCTCTGTGGAGTATTGGGTTGGCCCTAAATATAATGGAAAAATAAAGCAATAGAATGACATACAGCAGTCATTGTCATCAATCAGTGTATGCAGGGGGTGGTAACGGATGTATGCACAACCATTGATTCTATCCATAGGTCATTTTATTTATATATAATGAACCTTGACATTTTGGAATCCTTCTCTTCATTCAAATTCACTGTTCTCATGCTAAAAAAATTCCTCTTTCCTTTTGTGTTATATGAATATTATAGATATATTGGGGGGGGGGGAATGAAACAAATAAACACATTTATATGAAAATCAATTGTGCTACAGAAATGATTATGTGGAATTAATTGCGGAGCTGATTTACATATAATCTGAAAATTGAAGAAGAACAATAAAAGGAAGGGAATTTATGGATCTTGGATAAGAACAATTTTTCTAAGAGCACCTATTGATTTTTTTTGTTAGTTCCTAGAAAATACGGAATTTTAAAGTAAAGTTGCAGAATGGGAATGATTTTTCTGAAAGCATTTCACTTTAAAGCACTCTTTAAAAGTCATCCTAAGGCAGACATGTCAAACACAAGGACCGGGGGCCGGATGCGGCCCACGAAGTGGTTTCATCCTGGAAACAGTGAGGGAACGGCCCCCGCTGCCTTGGCCCTGGCCCAGGCTAGCTGGGAACCAATGTACAATTTTGTGGTGGCCATCTATGCTGAAACACATTCAGTCTTAACTCCACAAGGCCATCTAGAAACAGCGAGGAACCAGCCCCTGCTGTGTCAGCCTCGCACCCTGGGTGCATGCTGGGGAGGTGTCGCCCTTTGTGAGGAATGAAGAAATGGACCATGCCTTGGCACTTGCCCCGGTCCCACCCCTTTCTGCCAGAGACGCTCAGATCTGTCCCACTCCTGTCCAGGCCCCCATAGGCACCCTTGACACAAACGATGTAAAGCTGGCCATGCCCACCCAGTAGGCCACACCCACTCCATCCACGCCCACCCAGTAGGCCACACTCACCCAGCCACACCCACTCACAATGCTGATGCGATCCTCAATGAAATTGAGTTTGACACCCCTGTCCTAAGGAATTCTTAGATCACTCCAGCAATAGAATATGCTACCCAGAGAAGATATGAAGATAATGAATGTTCTTTCAGTTTCTTGCTTCATGCCTTGACCACTACGCCAAACTGCTTCTATATATTGATAAAGGAGTTGAAATGAAGGTCCTTCATGCTCTTTGAGTTTGGTAGTTTTCTTGCAGATGTTTCATTAGCCAAACTAATCATTCTGACTAATGATGTTACCTAGTTTGGGTAATGAAACATCTGCAACAGAACTAACCTGAGAGCACCAAGTAGCTCTGGTTCTACATGGTATACTATATTTTAAATTACCTAGAGTTCTGATATATTGAGATAGCTGATAAATTTCATTAATGAACAAATGACGTCCTTTTAGATCTCTTTCATAATTTCTTTTTCTTTTAAAAACCTTGAAGTTTATGAGGTCAATAAACTTGTACCTTCTTATATTGTGAGTCACCCAAAGTAATTTGAAGTCGGCAGGTGCTAAATCAAATAATTAAATTAAATTGAATCTTAATATCCATTTCTAAGTATAGGTAATTTATGAACAAGTTGATAGTATTCTTCACTCTCTTCAACTACCTTTTTCAGGCAAAAGTTTACCTAAACTAATGAGAGCTTGGGCAGAAATATTATGAATGAGCCCGATTATGAATGAGTAGAATAGAGGAATTTCTTCACTGTATGTTTCAGGCGTTTGCCAGGTCTTCAGTAAAGGTAACCATCTAAAAAGACAAATATAAAATACGTTAAATTCTATCAGCTTTTCAGAAAACATACAATTTTTCAGACTTATTTTATTATAATCTTTTGGTGTAGGGTACTATAATTCAGCCTTCCATTTGTCTTTCTACTCTCTCATAATCAAATGCAGTTTAACATTTATATCCAGCTGGGAAAAATAGTTTTCCTGCCATTATCTGTCAAACTATTATTCTGCTCCTGATCTCTTTGTATTGGTTGCAAATTCTCACCCTATTCCTTGGCATGAAAATTGACAAGGAATGCAGCAAAGATGACAAGGAGAGGCCCAGAGATCCTGATGGAGGGGATTGAAATTGACAAGTGGCAGCAATACATGTGGCTGTTCATGATCAGGTTTTCACCCAAGTACAGTATCTGATTTCACTTTTAATCCTCTGTGAGAAAGAGTGTGAATAAGTGAGCACTTTCCTTTTTCTTTCTTTGTGCTACAGTATATACAATAAATACAGTGTAGGCAATAGCAGCATTTCTTTCTTTTGTCAGCATACAGACCCACAGATCCATATGCACGCACACATACACAAATCTCTTCAAGAGAGGGCCACAATCTAGTTTTTATACAAGAAAAGTTTCACTTCTGCAAAGAATATTAGTGCTTCTATTATTAGGCGGTCAGGAACATTTGTCATTTCCTAATATTATTTTTTTTATTAAACCATCCTCTTCCCTTCCCAAAAGTATTCATCTTTCATATGTAGTTGTAAAGCCTGACAGACTTTCTTCTAGCACTGAAATTTTAAATGTTCAAAATAGCTTGCACAGTCCTTCTGCTCTGCTGATGGCTCCTGCCAAGTCTTTCCAATCTATTAACTGCTATGCTAATGAACTGAAAAGATTGTGACACGTTTATTTTACCCCATGCCATAACCCCTTGTGGTTTTGCCAGTGGGATGTTAATATTGCCTAGTTCATTTCCCCAGGATTCCAAATATATATATATTTTTTAAGAGATGATAAGTTCATTAATATATTGGCACCTCTCAAAAATAGTTTTTAGAAGATGTGATCTATAAAAGCATTTGCTGCAGTGAAATTAAATATGTTACTCCCATGTCAGAACAATCTCAGAACAGTAAATAATAGATTGCTGTATATAAAAATGTAGGGGAATGAATTAGGAGACATTTATTGGGGCTCTTTTGTGGACCTTTCAGGCTGACCATATAAGAATGACCAATTATGTTACTGTCTGTGTATATATGTTTTTGAGTCCTGATGACTGCCAGGTCTAGTCCCTGCAATTTTATTGGCAAGGTTTTTTTCCAGAAGTGGTTTGCCATTGTCAGTTTCCTTTGGCTGAGAGAGAGTGACTTGTCCAAGGTCACCCAGTTGTTTCATGCCTATGGTGGGACTAGAATTCATGGTCTTCTGGTTTCTAGCCTGGTACCTTAACCACTACACCAAACTGGCTCTCATATTATTAAAACTGTATTGTACTGTATGTTATGTTCATTCAAAAGTGGCTCTGAAAGGTGTATACTGGAACCAATATGAAGAACAGGGTTTCCTCCAAAAGGCAGCTTTCAGTCCACTATTACATTGACCGTGATATTGTCTCAGATGATCTTCTGCTTTTCCTCCCATATGAGGTTCTGGCTCATATGTCCCATGTATATATGTATCCTCCCCTTGTTCTGGATTTTAGAAGTTTCTCAATTGTTCACAATTTGGTTGTTTGGGAGATTTCCTATAATGTTTTTATAAGCTTTGCAGTCTTCTATGGGCTTCTCAAAATTAGTATGTACTCCCAGGGATTTTCCATAGCTTTCTGACTGTATGCTTTTTACTTTGGTCTTTTTGCTGTTTAGCAGGCTTCTTTTCAAGGTCCTAGTTAGTATCTCTATTTTTCTTTCCAGGCATCTATTCATAATCCCTCTGCTTTTCTGAAGAAGAAGTTTCAAAAATGCCTTTGTCTTTTTTTGCCCTGCTTCAAATCATCCATCTGTTAGTTTCCTTATCTCACACCAGTACCCACATCTTCTGAACTTCTTCAGATTCCCAGAAATTCCCCTTCCTTATCCTTATCTCTTCAGGCTGTAACATTGTGGCTCATTAGAAATAAAGATAAAACATTATTATCATTTTCTTGGCAAGGCCATTTACATAATTTTAACTAAAATATAATTATATTAGCAAACTTGAGTCAAAGTATTGTTGCTATTTCATATGTAGGATCCTTATAGGCACGTTGCACAGCATGGCTACAACCCCGCGGTACATGAGACATTCCACAGCTTGCTGCGACACTGTTAGCTCAATCACAACTCCTAGCAAAGCAATTGTTTCATGCAAGACACACTGAAATATCACTGAAACCAGTTATAAGGAAATAATGGAACCTCACACAAAAATAATGCATTTTTCTCTAAGAAGATGATATAGTTCATAAGGGAGCCTGAGATCAAAACTCTTCCAATCTTTTCAATATTCTTTTCTCTTTTTTTGGTTCATTTTCCCGTGAAATGCTCATTTATCCCCCTTGGTATATTATTTACCGTTTCAAAAGTTTGTTACAAAAGTTTGATAAGCTCTTTTAGGTTTCCCTGGAGGCTTCCTGTGTCTTTGCAAAATGATTAGAAGATAACATGATAAAGTACATTTCATGTTTTTTGAATTGTTCTTCAGTAAATTAGCTTGACTGATCTTGGAGAAATGGTCTTAATTCTTTATAATTGGAAGTTAATTTATCTCTTTTTTTTGAGAGAAGTTATTCCTTCACAAAGACACAGTCATTTATCTTTGTGGAATGCTAGGATTAGGTTGTCCATATTTCTTGATTTTCTGACACAGAGGTAACCAAAAACTGTAATTAAGCATTTGGGAGGATTAGAAGAATGGATATGGACAAGGGTGCCTGTTAGTTGAAAAACTAAAGTCTGAGAGAAAAATCTAGCAGGTGCTTTCTTCCTCTTGTGTGATTCTGTAGTGTGACAGATATTTTTCCTTCTTCAATAAATAATAATAATAACTGGTGTGGTAGCTGATGCACTACAACAGCATCTAGTTGAAAACAATCTCTTTCCACCTGAGCAGAAAGGAAACCACCCCAATAACAGAGGAACAAAAGATCAACTCCTAATAGACAAAATGATCTTGGAAAACTGCAAGAAAGGGAAGACCAACCTGAATGTGGCATGGATTGACTACAAAAAGGTATTTGACTTTCTGCCACATGACTGGATAATCAAGTGCCTAGAAATAACAGGAGTCAGTAGAAACATCAGAAAATTTGTGCAAAGATCGATGGCACAATGGAAGACACAGTTGCAGATCAATGGTGAGAGATTGGGAGAGGTTAATATCAAGAGAGAAATATTTCAAGGAGATTCATTGTCACCATTACTATTTGTTTTTGCACTGTTTCCTCTGTCAACAATACTGAATAACTCAGGACATGGCTTTCAAACATCAAAAACATCTACCAGACTATCCCATCTCCTTTACATGGATGATCTGAAGCTGTATGGAAAAACATCATCTGAAATAGAATCGCTGCTCAACACTGTCCGTATATATAGCCAAGATATTGTAATGGAGTTTGGCTTGGACAAATGTGCCACACTTACTATCAAACAAGGAAAAATAATGAAAACTGAAGGAATCAAGATGCCCCACGAAAATAACATTAAGAGTCTGGATGAGGAAGAGTACTACAAATACTTGGGTATCCTTCAAGCTGACAACATCAAGCACACTGAAGTCAAGAAAAAGATTAGAAGTGAATACATCAAAAGAGTGAAGAAGATCTTAAAGTCCAAACTCAATGGAGGAAATACCATAAAGGCAATCAACACCTGGGCAATCCCAGTCATTAGGTACACAGCTGGAATAGTGGACTGGACTCAAGCAGAACTAAAAGCAATGGATAGGCAGACCAGAAAAATAATGACAATGAATCATGCCCTTCATCCACGCAGTGACATTGATAGACTTTATCTACCAAGGCAAACAAGTACATCAGATGGTTGAAGAAGAAGAAATGGCTTTGGAAGAATATCTGAAGAACAATGATGAAGATGCACTGAAATTAGTATATCAGGAAGGCTTACTGACTACTGGAGAGACCAAACTGGCCTACAAGAAAGACCAAATGAAGAACAGAATAGAGGCATGGGAAGACAAAGCACTACATGGCCAATACATGAAAAAGATAGCTGGGAAAGCAGATAATAATAAAACCTGGCAATGGCTAAGAGCAGGAAAATTGAAGAAAGAGACCGAGGGACTAAGTCTGGCTGCACAAGACCAAGCCTTAAGGACAAATGCATACAAAGTCAAAATTGAGAAGACAGCAACAGACAGAAAGTGCCGCCTATGCAAAGAAGCTGAAGAAACAGTGGACCACTTGGTAAGCTGTTGCAAGAAGATTGCACAAACTGATTACAAGCAGCGGCATGACAAAGTAGCAACAATGGTGCATTGGAAGATCTGCAAAAAATATCATTTGCCTGTAAGCAAAAACTGCTGGGATCATAAAATAGAGAAAGTCATAGAAAATGATAAAATTAAACTGCTCTGGGACTTCAGAATTCAAACAGACAAGCACCTGCAACATAACACCCCAGACTTAACAATTGTCGATAAGAAAGACGAAAAAGTCTGGATAGTGGACATGGCAGTACCTGGAGACAGCAGAATAGACGAGAAAGAACTGGAGAAGATAACAAAATACAAAGACCTGGGTGTGGCCCATTGGGTGGATGTGGCCCATTGGGTGGGTGTGGCTGCCATGGTAATGGCAGACTGGGTGGGACTAAATGTTCAATCAATCAATTCCAACTTTGCGAGATCTTTTTTTTCCTGCGAGAAGTTGAAATTGATTGATTGATTGATTGAACCTTTTTTTTTTTTGCACACGGTGGTGGAGGCCTAAAATGAAAAGGTTTTATAAAACCCAGCTGAAGGCCTAGGACTGAGGCGATGGTGCGTGTGCCTACAGAGAGGGCTCTGAGTTCGCCACCACTGTTCTAGGTTGCTTCTCTCCTTGATTACTTTCCATCCATTGCTTCTTGTCCTGCCTTCAGACGCTTTGGAGAATAGCTTGACTCCCTCTTCTTTGTGGCAGCCCCTGAGATATTGAAACACTGCTATCCCCTATGCTCAGAGATTAGAAAAAGAGAAGCAGATATAAAATATGTTTATAGCTAATAGACTGGGACTGGGGCAGTTTATTTCTTCCACAAAAATTTTCTGCATGGGTTTTCTTACATTGATGTCAAATCTATAAAACAAGGGCCATAAATGGAACTATGTTTGCTGACAGTAGATTTGAGGTCTAAAGCAAGGTTTTTATGAAGTCCACATTGTAAAATTCTTTCTTTTAAATGAGGATGTTTGCTGATGTTTCTAACTGTAAGTTGCAAAATTCAAGCCTTTAATATTTTGAAGGATCACTTGATCTTCAAAAACATATATTGAAGAAATGCATGTGGGTATTGCTGAAAAAGAAAAAAAAACCTCCAGAGGAGGGGAAGGGGCTACCAAAAATGTTAAAAATAAAAAAAGAAAGAGAAAAGTAATATTAGCCATATTTTTCTAGAGGAGAAAAAAATCACATTAACATTTTTATTGGACCAACTGAAGTTTACATAAAATTACTGCAGGTCTTTGAGCTCTTCTTTAGGCAAATTGATTAGAAAAAGGGGAATTAAAGGAAACTGTGGCTGACTGTAAAACTATATGTATATCACATTACACTGTGGTTATGCATCTGTTAAAAGCAAGATTTATTTTGTAAAGTAAGTGGGCTCTTCGCTATGTATTTACTTGATTCTTCTATTAGAATAAGTTTAGTATTTCAGCCTTTTTCATTCACTTTTCAAGATTATCTACTTTCTGCCTCTTGGCCTCAGGTGGTTGCCAGCAGCCTTGCTGCCATTTTACTCAACCAGCTTGATGGGAGAAAAAGCAAAGCAATAGAAGCTGAAAAATAAAATGCATCCACTCCTGGAAAAGGAACAACTTAAATTTTCTGCGTGTAGCTCTGTCTCTAAAAGAGTGTGGAAAAAAAAATATGAAAACGGAGAGTGTGGGCTAAGCTAGAAATAGACATGGAGCCAATAGGAAAGGCATATGGAAAAGATGGGCAATGATGGAAAGTGACAAAAGTTGGAGAAATAACTAGTTGCCTGATAATAGGATGCTCATCTTTCAATTGGCACATTTAGAATTTTGAGAGCATGGCAAGGATACTTTTACAACATATTTATCCCAGATCGCTTGTCCATTCACAAAGCTGTTGCCAGGGATGATATAGACAGGGCAAAAATACTAATATACCACAATACTCTCCACCACTTCCTCTAACCTCCAATTTCCTTACTAGGATGATATATTTCATTGTCAGCTTTTGTCCTCTTTGGAGGAAAAGTTGCATATTTTTAAGTAAAGCTCTAAGTCCCAACAGCCCTCCTTTTTAATTTTTAGTTTCAAAATCAGCTTAGAGATCAATTTAGAATTCAGAAATATCATTAAATAAAAATGCTATTTTCATTGAACCGCAACTAAAGCACATGTTTTTAAATCTGAGAAGGTTTTTTTAAATAGGAAGCAAATTAAGACTCTGCCTCTCTCAAGCTTTCTGGGAACCTTTGGGACCAATGGACATTCTGATAAAAGAAACAAAGAATATGATCAGTAGCAACTTGTGTGGATGAATTTCTGAAGTACTCTCTTGTCCTAAGAGACAAAAAGAAAAACACTTGCAGACACACATGAATCTTCCCAATAGCATGAAAATAGTGACTGCAGAATAAGCCCTGCAGAATAATGCAACTAATGAAGAGGAGATCTTAAAACCTATATGGAGGATTTCTTCAAATGCCCCATCTGAAAACCAGAAAAAAAATATCTTTTAAAGCAACATAAAATGTAAGAACCCTTACCTAACCTAGAAGACTTAAAAATATACTAAAATAAATTATACCTTAGAACCACAATTGAGACCAGAGTTACCATCGCTAAGCAAGCTGGCTGTTAAATGAGGAATGCCCAATTTTACAACTTTTTTCCCATAGTTGTTAAGTGAACCACAAAGTCATTGCACAAATCCAGTTTTCCCCATTGACTTTGTTTGTTTCACAAATCATGACCTTCCCAGCTGGGTTCCAGGATGCTGCAACCATCATAAATACATGCCAATTGCCAAATACCTGAATTTTGATCATGTGACCATGGGGAACAGTGTCACAGTCGTGAGTGCAAGGTTCAGTCATAAGTCACTTTTTTCACTACCATTGTAACTTTGAACAGTCACTAAGTGGATGGTTGTAAGTCAAGGATTATTTGGAATCATGACCAACATTTCATCAAAATCCTTCAGTATCATAATATGACAGATATATGGCCAAACATCCTTACACAATGCCATTTTTAACTTTGCTTTTCCCTTAGGAATCATAAATGTGTTTATTTATTGCCTATGGTGATGACATCACTTTAAAGTACCTAAGCAAAGAGGAAACTAACCAAAGAGAGAAGCAACCTAGAACTAAGGAGAAATTTTCTGACAGTTAGAACAATTAATCAGAACAACCTGCCTCCAGAAGCTGTGAATGCTCCAACACTGGAAGTTTTTAAGAAGAGACTGGACAGCCATTTGTCTAAAATAGTGTAAGGTTTCCTGCCTGAGTAGGAGATTGGACTAGATAGCCTCCAAGGTCCCTTCTAACTTTGTTGTTGTTGTTGTTAAGAAAACCTGGTTGCATCACCTCTTTCTGCTCTTACTGGTCAGGCAGAAATGACAAGAAAATATGGTCCCAGAGGTAACTAGACTGTGAACCATGCAGATCTTTGGTGCAGAGGATGTAGCATCTGATAAATGTTTTGGCTTCTTAGTACTATTTGCCAACAATATACAATCTCACACTACTACCAGTAAGTATTTATCTGTTCATAAGTGATAGACCATTATATATGGTATCCTGTTAATATTGCATATATATTCAACTTCACATACAAATCATTTAAATATATACAAAGAGAGAATTTATGTACAAATGTTTCTTTTGACTCAACACTAGCTTTTCATAATACAATATATTGTTTGTATTTATTCTGTATTATCAAACCTAGGTCAATTGTCATTAGATCAGAAAAAGAAAATTCAATACACAAGAACTATGTAATGTGGCAAAATATAACTTAGCACAATGGCTAAAGGAATTTATTGAAGGTTCACAGCCAGCAATAGCCACCAAATTCTAATGAAAATTATTAATAACATGTAGAGCAATCATACTGACTATAATAAACTAATTAATTTCTCATTAATTATCTAAAATGTCATGATGGAGAAGAAAGGAATATTGGAAACAGTTTTGCCCTCATATCAGAATAACCATTGCCATTAGATACCCATTGAAAGCATAGGCAATATTCAGGAAAAACATGTTAGAGAAATGAAAAAACAATATTGAGAGAGAGGTGCCATAGGTCTGAAATATAATATCTAAAGCCAAGCTGTGGGAATGTTTAAATATGGGATTCTCTAGAAATAACATATGTATGTCAATGACTATTTCTAATTGGCCATCCTGTTCAGTCCAGGACAGACACAGCTAGACCTACAACAACGTTCCTCACCTGAATATCATCCAGTTTTGTGAATTTCAACATTCAACTGAGCATTGCCAACAATTTTCAAAGTATGCCCGGTTTAAGAGAAACAATACGTATTTTGTGTTTTAATCAAGGAAATATATCCCACAAATAATTCTATTAAGGAAATTTAAGCACAGTGTTAACATAATTTGTTAAAATAATTAATCTTGAGAATATGCACATTAAAATAATTGGTAGAGAAAATAACAAATAAAAAAAACTCTTCAGTTTTAACAGTTTAAACAAGCCAAGCAAATGAATGCTATATACTTGTGTACAGAACCGTGGATGTACTACAGAAATAAAAGGAGTCTCTTATGCTGCAAATTACTACTTGGTCTTGAGTAACGATTTCTGTAAGAAAAATAAGGAGCACAAATTGAATGAGGTCATTTTTTAAATTTTAATCAGTAGAGGAAGGACATCCCTTTCATTATTATAATCAAGGGAAAATGTGTAAACAATTAAGATCTGATCCACCACAGTCATCCAGAGCATTATTTTATCCCAAGCAATCTCTCAAGTCATTAATTCTGCTGTTACCTGGAAGTATATAGATTTTCAAGTTAAGTTGTCAAAATGATATCAACAAAAAATGCAAAGCACAACTGTATGAAGACAGAAAGTCAGCATCATCAGGCTTCTCTGTTAAGTCTATTTATGTAATCTACTTTAGAAAACATTTAATTTTTTAAATTTTATTTTAAAAACATTAGAATTAACATTTATTGAAAAACATTGGTTATTAGCCCCAATTAAGTTAAATATCATTTAATGTTCTGTTTAAGCATTAATCTCTCATGTTTGTATGGTTCTTTACATATCGAAAGTTTGGCTGCAATATGCAACCTCTTGTCCATAGGCTTTGTAAAGACACACAAAAAATACAAATGTTCAAGACATGGAAAGTTTTGCTTAGTTAGTCAACACAATCTTAAAATGACCTAGTAAGGCTGAGTTCCAAAATATATTATCTGTGTACTGTAAAATGGATATCAGATTCTGTAATCAAAATTCAAGTTTTACCATTAAATAGGAGCAAAACAAAGAAATATGAGCATAGGCAGAGAGGAAACAGGCAGGCAGGAAAGAAGGAGAGGTACAGTTAAAGTTAGTTTTTTTTGGAAGTCAGTGACTAAATTTGGGCCAAGCAATATCTCTGAGTTCTTCTTTTGTTGTAAGGATAAAATACCAGTTAGCAGGAGAATTAGGTATTACTCTCAATTCTTCCAAAAATTATGTTTAAAATTCAAAATAAAAGTTGTAAATAATAAGGTTAACTATTTCAATCTATGTTGTTATCTTTGAGAAATCTGGAATTTGAAAGAACTCCTAAAAATAGATGTACCCCTAAACCACTGGCTTAAACCTTTGGACTGGGACCTAAGAAGCTCCTACTTTCTTCTTGGAACCAAACACTTGTGACTCACACCAGTTTACAACATAGTGATTCACATACAACTTGTAATACACAATATACAAATACATGACTATAGATACAAAAAAATTATATCAATAATTGCAGATAAAATGATAAACCCTATAGTAATTATAAAAAGCCTACCCAACACTTGAGATCTCTGTATCATACATTTAATTTAATTGCAATTATTAAGCAATTTATTTTATATTTGATTAGTTTCAGATACACTTAAAATAATTTTGGACTTCCTGAAGGCCTATGCCTCTTTAATAACCAGACATGTTCTTTTGCTAACTGGTTCCATGCCACTTCTCTACACCACTATGTAAGATGAAGTTTTATATTCAGTTCTTTAAATGAAATCTTTCCTTTAGTTTCCCATATAGTAGTATTTAGCTGTCCAGCACCACCCATGGTCCTGTTCATTAACCATAAACTTAATAAGTCAACAGTCAAGACAGGCCATCCGTTAAGATGACATAAAGTAATCAAGACTGCCAACTTGGCATTTTTCCAAACTGTGTAGATAAAATATACCTAGATGGATTGGCAATAATGTTTTGCTTTTCTACCTGTCCATACTATGTAATCAGGCGGTAGGCTCAGATGAGCTTCCTATTCCCATAGCTACATACTCTGATTTCTCTTCATACTTGCTTATGTTGAAAACATTCTACTGCTGCAGGAATGCATCCAATCCTCCTAGTAGGCTATCCCCTATGAACTTTGGCTACACTCTTAACACCTATTATTTTAATAAAAATTTTCCCATACCTCATCTCTTACCAATACCAGAAATGGTAACATACTAAGTTTTAACTTTGATCTAATAAACCTATTTTGTATTCCAACTTATCACTTTCTATAAGAAATAAAATGAAAAAAATTCCCCATTTAGAAAATATCTTTAAAGCCTTGTCATTCAGCGCTGTTCAAAAATTCCATTAATAGCTATCACAAACTACAACATACATATTAACCCTGATCAAATAAATTCCTTCTGTTTACTTTTCTTGATCTTTGTCATCAAATGATGTCCATCAAACAAGCTGATTTGTTTTAATTTTCTCTTTGTCTCCTCTCAGAAACAGCTTCATTAGTTTAACACTCCCTTTTGTAAATCCAAGATAAGAAGGCTTTTAAAGTCCTCTTCTGATTTATTATTTGTGTGTTCCCTTTAATTATTATGAGATCCCCTGGTTTCTTTTGTAAATCCATTGTGGCATATTTTTCCATATCAGTCTTATATTTTGGCATTTTTAAATCGATTTTCAGCTCCACATCATTTTTTTCCATATCACTTTTGTAATTTGGCATTTTTTAAAAAACATATCTAAATCCACTTTCAAATCAGCCTCAGCGTCGTTTTTGTCCCACAAAATCTGTTGCTCTTCCATATCTTCTCTTACAGCATCAGACAATAATTTCTGAGTACATTGTCTCCAGAGAGCATTTATTTTTTCTATAGTCAAATAGTTCATATTGTAACATTTTGCTATAGAAGCTCATATAGTTCTATCAATGCAAAACATTGTGTAGACAAGTTGTTACTAATGTGTCTGAATAAACAGTGAATATGCATGGATTATATTTTTTCTAGCAGCCAAAATCCATTTGTATCTTTGGAAAGGCTGTTTTATAAGCAAAGAGCATTGTCATATCAAACATTTTCTTTTGTACAACATTTTAAATTATTCATTTTCAGTCAGGTGGCTATTAAGCATTTTTCAAACCTGGAATTTCTTAATTTGATAAATTGCAAAAAAATAGTGTGAGGAACATCAATAAAAGTTGGTAGAGACATTTAAAAAAGATGTTTTCCTCCAAAATTATGGCTGATTTAATTGAAATCTAGCAATACCTTTGAGACAACTGCTGAATGACAAGCTACTATCAGCCTGCAGTAATCCAAAAATTTATATTTTGATAATTGAAAAATAGGAATACATTAGGATAAATAAAAATTAGAAATGAATAAGTGTAGTTTAATTTTGGATCTAAGCAGGATACCTTCCATGTGTTAGCATACATTTGCTACTTTCATCAGAATGAAAAGCATCATTGAAGATTTACACTGCAAACTTTTCCCCTTTCATAAATGCACTTGACATCACAATGAAGAAACAAAAGGTGTGGGTCTTGTATCAAAATCGTGATTTCATTATTCTGTCCCACTCTCCATGCAATGCCACTGATCCTTTCAGCTTTAATCCACTTCATTTTAAACCAGCGGTTCTCAACCTATGGGTCGCGACCCCATTTGGGGTCGATCGACCATTTTTCGGGGGTCGCCAAAGGCGGCGATCTGCCATTTTCTCCCCTCCGGGGGCGCCGCCGCGCATGCGCGCCGCACATGGGGGCGGCGGCGCACCTCCAGGGGTGGCGCCGCACGTGCGTGCCGCGCATGGGGGCGCCACCACACCGCGCGTGCGCATAACGTTTGTGTGACGGGGTTCGCCGTCACACAAATGTTGAGAACCGCTGTTTTAAACAAATCTGCTTCTAAGTCTTCAACTATCAGCTGTCATTCTAAAACATAATTTCCTCATCCAATTTGTTTTTAAATCCAATCAAACAGCATATTTGCTTTGCTACTTGCATTATAAAAAGAATAACCAACTCAGAGAGTACCAGTAAGAAGGACCGTCTTTGGTCTATGACTTGCAGTAACTAAAATAGCTTGGAGAAATTTATACACAAGACTTTATTACCGGTATGTTCCAGATGCTTCCCATTAGAAGACCTTTACTCTGGCTGAACAATGTTGACTTCAACTTCCTAATTCTAATGTAAAAGTCCATAGAGGTTAAAGTGGAACAGAATTCCTGCCTCCAGGTATTTTTGCCAATATGGATTTGAAGCACCTCAACTTTTTTGCCCAGATATGGGATTTGATGCAGTTTCATTTTCATTCCAATTTTGTGATAAGGTGCTATATCAACCTGTAGGACAAATTTATCACCACCCTCTAAGCTGGACTTTAACTAGAGTTAAGAGTGTTAAGCTTAACTAGAACCAAGGATCAAGTAGAGTGGGCTGCTTACTGTGGCTTCTGGTCTTAGAAACTGGATGTCAACTTTTTTTCTTGCATGTCACTGCAGAAGTTACAGAATTGCATAAATTGCCCTGTTGCTGCTTAAATCCTTACCTGAAAATTTAATTAACATATTTCCTGTTTCTTCTGAACTTTAATTCACACACATATTTTCTCCTTTGTATCCTGAGGGCAGGGTGGGACAAGGGGGCCTAACTTGACTAGCTACAGACATTGGTACTTTCTTGAAAAGGTGAGGGTATGTTAACTAGTCAGCTGTAGATACCAATATTCCCTTCAGAGGACTTCCCAAAGGTGCTTTTCAAAAAACAATTGACTTACTTGGTTTTTTTTTCCTTGAAAACATTTTGCTTCTCATCCAAGAAGCTTCTTCAGTTCTGAACTGATCTGAAGAAGCTTCTTGGATAAGAAACAAAATGTTTTCAAGGGGAAAAACCAAGAAAGTCCAGTTTCCTTTTGAGGAGCACCTTTGGGACAACTATGACTTGGATGACTGAGAATCTCCATAGGCCTTCCAAGGCCCATCAGTCTGTTCTCTCAGTAGAGTTGATACAATAGTTTAACACTCAGATCACCACCATGTACCTGTAGGATAATGATACTCATCTCTTTTTCATGTGAATTTCCAAGATAATATTGTATAACTGAGCTAAAAATAAAACTATTTGCCTAGGTCTGGCTGCAGTTTTCATCAGATGATCCAGATGATCCCTAATATGATTGTTTATATTCACATATGTCTTCCATCTAGGGCCTAGGCCATGCAACAATATTTTCCACTATGCCACAAACTATAGTCTACAGCTACTAGCCTACTATAGTCTACATGTAGTAGCTGGATTCACATTTTCATTAAGACATAATATGGTTTATTTAGTTTTGGCTTGGTATGTTGTATGAACCCAATCACTGAAACGGATAAACCACAATTTATTACTTATTGTTTAAAAGAAAAATCAACTAGAACTCTTGGTTTTATAACTCTATCTGGATAATAAGAAAAAAATAATTCATTTTTAAGAAAAGAAAGTTAACAATATCACATACTTTTTATTAATAACTTTAAGAAGTTTCACAGTACCTTAGCTTGGCTAATTTGATTTCTGTGTCATTATATTTTTCTTCTTATTGCTAGAAATTAATCTCTTATTAGGTTTATGCTTCTTAGGCTGCAACCCTATATTAATTTAAGAGCAAGCTCCCATAAAAAAAATGCTACATAAAAAAACCTCAAAATTCTGGATTGTTATGAAAAAAGATTCAAGTGGATTTTAAAAAAAGAATTTAAAGTTCCATTTGTCTTAAAAACTCAAGACTAAAATGTTAGGAATTTGATATAGATGGTTCCCACTTATTTGTTTTGTTTATTTTGCTAATCAAATAATTTAGATTTGGTTTTCTATTTCTATTCTCTTGCCATCTTAACTACTTTGTGCAAATTCAAATTTTCTGCATTTAAGATATAAGCCAAAGCACAATGAAGTCATCTAACTAAAAGGATAACCAGCATATTGCTGTTCATAGCCCTTTAGTTGAGCTGACTTTACTTGCTCACTGAGCTTTGTCAATCTAAAAAAACTAGGAAAAAGACTGTTTGCCAGAGGAGAAAAGAAGTATCTACCAGCAGCAGGTGTCCACTTTATTAAAGAGTAGGGCTGACAGGATGTCAGCCCTGCTTTTTAATCTGTTAGCAAAATGTCTGAATGATGTATGAGCAAAGGAAAAGGCAGATACATCTCTGAGTAAAAACTGAATGCTTGGGAATGATCATCACCACAGTGGTCTTGACCATATTAGTTGTTTTAATATAATAATTATACAATTTGCACACAATAACAAATCAAATGAGAGTATATAAATAGCCTTCAGCACTTAGATGTACAGTAGAAAGCATGACCACAAAGATATATCTCAAAATTAAAGAAATTAATATTTGACCAATACAAAATGTTCAGTGACAAAAATATTTAGTATGATAAGTGGACTTTGGAAAGAGCCAAATGTTTAGCACTGAAATTTATCTGTTTTTTTCCTACAAAAGTGTTTTAAACAAAAAAAAGTATCATAATAATCTGTAGATTATTCCCAGCCAATTAGAAATCGGTAGCATTAAATATAATGGTCCTATATGTCTCAAAGGACTAATCTAACTTGTATAGTATATTTCAGTTGCTTTTACAAATTCTTACGTTTATCTTCAAAGAGAGAGATTGATTGATCGATCTTATAGGCCACAGATGCCATTTTGCCACCGTCTGAAATTTCATAGGTTGTTGTTTCAGCCTTGTTCAGCATGATGTCCTTAAAAGGTGTTGATCTATCATCAATAGTTAAAACAATTTGCAAGACCCTTACCTTAATTTCTACATTCTTATCCTCTTTGCCTAAATTCCAGAATTTCTTTGTGTGGCTGGTAACCTAAGTAAAGAGTTCTATCTGGACAGATAGTTACACTGCCACCATCTGTTCTTGAATGGACAAATATCCCCCTTCCTATATTTGGGATGCAGCAGAACAGGAATTCACCTTTCTCCAGGAAATATCTCTTAATAAATGGCTCCAGATTGTTTCTAAAGCAGGATTACCTGGACAAAGTGTGTTTGGATTGTGTGAGGGTAGATAACAAATCTGATACTATAGTAATAAAAAAATGAGAGCAACATTTAATTGCAACTGGTTATATAAGATTGAGATCTATATTCCAAAATTATTACTCATTAATCTGCCTGACAAACATAAAATAGAGGGACAATGGACTGGAATACTATTTAAATAGTACAAATAGCATTTAAAAATATAAGCTAAATGTTCCTGCCACTGTTACCTTAGTGATTCTCTTAGGGTCTGTTCAGCTTTGGACATGAATTCTTAGTCAGAGTCACATGAAATCTGTTTTCCCCCTCTGTTCTTGCTCCCTCTAGACAAGACTCTTTGCTTAAAGTCCTCCCCCTCCTCCATCACTTTCATCTGATGTTTATGGGGCAGTCACTGCTTTTAGAGAATCCTCAAGAGATCTCAACTGGCTAATAGGCCACTCAATAGAACAAATCCCTTTAATCCAGTACAGAATGTGTTGTCCCGAAGCAGTATTGCCACAACACCAGTGGGAAATATGACAATCAACATATCTTGGGGAACATCAAGTTGAGGTAGGCTGCTCTAAGGTTAATGAGGTGCTAATTTCTTGTGATGAGAGACTTGAAAGGGACGAATCCATTACTGAACTAAAATTCATCCTGATACTGGGTCTCTGTAGTTTCTTTGCTTTGTTGAGACAAAGTTAAAAGAATAAAAATAAAAGGAAAAGGGTTAGAAAACTCTGCAAAAATCTTGTAAACAAAATAGACCATCTTGCATTTCAAGATATGAATAATAGTGCAGAGTACCAGTTCTTGAGTTTATGCAACATAACACAAGAGGAAAAAACATTTTGAAAGAAATTGTTGCAAGAGTTAAAAAAAATAGGAAAGTGAAGTAAACCCTTTATTATATAGAAGAAGATTCCAACATCCGGTTTTAATATAATTATCTTGACTAATGTTTGATTATCAGTGTTTTAAATTCATATTTTTAATATTTTGTAGGTTTATTCATAAAATGAATTAAATCAGTATAATTCCTATTCAGATTAGAATCAAAGGATTTGTAAACATGGGAGGATCTGATCAATTTTTAATCTCTAAATTGATTTTCAGTGGAATGATCACGTTCAGATGTTTGTACTAAACTCACATAAATACAAGGAAGAGATTGAAAGCATTAATTTCAACTAACCACAGTTTATTATTATCTATATATATGGTTTTAAGATTTTTTTATGCAAACATGAGCAATTTATAATTTCAGGTTATATAGAAAAAACAACAACTAACAGGACGAGCACACACACACACACACACACACACTGTTTAATTTCAAAGCAAAGTGTATGGATATATATATATATATATATATATGTAGGTAGATGGATAAGTAGGTAGAAATAAAAAGTTGGGTTTCTCTTACTCTAATACTAAAAATAACCAATACTTTTCAAGAAATGTTAATTGCAATGTTTTAAAAGTTAATTTTAAAAATTAAATGTTATCTTAAGTATAATTATATAGACTACACAGTCATGTTGGCCTTCTGTCTCTATGCAGTTGTGCTTTGCATTTGTGTTGATATCATTCTGACATCTTAGCTCACAAATCTATATTCTTTCAGATAACACAGCAGAATTAGTGGCTTGAGAGAACGCTTGGAATAAAAATAATGCCCTGGAAGATTGTGGTGGGTCAAATGTTAATTGTTTATGTCTCCTCCATTGATTATAATAAAGAAAGTGATGTGTTTCCTCCACTGATTAAATTCAAAAGAGTTGTTCCCAGGAAACTGCCAATATGTACAAAACTACTTGACTGCTAAGACACTCAGTCTAAGTAACTCATGGAAGTTGCTTTAAATTGGCCTTATTAGAAAAAGTGATTTCATATTAAAGTTTTGCTATTTAAAATAAATCAAGTGACTAGAATATCATTTGGATACCCTCATCATTCATTGTATTTTGTATCACATTATCTACATTTTTTTTCATAACATGGTTTTTCAATCAGTTGACAAACTTTAGTTAGGAACCTGAAATTTAATCTTTATTGAATCCTTTGTCTTGCTTCATGGTGGGTCTAAAATGGGGACCATAGCATTATAAAGATATAATGCTAATTAGTGGGTGCTTTGTTTGGCTTAGCATGGCACATGAATCCAGTCATTATGTTTTATAAAGCCTGGATTCTACACAAACAATAGCATAAAGGTAAAGATAAAGGTTTCCCCTGTCCCATCGTTCTGATTCTGAGTTAGCCAGCATTGTCTAAAGACATGTCTGTGGTCTTGTAGCCAACATGGCTGTATGATGAAGGGCACAGAAAGCTGTTACATTCTCACCAAAGTGGTACCTATTTATCTAATCACATTAGCATACTTTCAAACTGCTAGGCGGTCAGAAACTGGGGCAAATAACAGGAGTCGCCCCATCACACACACACTCAGGTCTTGAACCCAGGCTGTCAGCTTTTCAGCTGACAAACTTAGCATCTTTAACCGTTGTGCCATATAGCACAATCCAATATATATTCACATGACAAGATAGCTTCTCTACTGTGGTGGGATTTAGTGGCTTATCTAGATCATGGGCAAAATTAAGATTAAGGCTTTAAAACAATTTCTGAGAATTTCAGTTTCAACATTTCAGGAAGTCACTGCATTGGGAAAAGTTAATATGGATGCACACTGATACTATTTTTTACAACCAGTGGACAGAGTGGAGGCAACCATTGCTGTTCCCTACCCCACTCCCCATACATACAAATATTGTTTGCTTTGAATGCAGCTGAATGACAGAAAGAGTCAGTTAAAAGTCCTTAGAGAGAGATTAATAATATAATGAAAGAAACAGGGAAGAAGGGCAGCAATGAAGATTTGTTATAATTATTGTTCAGCCTGCCTTGAGGGACACATGTCAAAGAAGAAAAGACAACTCATCATTGCTTCAAATCGTCACAGATTTGAAGCCAACAGTTTTCTTTATTTTAGAAAGTAGAAAAGGGCTGAACAAATAGGGAATGAAACAGAATTCAACTGCTACTACAAAAAACCTGAAGTTTAATAATTAATTTCACAGTAAAAAGACAACTAGGAAATTATAAATGTTAAGGGACACATCACAAATCCTAGATTCATTTGCTTAAGAAAAATCTTAGGACATAAGTGTGTATATATTGTAATATGAGTGCACAAATAAAATAAGATGGTGATCTGGGAACACCCAGAGGACAGAAGACAATGTTTCTGTGTGCCTATGAATACAGAAAAGAATACTGTGTCAAAATGCATTCTCAAAACTTCAAAACGTTTTCTTCCCAAGTCAAAACCTGTTGCTGTTTTCTTAGCTTTTTTTCTGAAGACATTTTCTGGGAATGTCTTCTGGTGACATTTCTACTAGAAATGTTTTCTTTTTAGATAGCCAGGGAAGGTAGAGTTCTTCCTATTATTTTGCTGTGCTGTTCTTCAACACTTTGGAGTCTCCCTTAGCTATTCCTACTTCCTGGGCTTTAAAAAAAATAACCTAATGAAATCTTCTCTGGAAAGTTAATTGAAGTGTAGAAGCAAGGGAGTGCTGCAGATTGCTGGAAAGTGGATTGTACAGTGAAAGACAGGACATTTTTGTATATGCTGTACCTTGTGGGAAGATAGCCAAGACCCAACCCAGCATCTCACCTACGAAAGCCTAAAAAATATAAAATATATTCTCTATATTTTAACAAATCAAAGGCAATTTATTTGCCAAAAAAAAGTGATGAGAAAAATCACTTAATATGTGCACAAAGACAAGAGGATGAGAGAGAGATAAGAAAACCCCAGCTTAGCATTCAACCAGATCTGCAATGACTTATGAAAGTCCTCTCTGAAGTCTTTATCCTGTATCAATGCTATATTGCATTTCTATGCCTCTTTTATTTTTACAGAGTACCAAATAGAAGATCCAAATTAAATACTTCATCTTTCAGAAAGCTGATTTTTTTCATTCCTTCCCTAGTTCTTATTGTGGTCTAATGATCTCATAAGTTCTGTAGCTGCCCTGTGACTTTTCAACTTTGCACATGATGATTCTTTTCTAAATTTTCCAGGGTTGAGAAATCAGTGGCAGATTATCAATGTTATTATTATTATTATTTTAAAAAGATAGCATTCTCTCAAAATGTCAGTCCATCAATCATTCAATCTGAAGGACAAGCTTTTACTTAACAGTGATACACATTTTGAAAGTTCTGTAACTTTATTTTATTCACAGTCAGGTTTGTATCAAAATCATTTGTGTAAGGATTTTTTTCCCCTAACAATAAATGCAGCTGAATTCTGTCAAGCTAAATTCTACTTCACCATACGGGAGAAACTCTGGCCTTCAGTAAGAATCACAAGAAATTTAACATTGAAGCTATGCTTGAAAGCTGTAGGTAAGAATTTGAAACTTGCCAGTAAATTCAACCAGCTGCATTTCTACATGTTTTTTTAACAAATATTTTATTGAGCATTTTATATGTTTTGATTTGATTTCATCCATTAATGAATAAAGGAAAATCAGATATTCACACTTGTATTTAATGAATTAGAGATGCATTAATATTTAGCCTTGTAGTGCAAATAAATCTTGCAAATTATTTGGAACTATAGTCTTAATCAACTGGAGTAATGGAATCCTGGCAGATGGAATTCCAGCATACCTGGAAGAGATGGGTCAGGAAAACCAATGTTAAAATGCTTTTTAAAAAATAATTATTTGGCATCCTGTAGATGCCAAGTCATATATGCATATATTTATATAAGTATAATGTTCAATATTTGAATAAAAAAAATCAAAAGTTAGTTTTACCTTTTGCATCACTTGCTTTCTGGAACATTATATTCCAGTGTTTTATAAACTTGGCAACTTTAAGATATGTGGACTGCAAGTCCCAGAATTCCAAAGCCAGCATGCCAATTTTGAAAAATATTGCCATACAGCTTGACACTAGATTGGTCCTGATGCTGCCTAGCTGTTGTAAAGCTCTGAAAAGTTAGCTGTAGGAGTTAGAGTTTAGATGGCTCATGAAATGTTATTGTTACTGTTGTTACTGTTTATTGGGTTGCTCTCAGTGCCATAGTAGGGGTATTTGCATGATGGGTGGCTATATTTATTGATTGATTAAATAAATAAATAAATGAAAGAAAGAAAGAAAGAAAGAAAGAAAGAAAGAAAGAAAGAAAGAAAGAAAGAAAGAAAATCATTAAAAACTAAGAGATTATTTAGCTATTCCTTCAAATTTAATGATAAACATGTTTTAATATGGATTCCCTATCATTCTTCCTGGCATTCCCGCTACTAAATATTTTTCCATGTGGAATTCTTTTTCTTTACTTTAGTTATGTGCCTTAATGGAACATTAAAATATAGACAGGATCAGTACGTGATATTGTTTAAAAATAATAATAAATTATAAATAATAATAAACAATATTAAATTTATTGGTCAATTTAGAAAAACACTAAAGTTATCATTTATCTTTTCTGAATAAAGTAACAAGCTTGTTTTCAATAAAATAATGTTTCAACTTAAGTACAGTTAATTTATCTTTAGTAACCTCATAGAAGATATTAAGACTTGGCTATTCAAGATCAAATTTGATTAGTGTTACATGATTTAAGTGATTTGGAGACTATTTTCCTAGTACTAGCTTAACTTAGCTGAAGTAATGTTATTTAAACTCTGCTAATGTGACTTCTCTTGTTCTTCCTTTAATGTGATATCTGTTATCATCTGCCAGGAATGCCTCTTTGGATTTTATATGGGACAAAAGAATTGTCCCACATAAAGTTGTAATTACAATAAATTTCTTCCCTTGCCTTTAAAAAAAAGCAGTATATAAGAAAATATGTAACTGCACATATGCTGTCTTCAGTTCAGGTTTACCTGTACTTGCTGCTGACATTTCTTGTCAGTAATATGTAATTCTATCAATGTCAACAAAATTAAATAAGTGTGACAGTCCATCAAGACACTTGGAACATCTATGAAACTGCAAACCTGATCATTTAATCATGTGTAACGATCATTTAATCATATGTAACAATAAATATTTAACAAGAAGCAACAATAATAGTGTTGATTATATTAATGATGTTCTGAAGTGTTCAAGTATCATAAACTGTGAATAAGCCAGTGAGTCTGCAGCCTCTAGGCTATTACATCCCATTGATATAGTATGATTAAGCAGCTATAATATAAACAGAGGTGCAAATCTACTTTTTAGTGATTAATTTCATCATATATATATATATATATATATATATATATATATATATATATATATATATATATATATATATATATAGGCCCATCTCTATAAGTTTCAATGCAATTTGCATCCTAAGAAAGACTTTGCTATTTTAAGTTCTCTAGATGTTTAAACAACACATAATATCCAACTATTATGTTTCAAGATTTTCAGACACTTCTTGACCTCAGAGTTGACTCCAAGGAGCCAAATTATATTTTTATATTAAACCTTAAAACAGCATGCTTAGAAATGTCCTATTTTTACTTTTACTTGGTTATTTTCTCATGAATGTATTATTTCCAGCAAAGAGCTGGCTTGAGCAATAGTTTTTAATAGAAAAACAGGCGGAAGAGATAAATACTGTTTCATGTTTGCAGACTTGGAATTTGATAAGTTACTGGCCTTTCTGTAGTTTTTTTTATAAAATGTATCATGCTAAACTAACACACACACACAAATGTACACATATACACTAGTAATGAAAAAATGTAACTTCAGTTTCAATAATCATAGTAGAAGTGGGTGGTAAGTTATGTTATAAACAGAACAGTTTCAGAAATTTTTACCAAGTCTTTTTTTTCTTTTGGGAGAAAAAACCATTTTAACTAAATGCTGACAGGCAAGTTATACAAAGAAGTATTGCTACAAATCAGTTATAAATTTCCTTTCCAACACTGCATGACAGTTCGTTCAAGCACAGATCTTGATTGATTCCAACTACTAGAGATAACATGTACTGATTAATTCAAAGTTGTATTAATGCTCCTGGCCTCTCTGAACGTTAGGAGCTGTTCCAGAACTTGTTCATACCTGGTTTTAGTTCCCTTACAATGGAATTCATATCTTTTGAATCTGGGAACACAACAGCCTGGTCAATGCCTGAAGATATTGTATATATTGGAAATTCCAGTGCAAATCCATATGAAAGGGAGTGGACTTGGAAAGGAAGTCACCAGAGACAGAGTGAGAAATTCTGCATTTTTTCTATCTTTTCTCATTCAGTTTGTCAAAAGATATTGACTTTTATTTCAAAGCAAAGTGACTTCTGTGAAATTTTCAGAAAAATGTGATCTTGCACTTAAGTCAGTTACAAGGCAGACAAGAGATACATGTGAATGTATTAGATTTATTTTTCACTTTTTTTTTCAATTCAAGAGCGTACTTAATACTCACTGCTCCACAATATTAACTCTGTGAAGTGGATTAGACTGAGAGAGTGAGTAGCCCAAATTCAACCAGCCATCTTTTGAGCTCCTGGTCATAAAATATAGTGTTGCCACAGAAGGAAAATATGCCCAGATAACAATAGAGAGCAAGGAAGATGACCTTGACAGAAATATACAGCCTGTGTTATCTATGAAAAAGGAGATGAAGCATTTTTAAATCCAGAATGTCCAGATACCATTCTTAAACCACTAAGATACCTCACTAATTCACTGAACTATATGAAGAAGCAGGAGGTACAACTGGACTTACAATATTTGCTTATTATAGGCATTCTTATTCAAAGTAATTTCAACCTTCTTGTGGAGTTGATTTAAAATAAAAAAATCATAAGATTATAAGGGACCTTGGAGGTCTTCTAGTCCAACTCCCTGCCCAAGGAAAGACACCTCATACCATCACAGACAAATGGTTGTCCAATCTTTTCTTGAAAACCTCAAGTGATGGAGTACACACAATTCTGGGAGGCAAGCTGTTCCATTGTTTAATACTTCTTTTGTTGTTGTTGTTAATTGCGAAGTCGTGTCCGACCCATCGCGACCCCATGAACAACGTTCCTCCAGGTCTTTCTGTCCTCTACCATCTTCTGGAGTCCATTTAAGTTCACACCTACTGCTTCAGTGACTCCATCCAGCCATCTCATTCTCTGTCGTCCCATTCTTCTATTGCCCTCAATCTTTCCCAGCATTAGGCCCTTCTCCAGTGAGTCCTTCCTTCTCATTAGGTGGCCAAAGTATTTGAGTTTCAACTTCAGGATCTGGCCTTTTAAAGAGCAGTTGGGGTTGATCTTTTCTAGGACTCACCAGTTTGAACGCCTTGCAATCCAAGGGACTCGCAGGAGTCTTCTCCAGCACCATAGTTCAAAGGCCTCAATTCTTTGGCGCTCAGCCTTTCTTATGGTCCAACTTTCACAGCCATACATTGCAACTGGGAAAACCACAGCCTGGACTATATGCACTTCTGTTGGCAGGGTGATGTCTCTGCTTTTTAGTATGCTGTCTAGATTTGCCATAGCTTTCCTCCCCAGGAGCAAGCGTCTTTTAATTTCTTGGCTGCAGTCCGCATCTGAGGTGATCTTGGAGCCCAGAAAAATAAAATCTGTCACTACTTCCATTTCTTCCCCATCTATTTGCCAGGAATTGAGAGGGCCGGATGCCATGATTTTGGTTTTCTTAATGTTGAGTTTCAAGCCTACTTTTGCACTCTCCTTCTTCACCCGCATCAAGAGGCTCTTTAGTTCCTCTTCACTTTCTGCTATTAGAGTGGTATCATCTGCATATCTTAGGTTGTTGATATTTCTCCCGGCAATCTTAATTCCAATTTGTTTCATCTAGCCCTGCCTTTCTCATGATGTGCTCTGCATATAAGTTAAATAGGAAGGGCGACAGTATACAGCCTTGCCGAACTCCTTTTCCAATTTTGAATCAATCAGTGGTTCCGTGTTCGGTTCTCACTGTTGCTTCTTGACCCGCATATAGGTTTCTCAAGAGACAAATGAGATGGTCTGGTATTCCCATCTCTTTAAGAACTTGCCACAATTTGTTGTGATCCGCACAATCAAAGGCTTTAGCATAGTCAATGAAGCAGAAGTAGATGTTTTTCTGGAACTCCTAGCTTTTTCCATGATCCAGCGTATGTTGGCAATTTGATCTCTAGTTCCTCTGCCTCTTCAAAATCCTGCCTGTACTTCTGGTAGTTCTCGATCCACATACTGGATCCACTGCTGGAGTCTAGCTTATAGGATTTTAAGCATAACTTTACTAGCATGTGAAATGAGTGCAATGGTGCGATAGTTTGAACATTCTTTGGCATTGCCTTTCTTTGGAATTGGACTGTAAACTGACCTTTTCCAATCCTGTGGCCACTGTTGAGTTTTCCAAATTTGCTGACAAATTGAGTGCAGCACTTTTACTGCATCGTCTTTTAAGATTTTGAATAGCTCAGCTGGAATACTGTCACCTCCACTAGCTTTGTTGTTACTCAGATTTTCTAAGGCCCATTTCACTTCACATTCTAGGATGTCTGGTTCGAGGTCAGTGACCATCTCATTGTGGTTATCTGGGACGTTAAGCTCATTCCTGTATAGTTCTTCTGTGTAGTTTTGCCATCTCTTCTTAATCTCTTCTGCCTCTGTTAGGTCCCTGCCATTTTGGTCCTTTATCATGCCCATCTTTGCATGAAACGTTCCTTTCATATCTCCAATTTTCTTGAAGAGATCTCTGGTCCTCCCTATTCTGTTGTTTTCTTCTATTTCTTTGCACTGTTCATTTAAGAAGGCATTCTTATCTCTTCTAGCTACTCTCTGGAATTCTGCATTCAATTGGGTGTATCTTTCTCTTTCTCCTTTGCCTTTGCTTCCCTTCTTTCCTCAGCTATTTGCAAAGCTTCCTCAGACAGCCATTTTGCTTTCTTGCATTTCTTTTTCTTTGGGATGGTTTTAGTTGCTACCTCTTGTACCATGTTGCGAACTTCCATCCATAGTTCTTCAGGCACTCTGTCTATCAGATCTAATTCCTTAAATCTATTTGTCACCTCTGCTGTATATTCATCAGGGATATGATTTAGTTCATACCTGAGTGGCCTATTGTTTTTCCCTACTTTCTTCAATATAAGCCTAAATTTTGCAACAAGAAGCTCATGATCTGAGCCACAGTCAGCTCCTGGTCTTGTTTTTACTGACTGTATAGAGCTTCTCCATCTTTGGCTGCAGAGCACATAGTCAATATGATTTCTATGTTGACCGTCTGGTGATGTCCATGTGTAGAGCCGTCTCTTGGGTTGTTGGAAAAGAGTGTTTGTTATGACCATCGTATTCTCTTGACAAAATTCTATCAGCCTGTGCCCTGCTTCATTTTGTACTCCAAGGCCAAACTTGCCTGTTATTCCGGTTATCTTTTGGCTTCCTACCTTAGCATTCCAATCCCCCATGATGATAAGGACATCATTTTTTGGTGTTAATTCTATAAGGTGCTGTAGGGCTTCATAGAACCGGTCAATTTCATCCTCTTCAGCACCAGTGGTTGGAGCATAGATTTGGACTATTGTGATATTGAATGGTTTGCCTTGGATTCGAATTGAGATCATTCTGTCATTTTGGGGACTGTATCCCAGTATTGCTTTTCCTATTCTTCTATTGACTATGAAGGCTACTCCATTTCTTCTGAGGGCTTCTTGCCCGCAGTAGTATACCTGATGGTCATCTGAGTTAAATTCACCGATTCCTGTCCATTTTAGTTCGCTGATTCCTAAGATGTCGACGTTCAGTCTTGTCATCTCTTTTTTGACTACGTCTAGCTTGCCTTGATTCATGGATCTTACATTCCAGGTTCCTAGGGAGAAAAAGTCTTTACAGCATCGGACTTTCCTTTCACCACCAGATATATCCACAGCTGAGCGTCCTTTCGGCTTTGGCCCAGTCGCTTCATTCTTTCTGGCGCTACTAGTACTAGCCCTCTGCTCTTCCCCAGTAGCATTTTGGATACCTTCCGACCTGAGGGGCTCATCTTCCAGCGTCATATCTTTTTGCCTTTTAGTACTGTCCATGGGGTTTTCATGGCAAAGATATTGGAGTGGTTTGCCATTTCCTTCTCCAGTGGATCACATTTTGTCAGAACTCTCTGTTATGACCTGTCCATCTTGGGTGGCCCTGCACGATATAGCTTATAGCTTCATTGAGTTACACAAGCCCCTTCGCCACGACAAGGCAGTAATCCATAAAGGGGTAATACTTCTTAGTGTTGGGAATTTCCTCCTTATTT
Source organism: Crotalus tigris (assembly GCF_016545835.1). Taxonomy (NCBI): domain Eukaryota; kingdom Metazoa; phylum Chordata; class Lepidosauria; order Squamata; family Viperidae; genus Crotalus; species Crotalus tigris. Next base: position 1,017,130 of record NW_024100104.1, on the reverse strand, counting down.
ACAAGTTGGATCTCCCTCTTATGAACTACCACCCATTGCTTCTTGTCTTGTGCTGTGGAAACTAAATCAACATCAACTTCTCTGCTCTTCAAATATTGGAAGACTGCTATCATGTCATACCTCAATCTTTTATTTGTTAAATTAAACATACTTAATTCCTTTATCTGTTCTTCACAAGATTTAGCCTCTGGACCCCTTATCATTTTTGTTGCTCTTCTCTGCACCTTTTTTTAAAGCCTCAGCATCTTTTTGTATTGTAGTGATCAGAACGCATGCAGAGTTCCAAATGTGGCCTAAATAGTGCAGTATAGAGCAGTATTATCACTTTCCAGTATACAGATGTGATCCTTTTGTTGATGCAGCCTAGAACTGCATTGACATTCCCAGCAGCTGCAGCATACTGCTGTCTCTTACTTCAGTGGTGGTTCACAGGATATCAAGTTCTCTCTGATGGGTACTATGGTTGAACCAGTTATTGTCTATCCTTATTTCTGCATCTGGTTTTTTTTCCCTGTGTAAGTGCAGAACCTTAATTAGCTGTGATGGTGCAGTGGATAGAATGCAGTACTGCAGGCTACTTCTGCTGACTGCCGACTGCCAGCAATTTGGCAGTTCAAGTCTCACTGGCTCAAGGTTGACTCACCTTCCATGGCACTTCCATCCTTCCGAGGTCAGTAAAATGAGGACCCAGATTGTTGGGGACAATATGCTGACTATGTAACCACTTAGAGAAGGCTGTAAAGCACTGTGAAGCAGTATATAAATCTAAGTGCTCTTGCTATTGCTATCTTGGCACTGAATATCTTGCTGGATAGGGCCTTCTGAAACTTGAGTCTCATTTGAGTCATCCATAAATTTGATGAGAATTCATTCAGTCTCCTCATCTAGGTCACTTAAGATGATGTTGGAACACTGAGCCCAAAATAGAAGCTTGAGATACCACACTACATGCTTCCCTTCAAGTAGGTGTAGTTCCATTGAGGACACACTGAGTGCAGTTGGTCAGTGAATTACAGATCCATTTGTTACGGTACTGTTTATCCTACATTGTTCTTACCAGGAAGTAAACTGTGGTCTACCTTATCATATAACTTACTGAAGTCTAAATATACTATAACCATAGCATTTCCTTGGTCCACTTATTTATCAGAGAAGGCAATATGATTTGTTTGCATAATATGTTCTTAACAAACATACGCTGGCTTCTATTAATTGCTTTGGTCATTTCTAAGGAGTCACAAATCTACTGCTTGATTACCTGTTTCAGGATTTTCCCAGGTACTGATGTCAAACTGACTAGACTGTGGTTTCCTGGAGTCACTTTTTTCCCTTTTAAAAGATCAGAATCATATCAGCTCTTTTCCAGTCCTGTGGTAGTTCTTCAGAGGCGTATGCCATTTTTTGGATTACAAGAAAAAGTATGAAGATTTAGAGATATTCTATTCCCTACCCCTACATCACACTGAGACTACTCAGATTTATCCAGTAGTCATAATTATATTATTTGAACATCCCACTGATTTCAGCAAGATTTGCTTTTAACTAAGGTATTTAGAATAGGGGTAAAATTTTGTAAGCATTTACACCTATGATTAGCTTTTACACCTTGTAAATTAGACACTGCTTTGAAAAAATAAGAAAGCTCCTACACAGTTACGGTAATCATGGCTGTCTTTTTCAGATTTCTAATGTTTGGTTTCAAAAAAATTGCCCTTTTAAAGATTTGATATGAGCAATAAATATATATTCTTAACAATCTTCTCTCATAATTTCTTTTTACTGAATGTTCTTTTTACCACTTAGACAAGAATACTCAGAAACAATTTTAGACTATAACATGAATGCAGGGCAAGAAATAGACAAAGAAAGAGAAAACAGAAACAAAAAATAGACAAAAATTATATTATTTGTAGGAAAATCATAACAATGAAAGCAAAAATGTCCCTATTCCAATTTTGTTTAGCACCCTGATGATAAATGAGGGCTATTCCATTGTCATGCATTTCATTGTTACTTTGGAAGATGTACTAACACATTGCATCCTGAGACCTTAATCCACTTATATCTGCAAAACTACATTCCAACTCATAATCAGTCCTATTTAGATATTTAGACAGAGAATACAAGAGGCAAGGGTGTAGATATCTGGGGAATCATGCCAGTGTACTCTCAGTATTTCCATATGTGCCATGCTCTGAATTTGCTAATTATGCACAGAGGTATGAAGGAAAACACAAAGCACTTTCCCTTAACGCATGCTATTTTGACATTTTCAAAGCAGTACTTAATTTATCAAATGTAAATGCTATGATCATTGCAGAAATATTAAGGTGGAGCTGCTATGCACAAACTGGGCTCTACCTAGAGATGCTCCTTAAATGCACTCAGCCTGAACAGTTACATAGGACTATTGTGATAAATTGCAAACTTCAGATGCAACAATATGAACGAGTCTTTTTTATCTCCTCTGCCTTTTTGTCCCTCCCTTGCATTTAATATTTATTGTATTTTATTTTATTTATCACATGTCTTATATCCTGTTCAATTACAAGTAGTCCTCAACATAATTGAGCCCAAAATTTCTGTTGTTAAGTGAATTTTGCCCCATGTTACAACTTTTCTTGTCATAGTTCTTAAGCAGATCACTGGAGTTAAGTTAATAATACGGTTAACTGAATCTTCCTTCTCCATTGACTTTGCTTGTCAGGTCACAAAGTTGATCACATGACACTGCAACCATCATAAATATGAGCCAGTTGCCAAGCAAGTGAATTTTGATCACATGACCATGGGGCTGCTGCAACAGTCATGTGAAAAAATGGTCATAGGTCACCTTTTTCAGGGCCAATATAACTTTGAAAGATCATTAAATGAATTGTTATAAGTCAACTACCTGTGCTAGTCTTATTATGGTATTTATGTATTACAAGATTTATATTCCACTTCAAAACCTTCTTGATGAAGAGTTTCAGAAAATTAATTATTTTGTTAACATTTTTAATGGATCTCATAAAAGCATGTCCTATTATGCAATCTTCAGCTTTTGTAACTGATTAAATATGAGCTTCTAGGCTATTACTGTCTTTAATAAAGACTCACAACATACTGGATTTTGGTAGATGAATAGAGACATTCCTTCTGTGCTAAGTCTTTGCACTATGCTTATTTCAAGAATTTTCTTTCAGTTGAATCATAATTTGTCTAAAATGGTATAGGGTTTCCTGCCTGACTTCCAAGGACCCTTCCATCATCATCATCATCATCATCATGACTGTAATTTTAAAATATCCTAAAATTCTCTTAGCTAATTAGTCTCAACACACAAATACTGGGAAGAATTACTCATCTTCATTAGAAGAAATGGCTTTTTGGCTGAGTGAACTTCGGTATACAGTAAATGTTCTTGAAGCATTTGAACCATGGCATTTTTGAGCAACAACAAAAGCTGAAGGAAGCCATACCAATTGGACAGGACATTTTTTTTAAAAAAATAAAAGTAAACTTTTCACTTATTCATATTTTACATTGGAAATAACAAAATATTTGATGATGTAAATATATTTTACAATTTTTTACTTCTGTAATGCATCTGAGAATTTAAAAAAGAAAAAAGAAAAAAGGGCTTTTCATAAACAAACTTGTTTTCAATATTTATTTTCTTTGTAGTCTGATTAAAAAAAAATCAAATGAGCTTTTAGCAAGCTTTTCCATATCCTAATATTCAATGACAGGCAATTATGGATAGAATAATTTTAATCTTTCCCATACCTCATTAGAAATTTCTGATGTCAATCATGTTGATTCCCATCTGAATCAGAATTGTTTGGAAGTAATTTCCATTAATTTTAGTACAAATGTAAATAAAGACAAAATAAATAAATCAGCACAAAAGACATGATTCTGTAACTTAGTTGATGCAAATTATAATCTTCATCAGTTATCTTTACTATGCTTTGTGCAAAAGTGAAGCTCTGAACTGGTAAGAATAATCTTGATGATGATACATCCTAAAATAACTCTATGCTTATTTTAGATGAAAATTCTATAAAATTTAGGTTCATTTTCAGTATATTAAGAAGGATATTCTGACTTTCAAACAAATTAGGAACTGGAAAGTATCACATTTAGCACCAATACAGCTGCAGGATTTTCTTTTGATATATTTCTATATCTTTTGTTCTGCCTTTCAAGCATTCAGGTTGGATAGAAAATTGCAGAAAAGAGATGTTCCTTTATGAAATTTGCCCTCCTCTTTTTCTTTATATTGTTATTTTGTACTAAGAACAGTGTCCCTTGTTTATTACCCTGGAACATTCAATATTTGAATCAGCTGTTCTGAACTTTCTCTTAATGACTGACAAGCAATGGTCTTTATTTGTTTGTTTGTTTTGTTAGCCACCCATATCATTGCAAGGCAGTGATATTTATGCTGGAAGAATTTTCATTTTCTGTCACTGGCTTTATTTTTCTTTGTTGTTTTCAGTTTATATACTATTTGTCTCCTGTTCTGTTGCAGTCTTTTCCCTTCTACTTTAGGTCTCTTCTTCAGAAATGACTTTTTCTCGAAGATGACTGCAGGCTATTCTGATCTGCAAATTAGAAGTTATTTCTTTTTCAGTGCTGATTACCCAAATCCTTTGTTCAATGTGTTGATGTTCCAAGAATTAGCTCTCAAAAGATTTCACACTCTTTTCAGTGTGAAAAAAGAACATAATGAAGGAGCTGCCTTGAACATTAGTAGAAAGGTTGCTATAAATCCATAAAACAAAGGAATTAATAAATAATGTCAATGCCATACTTTTATGTGAAAGGTGTGTGTTTTCAGAATTTAGCAAGAATACGTTTCTGATCATTCAGAATGTAATAATGGCTTAGAAAAAATCGGTTGTCAAATACCTTATTTGAGGCAGCCTTCTTCAACCTGATGTTCCCAACATTTGGGACTATAACTTTCCTAATTCCCAATCAGCATTATCAAAAGACATTGGATGAAGAAAAGTTTATTTCAGGATTCTCAAACGCAGTTCTAGTCTATTCAGGAATGGAGAATATACAGTAAGGGACTGGATAAGGCGTCAGTGCCGTTCAGAATTGCCACCTTACAGCAATGTTACTATGACAGAAGTAGAGAACTGTTAAATGCACAGCAATAACCTTTAACTGGTTTAAATTATATCAAATTTAGTTTTTATTCTGGTCCCATCCATTTGGATCTCTGGCACACCAAGGGTCAAGTATAGCATTCAGTCCCCAAAGTGGTACAGCCTGCTCAAAATAAAAGCCTCCTCATTAGAATGATTCCAGCACTGGAGAGACAGACAAAAGGTAATTGTTCAGCATTTCCCTCTAGAAACAGTGAATTCCTTTCTTTCTTTCCTCCTGAAGGGATAGGAAACCTGTTAGGGTGATTCTTTTCACAGAGGAATATGACTACTGGCCCAGAGAAATTTCTTATGAAATTTCTCCTTGAAGAAAGCCCCACCTTTGTTGTTCAAATATCTTGACAAGGTGTACCACCTTGTTTTTCCATAATACACCCAATTATCTTTTAGTGAATAATTTCATTTTGTATTTTCTAACTATCCACAGAAATATCAAGCACTTTCCCTAGCAGTTGCTGATAGACTTTTTGGTTCAAAAAACCCCAACCCCAAAACAATACAAAAACAAAACTATCCCTTGGCCACTAGCATTGGCTTTTGTTTTATGCAAATGGGACATCCTGCAAGACACAGGCTGATCTTGTCCTCTACCCTGATGGTTAATATCCAGCAAGAATGATCACTTTATACTTGAGTTGGCACCTATTGGCACTTTTGAGTTTTCCTTTACCTTGGGAAAAGAAGGGGAGATGCTTCCCCCCCCACCAAGTTTTCGTCCCTTATATTGAAGAGAGATATTTCTGAGAATGATTACTATATTCCTTTCTGGAAACCACGGCTGGTAAGTGCGGTATGTTCGGTCAATGCTAATCACTTTAGCAGCTCCTGAACGAAATCCGAGAGGCTCTTGACTGGAGTCCCCCCCCCCGCAACCAGTCAATCAAGCGCACTTAGCAAGGCGAGGCCGAAACAATAGCGCAAGTGCCTTGCTGCTATTCTCCTCTTCGCTTGTCCTACGGACCGCGAAAAGTTCGCCCGCCTTAATCTGCGCGAGATGAACTAGCGCAGATCAAACCTGCTCTCCGTGGTGGCGGCGAGGGCGGCGGCGACTGGGCGGGATTCCAGACGGGATATCATTAACACGAACAACGCGCTATTTAAGCCCAGTGACTTAATGTTCAGTTGTGGCTACCTAATCAATTTCCACGCGGGCAATCAGAGGTCTTTTTATTGGACTTTATCATCTATCAGTTCCACACAACCTGGTCAATGGCAAAAGGGACTGTGGGGATTATAGTCCAGAGCAGAAGACAAGGTCGCCTCCGCCACGTTAGGGTTATTTTCTCCGGTGGCTTGCCAGAACCGTGAGCAAACAGATGCTTTGCCAAGTTCTTTGAATTCTGTCCAAAGGTTGCCTCCTCTCCGTTTCTGCATACTAATCTCTTAAACTTGCTCAGCACTAACGCGCGTTGGGTGTGTACATATAAAAGCACTCGCTCCGTGCTGCCATGCTTTTTATCGCAACCTACAGGATTCCCTCCGTGCTCTGATTGTGGGCTAAAGACAAACCGGCTGCTGCTTCTCAATTCAGGTTTGGCGCAGCATTTCCAAGAAGGAGCGCGGGGGCACCAGCAGCAGTTTTCGGAAAACAGCATCCCCACATCTGTGGTTGCAGTTAAAGAAGAGGTGGGGCTTCGGCGGGATAGCCGGGCAAAAAAGCCACGCTCTTGTCGGATTGGCTGTCTTTGGGTGTGATGTCACGTCCGGCGAGGAAACCTTGTCTTGTTGTGGATCCGCCTCTTTCTGGTTTTGGCTGCGTTTGCAGGTGGTGCTGCTGGTGCCGCTGCTGTTTCGTGCCGCCGCCACCGTCCGCGGGTGCAGCGGAGTCATCCAGGCGCGCGCGCGTGTGACTCACTCCTGCCTGGGACAGCTGCGCTTAGTCCGGCCGGGGAAGAGCGCCTGGTGCCGCTTTTTTCTTCTCCTTCGTCGTTTTCCGCGCTCAACCCCCCCCCCGACTTGTAACCATTTCCCGGTCTTATTAGCATCATTTGGGTTCTCCACACTCGGCAAGATCTGAAAAATGAAACGTCTCCTTTAACTGTGCTTAAGAAAAACAAAACCAAAGGATTTTTTTAAAAAGAAAATCACACATTGTGTACAAAAGCTGTGTTTGTTTTTTCTATGCAACCTTCTCTCTCTCCTTTTGTTTTTGGAGGCGATCCCGGGAGCCGGCACGCGAATTTCCTTCGCCGGGATCTGCTTTTTGAGAGTGGTCGTTGAGCATTATTATCTCGAAGTTCAGCCTCTTCCCACCTTTCACCTCTTTGCTTTCGAAGTGCGTCCCTTGGCCGCGTCTTCCCTGTCTGGAAGTGGCCTGACCCCCGCCGCTGACTTGGCCACCTTGCGCGCTGTGATTGTATTGTTCGCCGCCTCCCCCTGAAGGGTTTTGCTTGTTGCCAGCGGGGAGAAAAAGGCAGGCATCCGAAGGGAGGGATGCCCAGCGGAAGGAGGGGTTGAGCGATCACCTCCCCGCCACCAGCCAGAGCTCTTGAAAAGGAGGACCAAACGGCACGCGGAGACCGGCGGGACCCTGCTCCCTTTTTTCCCTCCCCCCCGCGGCGGCTGCAGGTTCCTTGTAAACGAGGGATTGGGGCACGCGGCAGGATGCGTTTCTTCCCGGAGGGATTTTGGCTACTGTGTGTCGCCGCGACCTGTTCGGCCAGGAGTGAAGGTGGCAACAAGGCGAGGAGCTGCTCTGAGCTCCGGCAACTCTATGGAGCGAAAGGTTTCAGCCCGAACGTGGTTCCCCAGGCGGAGATCTCCGGTGAGTAAGCTGCCTTTACGCCGTTCTCCTTCTCCTTCTCCCCTCCGCCCCCGCCCGGCTTCTGCACGGCGAACAAAGAGATTTCTAGCTGCTTTAACGGGAAAGCCCGCCGCCCACTTCTAATAGCCTGAGGAGAGACTGAGATGGCCCTGGGGTGGCGGGTTCAGGCAGGCGGTTGAGGGTCGGGAAGCCTACTTGAAAAGAAAAGAAAAAAAATGAGAGCAAATCGATCTCAGCAGCTGAGCCTTCGCTAATGGGGAGGAAAAGTCTTCATGCTTGAGCCAAGTGCTGTTTTCCCTGAATAAAGGCAAGCGCGGCTGGGATGAAGAATCCAGCTTTAGATATGACCTGAAGAATGTCCCGGGTATTTTTAAGAGCTTAAGCCTCGCACAGTGTCTCGCTCATTTATGAGGGCGGGTCTGGATCTTTACATTCCCTGGGGTTTTAAATAAAAAGGGCTGATTGTAGCGTATAGCTATTCTAACCAGTTTGAATTCATTTTTTTAAACGTTAACCTCTCTAGCAATAGCTTGGCTCTAGAAACCATGGGGGAACTTCACACCATCTCTCACTTTACTGTGCCTTTTTTATAGTGCCTTTTTTCTTTTCATTACATTTAATTTTGCTAGTACTTTGTTAACTTTCTGAAACTCTGCAGGGTTACAACTACCATCCTTCCCAGCATCACAGAGGGTACTGTAATATGGAAAGTGGTTCCAAAAAGTCTTGACTGCCAGGAAGTTTAATATGTGTACAGCCTTTTCTTCCTAAACCAGCTTTTGCTGAGGACTTTTTAAAGCAAAAACTGAAATCTCTGTGAAAATGCCTAAGTCAAACTGTTCCTTTAAATCTAGAGCTTGTGATGTTTGCTCATATTTAAGACTGCTTCGATCTCAAAGATGTAAATTTTGATGTGTATTTACCAAGAAGAAGTCTTATTTCTTTCCATTCTTCCTCCACTCTTTGCTGCATAATATTGGGGAGGGCTGTGATTTGCTGGTATAGTTTAAAAATAACTCTGTTCATAGCATGTGGCTATAATGCTTGAGAAAATTTGAGTCAGAAGTCCTGTGAATAATAAGAAAGACTGTGATTGGTTGCAAAGTTAGAGAATGCTATAAGGTAATAAGAGATGGTATGTTTCATCCTGGTTGGGAAAGATTAAAGACCAGCTGACAATTAAAAAAAAGACACAAATGCTCAGTTGTTTGACATTTGTAGCTGAAGACAGCAAGAACTCCCTCTTCCAAGCTTATTGAATAATGTAATTTGACTAACTTGCTTTCTTTCTGCAGCTTTCCTTTTTTTTGTAGTCCTTATAGAAATTTATAAATGGAAAAATTCATACGTTCTTGCTGGCATCTAAGAACTTTCTTATTGAAATTCAGCAATAGTTTACTTCAAAGTTAGCATCATAGCTCGATGACATTGATAATTCAAATTTTGCTTCTCAGTTAATTTTACATTGTTTGCCTAGAGATACATTTCTGTGACACTTAATTTTAAATAAATTACAATATTCTTGATTGCTACAGTTTTTAGGTATTGAGTGTCGGCTAGTAGATTACACAGAAGCATCTTCGGTTGTTTGAACTTGAGTTCAGATCAAACTGAAGTTCTAAAGGAATGTTTGCTTTTCAAATTGGATTGAACTGCCCCCTACAGAATGATTTCAGTTGCCTTAGGAATCCCCACTTAACTGCAATACTGGATTTCCTCAGTTTTGAAATATTCTTAAGTATTGTATAAGGAGGAAAGATCTTATAGGGCACTTGAGTAAATGCTGACTTTTATTTTTAACTCTCTGCAGTTGAGGATATTGATTGCTGTATGAGACTATAATGCTTGGGAAAAAGTTGTTTGAAAGTCTGTAGTAAACATACTTAGCATAGGCTTATGGACATTGTATCTGCAACTGTCCACATGAAATAACTACAATTTCCAATAGTTAAAATGGTATCTTTTGTTTCTTGGCTATATTCATACTGAATGCAAAATCAGAAATGAAAACTCTAAGAATTAAATTCATATATTTGATTTTAAAAAGTTGGATGCTTCACTTATCATTATGTCTTTGCTATTTAGTGAGAGAGTTCCTATTTATTTACTTACCTGAAATATTTGTATGGCTGCCATAGTGATTCTGGGCTGCTTACATTAAATTCAACAGAACCTAACAGAAAACTACAAAATCACAATACATAAATATAATAATACAAAATAGAATGATGATCCAAACAGAAATAGTATGACTACAACAGTTCTTGGTAGCAGGTTGGCTCTATAATGAGCAATAATATTTAAAACACTCATATATTTTCTGAATATGAATTTGGTTTTAAACTTAAGAGAGACAATAATCAATATATGGGTGTAAATACAGAACCTCTGAACATAGACCTTTTAAAATACAGAAATATGTCTGGAGGTTCGTTCTTTAGCTGAATTCATTCCAAACTCAGCAAACTAAACTATTCACCACCATCACCAAAACTATGAAATAGTGTGTTTTATCTATAGCCTAAGTCAATTTGATTGATTTACACTATAGTTCCAGGAAATATACAGAAATAAGCCATCCAAATTTTAACAGAGGGAGCTGGATGGCATATTAATTAATTAATTCAATCAATCAATCAATCCAGACAGGTGTTTTATGATTTTATTCACTCAAAAAAGCCTTAAGGTAAGAGAGTATGTTTGGCTTAAAGTTACTCATCAATGTCTAAGTCCAAAGTCTTAACTAGTATATTGGTCCTCTATATTACACTGGTGAGAGAAATCTAGAGATGCCTGATGACATTGCCAGCTCCCAGAAACTCAACCTCTACTTAGTTGATTGATGGTTGAAGAGAAAGAGAAAAAAAGAGGGCTTAATCCTGGAATGCTTGGAAAAAGTAATTTTGAACCTACTTACTTGGGATATTGCCATGGTAAAAATTAAAGCACTGAAAGAGAGACATGAGAAAGATTGCCAGCAACTGGAGAAGGCAGGAGAGTTAATGGAAGAGAACATTACCTAGAGGTGAACTCTACTTACTCTTGTATTTAATACTGCTTTCCCTTATACTTTAAAAGCCTTTGAAGCCATCATAATTCATAATCTGAGTCTGAAAAATGTAAACAGAATATACATTATATATACAGAACATATTAAGGCAGAATAACTAATATTTACATCAATATTACAACAATAACTGATTTGACATCAACGTCCTATTTTTTGGCATCCATAAATTTACTTGATTCACCTGATTTTAATTTTAAAAATCCATTTTTAACAATGGGGAATTAATGATATGCTGCATGACCAGTGTTATTTTTGTAAAAAAAAAAAAAAAAAAAGGTGCTGGAACTCACACACATCATACAACCTGCCTTGCCTACCCTACAACGTTCCATCCAAAAAAGGTGCCGGAACTCCGTTCTGGGCATTCTATGACAAACAAAAGCCCTGTGCAGGACTACAGCCTCCCCTACTATCCTTTGTAAAACTACCTCTGGGTTGTACAGTACATAGGCCCCCTAACAAGATCTGACATGTTCAAAAGCAAAGTGCCTGAAACCAGATTAGTCCATTACAATAAATAACAGAATAACAGAGGTGCCAACCATTACCTCCACTGAGATACAAATGGCTCTCAGTCCAGTGGAACATTAAGGCAGGAGAACATAATTGGTATCTGAGGTATACTAGCAACATAAGTATCTTATCAAAGTGATGTCCTTGAATATCTGGCCATAAGCATTCTGGTTCAAGTAGCAGACTGAGTGAAGGCTCAGAAAAAGGCAAACATAGTGGAAAAGAAGCAGAAAAAAAAAAGAATGAAGTATGCTTTGCTATAAGCCATCTGCTTATAGCGCTGCCAGATGTGTGCTTAAAAGGGAATTCATCAAGTAGCTGATTGGTGGTTGCCATATGCATTTCAAATTGGTAAGAACATGGATCTCCAATCTTTTGGCTTGCCTGGGCCACATTGAATGAAAAGGAATTTCTTGGGCTGCATATAAAATAATTTAGTTAATGCATATCAATAACATAATAAAGTTAAAAGTTTATGATCTTGTGGAGCTATGCTACTAACTGTCCAGGGCCTCATGTAGTCCATGGGACTTGATTTGGATGTGCCTGGGTAAGAATAAAGACTATAGAAAGTCATATTTGTGTTGTGCTAATATCAGTTTGGTATTAACACAGGTTTCATCATGTTTTGCTAGAGCATGTGATTTAGATAGTGAAGGAATTGTAGATTTTAAAATGAGAATTGCTAATGTTCATAATAGGAAAACTCATATGTAAAATACATTTATGTTACAAAGAGCTCTCTTCACAGCCAATTCTGTTTTCTTAATTTTTAACTTATTTGTTCCTTACAGAAACATCCTTCATATTCTCTTCTGCCTTTCCTGTAAATCATTCTCTATTGGCATTGTTTCATATTAATGGACATTTTGAAAATATTATATCTTCCTTTATTGGAGCTCTAGACAAACTATTCTTTAAGTTTCCAAATACAATGATCTTTCTTAGTTCATGACTCAACTTATAATTAGACACCCCATGGAGATACTATTACCAGTTTGTTTGTTTTCTGCTACCCAATTCCAATATTTGTATAGTGAAGGAATTGGCGTACAATTGCCACTGTACAAATACATTGATAATTAAGAGTTCCTCCCATTCTGTTTATTGTTCTGTTTTTTTCAGTTGCCTGGGAATTGTATGTGGTTGCATATGAAAATATTTTACTTTGTTATCAACTGAGTTGGTATGGAATATATAGAGAGGTACTAACTATATTCCTAGTTACAGTGTACAGATTGGGATATCAAGCTGCAACTTGGAGATTCAGGTTACTTTTGTTCAAAACAGTGAAGCAAGAAGAGAAATTCAACAGTTGTACTAGTAGATTTTTTTTAATGTCTGAGTTCTCTCTAAATTATACTTTTGGTTAATTTATAAGCCAAAGAGAAAGCTAGACAAAGGAACTGATAGAAAATGAGGAAATATAATTACAGTTAATGTAATAGGGTGGTGATCTATCTTATTACGGTTATGAAATAGCCAATGGCTGGTTTGCTGCTGATGGAGGCCAAATGCTGAAGCAGATAAATATTTAATCAGCTGCTTTGGCATTTAACTGATTTTATTTATTATTTTTTCTCTTTATTTACTTCAGTTTCTTTGTAAGACATGATTGTATAAAACCAAATGATTGCCTTTTTTCTACTGCAAATTCTGTAACTTTCTCCAAACAAATTTAAGGATTGGCCCTGAAGGATGTGACAAAATAAATTTTAGTAAGAGTGAAAATGGGTTCAGAAAGAATCAGTTTGAACTTAAAGGCACTAGTCTAGAAACCAGGAGACTGTGAGTTCTAGTCCTGCCTTAGGCACAAAGCCAGTTGGGTGGCCTTGGGCCAGTTAGTCTTTCTTAGCCCTAGGAAGGAAGTAGTGGCAAGCATTTCCAAAATCTTGCCAAGAAAATTGCAGGGACTGTCTAGGTAGTAACCAAGAATCAAAAAGGCTCAACAAAAATGGGGTCACAGGAAAGCTTTATATTGACTTTATGATTCACTATTTAAGCGGTTACCCTACCATTTACACGAACTGTTTTTGTTTTTGTTTTGCTCATAACAAAGTTTTAGAGTCACTTTGACAAGAGTTAAGAGAAGTGTTCTGTATGCTGTAACATAGGAATAAGCAGCAAAGTGCCTTCAAATACCAAGTTACTGCAATACACCCTGAGTATTGTACAGTTTCAGTGTTGAATAAAAATAATGTCAGAAAATGAATTCTGGGACTGAAATAAGATGGAGAGTGGGCTGCCCCCAGAATTCTGTGACCACTATTGAAAATAAAGTTGCAAAATATTGAATACAGATATATTAATTGGGCAAAAACCACTCTTTCAATTTTACTTTTAAAGATGTTGAATTTTGAAACTCATATGGTTAGAATTTGATGTTGGATGGATAAGGTGGGTTTCTAATAGAAAGCCTTTCTCAGTTGTTGATAGTTGTTCCAAGGGATCAAGGCCATTTTTTATTTCCATGATTTTTGCAAGAGATACTGAAATTCAATAGTTCTAAATGTTACTTGTAGTCATTCATAGCCAGAGAAAACATTTTCAGTTAAATTGCTGGATTTCACAATTTGTTTAGATTAATTTATTCTAATTTGCAATTGTGCTGGAGAACGGAGGACATCATTCAGTTTCTGCACCATCAGTTAGTACCCATGTAATACTGAAATTCATCTGAGATGTTTATGTCCTTATGTTTAAACTTAATCTTTTCTTTTGCATTTGATTCCTTCCTACCCTGAAAAATTAGATGTACCTGTTGAGATTCTGGATGCAAACATGTGCCTGCTGAGATTTAGAGTATAAACACTATTGAACCAGTGGACTAAAACAAGAATAATATTTGGCTACAGATTACTTGTCTTCTGAGGCATTGATACAGGAGAGGATAAAGGCAAAGCAATTTAAACTGACCTCAAAACAGAAGTTTGTACTTTGGAGTCAAGTGAGCATTTCTGAGGCAAAGAGGCAACAAAGTTTGTGTTGACAAAGTGCATTGATTACCTCAAAGCCTTTTTCTTGTCTCTTACCTTTTGATACTTAAAGATTTTAAGAAACTTCATATAGTTTTTAATATGATACTTATTCATAGTTATTTAGTAAGGGTGTATTACTATTATTCTTCTCATCTTTCCTATTACCCATCTCCTTATCTACTTATGACTACCGTATAACTTTGTTACTTGTATCTTAAGATTTATATTGTTTTATTTAGTTTCCTAGTATGATTTCTATTGATTGCTTATTTAGTATCCCATGACTATCACTAAGTGTTGTATCTTGTGATTTATGATGAATGTAGTTTTACAATGATTATGATCATATTTATCACATAGCTTTATGTATACTGAGAGCTTATGCAGCGAAGACAAATTCCTTGTGTCCAATCCCAGTTGGCCAATAAAGAATTCTATTCTATTCTGTTCTGTTCTGTTCTATTCTATTCTATTTTATGAGCACAGTACTGATTATTGTGGTTCCTGGAGAATTCTGAGAACACAAATTGTTCAAACTGTAGAACAATATGATATTGTGCACAATATATACTTAAGCAAATTAAAATATGGGTCAGCAGTGCTTATTTATTTATTTTATCAAATTTAGAAATCAGCCATCTTACTCACAATGTGGATCTTATTATTCCAAGCCGAGAACTGTTTTGATTCTTCGTTGTATTTTACTTCAATATGTATCTACATGGAAGGCTGGTTAGTTGCTGCTCCTGTGAGTTGGAAGACCATTTCTGATACTTTGGAGATTTTTTGCATTAAATTTTTGCACATTAATGTTTTCTTTTGTCAACGCAAGTTCAATGAGTTAAATAACCCCTTTTTATTTTTTAGTGGTGGTATAAAGGGAAGATGGGTACATATCAGTGTAATTTATCAGTAAATTACAGTATTCAGAGCTAACTATCCCTCAACCATCTCTTCTTTCTCCTAATTAATATATAAAGTGTTTTTGAGCATGAATTATGATACAGTCAGATCATATAAGTTATGTATTAATCATTCCCCCTCCCCACCTTTTCCTACAGACATCTATCCATAGGCAACTAGCATCCAAGGGTTATTTTTGTAAAATAAATTTTGTTAATTATGCTTAACCTTAAAATATCATATATTTCAAAAATGTAAAGTTTGTGCTGTGTTTGTTAAATCATATTTCTACACATTTCAAAAATAACTGAGAACAAGAACAATGTTTTGCAGCAGCACTTCTATGAGGCATGGTGTTAATGAATAGATGCTTTGCTCTCATCAAGTCTAAAACATTTCTATATATATATATATATATTTTAAAATAACTACATAGATCAATCAGAAACCTGTGCAAATTCCAGAGTTTTTAGCAGTTAGATAGGGATGCATGTCAGGCTTAGTTTTGCTTAATTTTCCTACTCAACGGTTCATTATTTCCATTTTTCTCATCAGTTTGCAAGTTTTTTGCATTTGTCCAAGGTCCACATTTTGGTATGTATTGCTCATTACATGTGCAATTTTAATAATAATAATAATAATAATAATAATAATAATAATAATAATAATATGATGATGATGATGATAAAGTTGGAAGGGACCTTGGAGGTCATCTAGTCCAACTCCCTGCTCAGGCAGGAAACCCTATACCATTTCTGACAAATGGCTGTCCAGTTTCCTCTTAAAAACTTCCAGTGTTGGCGCATTTACCGCTTCTGGAGGCAGGTTGTTCCACTGGTTAATTGTTCTGTCAATAAGTTTCTCCTTAGTTCTAGGTTGCTTCTCTCTTTGGTTAGTTTCCACCCGTTGCTTCTTGTCCTGCCTTCAGGCACTTTGGAAAATAGCTTGACTCCCTCTTCTTTGTGGCAGCTCCTGAGATATTGGAACACTGCTATCATGTCCCCCCTAATCCTTCTCTTCGTTAAACTAGACATACCCAATTCTAGCAACCGTTCCTTATATGTTTTAGCCTCCAGTCCTCTAATCCTCTTTGATGCTCTTCTCTGTACTCATTCTTGAGTCTCAACATCTTTTTTACATCGTGGTGACCAAAACTGGATGCAGTATTCCAAGTGTGACCTTACCAAGGCATTGTAAAGTGGTATTAATACTTCACGTGATCTTGATTCTATCCCTCTGTTAATGCAGCCTAACACTGTGTTGGCTCATATCTATGTGATGGGTACTCCCTATACTATACCTGTACATTTGGTTTTTCTTGCCTAAATGTAGAAGCTTACTTTTTTCACCATTGAATTTCATTTTGCCCAGTATTCGTCCAGATTCTCCTGTATCCTAAGCCTGTCTTCTGGAGTGTTGGCTATTCCTGCCAGCTTGGTGTCGTCTGCAAATTTGATGATTTCCCCATCTATCCCCTTGTCCAGATCGTTGATGAAGATGTTGAAGAGCACTGGGCCCAGAACAGAGCCCTGGGGCACCCCACTACACACTTCCCTCCATGTAGATGCAGTTCGATTGAGGACCAATGCTGAGTACGGCCGGTCAGCCAGCTACGGATCCATCTGGTGGTGATGCTGTCTAACCCGCATTTTTCTATCTTATCAAGTAGTAGGTTGTGGTCTACTTTGTCAAATGCCTTACTGAAGTCCAAGTAAATTATATCCACAGCATTCCTCTGGTCTACTAATTTTGTCACTTGGTCAAAGAATGCAATAAGATTTGTCTGGCATGATCTGTTTTTGACAAACCCGTGTTGGCTTTTAGTAATGACTTTGTTTGCCTGTAGGTGTTCGCTGATTCATTGTTTGATTATATTTTCCAGAATCTTCCCAGGTATTGAGGTCAGGCTGATAGGTCTGTAATTTCCTGGGTCCTTTTTTTCCCCTTTTTTGAAGATGGGAACTACATCAGCTCTTTTCCAGTCCTCTGGTAGTTCCCCTGTGCTCCAGGACCTTTGAAAAATATAGTTCAGTGATTCTGAGCTCACATCTGCCAGTTCCTTAAGAACCTTGGGGTGTAATCCATCTGGTCCTGGTGATTTGAACTTGTCTAGGCTGGACAGGTGTTCACTTACCATTTTCTTCCTATACATTATTTGAATTTAAATTTATACTCATTATACAGTATTCATTATACATTATTTGAATTTCAAAATATGTTACAAAAGTGTAAAAATGCAAAAGTGTGTCATATAATTTCATTCTGAATCATATGTAAAAATGTAAGAATTGGTCAAATTCCTTCCCTTATCTAGGCATATAGGGTTTTTCCAGTGCTTAAAAACGGTAGTTCAGACATCTAAGAACACAAAGGAACATCTGATCATGATTACTTTTAATTCAAATTTTGAGACCAAAACTGTGTCTAAAAGTATGCCTTCAGCCTTTTTTTGGATCTTCTTTTAAATAGCTGAAACTGCAGTTCTCTCAGGGAAACTATGAAATTCACTTACCTCTTTTAAATTATTGGTGTAAAGCAATGACTTTGCTATAGAAAAGATTACTCCAAATGTGCTGGCTAAAACAAACTCACCCATGCAAAGCTAATCCCAAATACATGCTGTCATAAGATAGTACAGATGATTCAAGATAGCACAGATGATTCTCACATATATGGTTTTCCTGTTTGCAGTAATCTAGGAAGTGCTTACCATAAAATAAATGTGTAAAAAAGGTGGTCTTTCTGGAGCAATCGCATATCTTGCCTCACATATAGCATGTTTAGCCTTGGCCTTAAATGTTATTTAATAATCTGAAAAAAGTATGCTTAGAGAAAACTCTCACCCCTCTCTGGTTTCAGTTAGTGCCTAGATCAGTGGTTCTCAACCTTTTTAATGCCGCGACCCCCAACCGGTCGTAAGTCGAGGACTACTCAACCGGTCGTAAGTCGAGGACTACTCAACTGGTGCAGCACCGTTTGCAGAATGGGACTTTTGGCGGGCTCAGCAGGGCAGAGACAGCCTGGACAATTCCTATTGGCTTTTGAAAGCCAATAGAATTAGACTCTATTCAAGAGAGTCTATTCTATTGGCTTTCAAAAGCCAATAGAATAAAAGGGAGTAGCACAGCTAAGGAAAAGGGGGAAAAAATGGCAGACTGCGTTGTTTGGCGACCCCCATGAAATGGTTGTTCAACCCCGAATGGGGTCCCGACCCACAGGTTGAGAACCACTGGCCTAGATGGAAGAAGATCATGATACTTCTTACTATTTGAAGAAATGGGAAATGGAGGATTTGTCCTGCTACTTATTTTTTTCCCCTCGTACTGAAAAGTGTAGGGATCACATTTCTCCCAGAATTGTTGAAGGAAAGTGAGCATTAATCTAGCTTAATAATAATAATAATACTATTGTTTCCTTTCAAATAATAACTTCAACCAAAATAAAACTCTTTAACATCTGACTAAAGCTGTTTTGTTATAAAGAATCATGTACTTGCCTGCATGATTTGTATTAAGTGTTTTTATCATATGAATACATGAAGTTGTACTAATCTTGTCTCAGTGTTTTATATACCAATTTATTTGGAAGAGTTATGACTTTCTGTTTAATCCCTCTCATCCTGAACACATTGTCATTCATTCTCTTAATATTTCTTAAGTATCAAGTGGTGCAGTAGTATCAAACTCGTTGCAGAACATGTTGATGCCCTCTAATGCATAATAAACAGGTTGAACTATTGTTTACTTTCAGTGCCTGCTCTTGCCATTTAATTAATATACTGTATATTTAAATTTAGCAAATAAAGTCTACAAATAAAAATAAGTAGTCTGGTTATTGAAAAAAAATAGGAGATATTTCATTTTCTCTTAAACTTAAAAGCAAGCCAATTTGCTAAGCCATTCATAATATTATTTTGTTTCTTTTTTATAAGGACCCAATGTTTCTGATCTATGCTCAGAGGTAATACTTTTCATAGTGCTGTGTCAGTGATGGATGTTGCTATGAGGTGTAAAGCATATTGCAGCAATCAGTCAGTCATCATTGTTCCCATATTTCTCTATTTATTCGTTCCTTACTTGGTTTATTGTTTATTGTTTCAAATCCGCTTTCTAGAGTTCCTGAATATGCTAAGCCCCTATTGGGTTGTTCTGAGTTATTTCTAAAAATATTTTTTGTACTTTGTGGGCCTCATTGCTCTCTGATATGTACTTGGTGCTCTTTTGGCCACCTAGTGAGGCACACTTACAAAATTAGTTGGCCGATTGGATGTGGACACATGAACTCTGTTATAACTGTTTTATTTCTTTGGCATATTTGTAAGAACTGTATGCTGCCTTCTAAATCCAACTGCAATACAGATAGTCCTTGACTTATGATTGGCCACTTAGTAACTGTGCTACGTTACAGTGGACCCCCCCAAAAGTACTTACAACCCAGATTTGAAGTTCTGACAGTTGTCTCCATCATCACCATTGCCACCAACGGTTACACTACACTTGGGGTGCTTGGCAGTCCGGCCTTTGCAGCATTCCACTGTCATGTGACTGTGATTTATAACATTTTGGCTAACAACTGGCATTTACTTCCAGTTTCAGGCAAAAAAAACCCCAAATAAATCCCATAGCGAACAATGACTTTGCTTAATGATGCTGGTGTTTACTAAACAACTGTGGTGTTCACTTTACAACTGCAGTGTTCACATTACAAGTGCTGTGCTTGCTTAACGATTGCCACAAAAATGGTCATAAAATTGGCACATGGTCATGTGGTGATCTGCTAAACGACTGTCACAACTTACAACACTAATTGTGGGCTCAATTACAGTCATATGTTGAAGACTAGCTGTATATTAAAATGAGAAAAAAACATTTTGAGTGTCAATACAATTAATATATAATAAAACAAGCACATTCCTGAAATGCACAGTGAAATAAATAATAATGATGTTTATTGATTCCGAAATCTCATGTGTTATATTAGTGAGAAATGACCAGATTTTGTTGAGGAATATGCTTTATGTAAGCTGACAGCAGTATTGCAATACTTTGGGGGGAAAAACATTTCACCATAATAAAATTTCAGACTGGGGTTTTTTGAAAAGTAAAGTAATATTTTGACTAATTTTTCTTTTTCTTTTTGAGTCATTCCTTATTTTTCCAGAAGAATATGTCTTAGAATTTTTATTTGTAGACTATAGTTCCTAATTTAAATATCAAGTATATTAAATACATTTCCTTTTTCTCAGTCATTCATTTCTTTTCTGGAAGAATGTGTTATATTATTCTCACTTGTAGATTATATTTGGAGTTGCTTCTTTTCTAAACAATGAGTAAATGTTTGGTCTGTGGGTTGATAATTTTTTTTTAAAACAGAAAATATACCTTATTATGGTATTCCTTCATAAAACAGGATTTGTATGATCGTGATTCTTACTGTTATAATCTAACCCCTCTGGAATGTCTTAGATAAGTTCTCTTGTGATCCTCAGGTTCTTTCAAAGTGCAGTCAGTGCAGAACGAATACACCTTAAGAACACCAAAAGGCTTGTCTGTGCAAGAGGAGTGACTGAGTAGCAGGCTGGGTCAGTAGACTGCAGCTTTCATTAACAGATGGCAAAAGTTTTAAAAGTAAAGCTGCATAATATAGTTTAAAGCAGCAACTGGGCCACGGCCCACAGGTTGGGGACCTCTGTTCTAGACCAACCCCCTGCTCAAGCAGGAGACCCTATACAATTTGAGACAACTAGCTGTCCAGTCTCTTCTTAAAACCTCCAGTGATGAAGCACCCACAACTTCTGAAGGCAAGCTGTTCCACTGTTAATTGTCCTCACTGTTAGGAAGTTTCTCCTTAACTCCAGGTTCTTTCTCTCCTTGATTAGCTTCTATCCATTGTTTCATGTCTTGCCTTCTGGTGCTTTGGGAAATAAGTTGACCCCCCTCCGCTTTGTGACAGCCCTTCAAATACTGGAATACTGCTATTATGCTTTCTCTTTCAGTGGTGCTGACATTTCTGAAACAGATTTACCAGAACAATTTGATAGCTGTTATATGTCTGACCAGCCATTTACTGTACTGTGGCACAAATGCTGGGGGTTCAGATGTTTTTGTTTGCAAAAATGATGCTCCTTTACAGAACTATGAAATAGAGCATATTATACAATTGAGCCAGTATATTTAAATGCTTATTTTAATATAATTGACTGATCCAAAATTGCACTAGAATTTAATTGAGTTGTGTTTGGATGGGGCTAAGAGAAAAGATCAAGTATAATGTAGAAAGACAAAATTTAAATTTATGCCTGTATTTCCTGATCTAGAAAAGATCCATGATGTCTTTAGTCAAGTTCTGCTTAATCTGTGGGAAGGAATAGCTTCTGAAATAGGCATTAACAATTTATGATTAGATTTCTTGTATTAAACTTTATTTTGGAAAGGACTTTTTAAAAATATTATTCCTGGAGATAGGCCCTTTTCCTTGTATCAGGTCTTTAGATACTTTGCAAATGTGTTGTTACTTCTTAATTAGCCTTATCTTATCTCTCTAGGTGAGACTGTCAGTTTTGATTTTGCAGATTTTTCTTTCCATAAATAAATTTGGTTAGAGCAGAAAAAGTTCCCATAAATATTCATACATATGCATGCTTCTAATATATAAAATTGTATATGTGTTTTTCCTACTATGTGCACTTTTTGCCATTATTTTTTGAGTATCGGAGAAGCTTCAACCAAGTTCAAGACAACTAAGAGAGAAAGTTGACTATATTATTAGATATGCTTAGAGGGCAGAGACAAATAAAGTGTATTATACTGCAAATATTGACTAGTTGTTGCCAGAAAATCCACCTTTTCTTGTTCCATGTCTATATCTAATAATGGAACCTGAACTTGGGGGAACATAGAAGAATAACAAGGTCAGACAACAAGGGAGTCTTGGGTGGAAAAAGATTGAGAAACACTGTAGTAATCTATATCACTGCATTCATGAGCATGTAAACCATTATAGACTTATTGACTCAAAAGCCAATTTTTCAATTTTCAACAGAAACTTAATAGAAGATATTTCACTGGTCTAAAGCTTTATACAGGCTCAGAATCTAATATCCTCTTCCCTTCCCTTCCTAAAGTATTTTGTGCATGTGACCATATTAATGCAGTGGAGGTAGATGTGTTCCTTGCTGTTTTCCCTATTAAAGAGTAGGCTTAATGATAAGTTTTCACTCATATTACATCAGATTCAGCATTATTAAGGTAGTCATCCTTAATCTGTACTCCAACTATTTCATTGCTTTAGGTCCATGTTTGACACCACCAAATGGAGGACATCACTTGGGAGTATCAGTTCAATAGGGTAGGTCACGTTTGTGTTATAATGTGTGACCAGATCTTAGATAGATCACCACCCATATCAGTTGGGAAATTTTCCAAGTATCTCTAGTAACTCCAAGGAACCATTTATATCTGGAGGCAGACAATTCTAGCTGGTGCATCACTCTTGCCAAAGAAAAAAGATAAATCAACAGATAAAAATCACAACACATTGGATATTATATGCCTCATTCTGTGACCACCATCTTTCTGTGAAACAGAGATCCAAAGCCAATGGCATTTCGGAACAATTCTATAATTGCCATTGGCATCCATGAACCTTCAACTGCTGCAGTTGAAAATATTTGACCTGTATGCAAAGCATTCAGAATATAGGTAGTTGCAAGAACGTGTCATTTTAAAAATATTGCTTGCTTTTTAAAATACTTCCCGCTTTCAATAATGGGATTTTATTTTTAGGAGGATAAAGAGAAACATTTACAAGAAAAATAATTGGTAAACCCAAAGCACTGTTAATATGTATAAATGGAAGCAGGGATCTGATCCCAGTGAGATTTTTTGTAAGATTAATTAATACTATTTATATCTACCTTCAAAGCTTGATGATTCATGGGCAGAGCTTGTTAAAGTTATAAACAATCATCCTTTTTTTTCCTAATCCACATGTCTAGTTCATATTTTACTTTAATCTTTTAATATTGGAATAGCAGAAGATACAATACCTGATCAATTCTCTGACAGATTCATATTCAGATTACTAGGTAAGTAACCCCCAAAGAGGAAATCATTCATTTTGAATTCGTTTCCAAGAAGATGTCACCAATTCTTCTTCTTCTTGTGCCATATCCATTATTGGACGTTGGAAATCATGTTGGTGATCCTGTTTTTATCAGCAGCCGCACAAAAAAGTGCTGCTGAGTTTTGTCCAAACCAGTCCCTTAGATTTTGAAGCCACAATGTTCTTCTTCTGCCTGGACCTCGTTTGCCTTCAGTCTTTCTCTGGAGGATTAAATGGAGTATGCCGTATTTTTCTGGGTGTCGCATCACATGTCCGAAATATTCTAATTTTTGTTTTTTAATTGTTTTGATGATTTCGCTTGGCTTTCCCAAGCGGCTGATCACCTCCTCATTTCTGATCTTGTCAACCCAGCTTATATGTAACAGCCGCCTGTAAATCCACATTTCAAATGCTTCTAGTCTCTTCAGGTGGCCTTCTGTCAGAGACCAAGTCTCTACTCCATAGAGCGAGATAGAAAAGATATAGAATCTGACAAGCCTGATTTTCAGTCACAATAGCATATTAATATTCTGGCTCCCTACATCACTCAACTTCCGTCTAGTAAAAAGAGAAAGTATCTGCTGTTCACCGGAGCAGCAATTATTTATATTTGCTCCAAAAGTAGTACTGAAAATGTTTTTGCCCTCATATGTTTTTATGAGGTAGTGTAAATGTAAAATGTATGGATGTGAAACTGGACACACTCTGTCTCTCTCTTTTAAATAGAGGAAAATGCAGACATTTTGGAAAAAAAATCAGTAAACTTTTGTACTCTACAATATAACTTTGCTACTTCAGGAACCTAGAGTATATTATAAATAATTTGGTCTGCTTATAAAATAAATACATTTTATATAACACTTCCATATTCTAATCCAATATATACAGGAAGGTAAAGATTTACTTGTCCAGTTGTGTCTGTCTCTAGGGGGCAGTGCTCATCTCCATTTCTTGGCCAAGGGAGCCAGCGTTGTCCGAAGATATTTTCTGTGGTCATGTGGCCAGCATGGCTGTACACCAGAATGCTGTTAATTTCCCACCAAAGTGTTATTTATCTACTTGTATCTGCATGCTTTCAAACTGCTAGGTGGGCAGGAGCTGGGCCAAGGAGTGGGAGCTCACGTGGGACTCGGGGCTCGAACCCAGGCTGTCAGCTTGCCATTGCTGAGCCATTGCGTCCCTATATAAATATATACATGAGAAAAATTGTGAATAGCAACACCCATTGTTATAGTCCCCAAGCTTTTTAAAACAGTTTAAGACTTAAAATTGATGTTCTGTTCTTCTGGGAAGATTGTTACATTTATTTTGTATAAACAATAACACACCCCTCCCCAAAATTGAAAGAAACGGGTGAAGGTACAGCCCTACCACTTAGATGATGTGATTGTATCACAGTCTTATTCCCTGCAGTCTTCTGTAATTTGTAAAGTGTAAATATATGGCAAGGAGAAGGGAAAATGCTTTTCATTCCATCTCTACTTGTTTAGTTATAAGGACAACGGTTCAATCTTTATACAGGATTTATTTTGCAAAAATGGTACTATCCACTCAAAACAGAAATATCTTTGCTGTTCCCAGTTCTGCATAGCCTTTGTCATGATTCTACAATTATGAAAAATATCCTGATATTTCTAGGTAAAATTTGGAGGAATAAAGTTGTAGGCAATTTTTTTCTCTTATCATGTCAAGAAAAAACTACATGTATCCAGAGCTGAGTTTATTTATTTCCTTACTTACTTACTAGATTTATAAGACCCAAATGCCTGAGAAAAAGCTAAATCTTAATATGTTCCTAAAGGTGAACAGAGTTGAAATCTATCAGGGAGAAACTTGGCTTACAATTACTGTGATTATATGTCCTTTATTATTAAGATAGTCCTTTATTTCCAAAAATTATCATTTAGATTTATTTATTTTTCTCAAAAAGTTATTTTGACTTTTATTTTCATATTTAATTTTTACTGTACAAATGGTACCGCTTAATGTACAGTCATTCACATTCTTATGAAAAAGTAAGGAAATTGAAATGTCTTGTTGAAATAAATTGACATATACCATTTGATTTTAAATATTTTTATTACAATATGCATTTCCTCTTTGCTCTTCAATTTTTGTTTGTGAAGCAAAGTTATAAATATAAACAATTTAAAAAAATCCTTATGAACCTCTTTTAGAGTTTCACTTTTCTCCAGCAGGATGGCTGTAGAGTCCAATGGTTGGGTTCTATGACAGCCTTCCTGCCTGGCAGACTGGGTAAAAACTTTGGCCACACCCTTCCTTTGGGCGTGACCCCAGTTTTGACTCAGTCTCGAGCCCGATAGCAGTCAAAATTTTTTGCTCCTAAAAATTCGACCAAATTCAGCCTAGATAGGAATCCTTCCCTCTCTGTCAGACCTAAAAACTTGTCAGGACTCGTAGAGAATCCTCCCGCAATTACTGGCTCGGGGCTCCGAGCTGGTAACGAATCTCTGTTTCCCGATCGATCGTCGGAGTGGTGAGAGTATCCCCAGGGTCTATAGGCCCTACCCAGGGGGATCGAGCTGATTCTTTTTCGGAGCGTTCGCAGCGTTCCGCTTCGCCCAAATCAGCTGTAGGGCACAAAAGACAGGAGCTGATTGGCCGTCAGAGCCGTCGCGCCGCTCGCCCCAATCAGCCGAAGGGCGCAAAGGACAGGAGCCGATGGCCGTTAGAGCCGTCGCGCCGCTCGCCCCAATCAGCCGAAGAGCGCAGCCTTCAAAGCCAAAAGGCAGCTGGAGTCGCCCTACAGCTAACGACATTACAGGGAGGCAGGATCGGCTCCGCGAACCTCCCTGTGATTACAGGATACCCATGGGGTCCTGGGGGGGTGCCCAGCGCAGGGCCCGCACCTTTCTGGGCCTCTGGGAGAATTACCTCAGTCACCATTTTGAGCCTCGTGGCTCCACTGTCGCTTAACCATCGGAAGGCGTGGCCTTCGGTTGGGCGCCATTTTGATTGAATTCAATCCTCCATTTTAGGTGTTCTACCATCCGGAGGTTTACCTTGTAGATTATAACTGTTTTAAAAAAGGGAGTTTAATTAAATAAACAGTAGATATAGAGACAAGAAAGAAGGAAAAAGGAAGGGAAGGAAGAATAAACTCACCCCCTTTTTTCTATTCGTGGTCTGTTTTCACAGCCACATATTGGGGAAAATATTTCCACTTTTACAAAGGTCCCTTTATTAGGTCTGGACACCCCAGTCCTTTGAACTTGGTGGAAAGGAGTGAAGAGAATTTGAACTTGGATAACTGTTCTTTACAGTGGCCTTTAGTCACTGGCCTACAGGTTCCTTTCTGTCCAAGGGAGCCTGTCTGTCCGGCCATTGTTACCTGCAGAGGAGGGTTTGTAGGCCCCAATATCTGCAACTGATCTGCGTAAGTGTTTCCCCACTCCAGGTATTGCCTACTCGGGGTACCTGGCCACAATGGCAGACAATGTCTCGTATTCAGCTATGCAGGTCCCCCAATTGCCCCCCCACAACAACAACAAAAACGCAGATCCTCTGAGCCAGAGGTGGGGGAGGGGAAGAAGAAGGCTAAAACAAAGCACCTTACCCAAAGGGGACCATCCAAAACAGCTGAGCGAGAGGCCTCGAGGAGACATTTGGCTCTAGAAAGACAATTTGCCAGGGCCCAGAAAACCAGTTCCAATGGGACAAACGTGGTTTCCCCTGTCCCATTGGTGGCAACAACTACAGAACCGACTCCCCAGGAAGTTCTCAGAACGTGGTCTCCTCTGGGGGAAACCGAACAGTTAGATTCCTCCCACTCCTCTTCACCTGCGTCTTCACCAGGCCATACTCCCACTGTAGCTGCGACTAATGACACAGCTCAGGAGGACATATGGTCAGCCCATTTCCAGGCATTCATGCAGGATGCCTTCTCCCAGTTTATGGCTTCTAAGGGACAAGTAGCCTTTCGACCATCCCTTAAGGGACGAAACAAGGCTCCAGCTACTAACACTTCTGAAACTTACTCTCAGATAGGAGAGGGAGAATCACTAGATTTGGACATGACGGACATGCCCCTTTCAGAGGATGAGGAAACTGTCCCTGAGCAGACAACGAGCTCGGGCCTCTTCGATCCAGCGCTTCTCAAATCTCTTCTGATAAAGGCAGTCTCTATGGTCAATTTGACCTCAGTCCAAGAGGAGAATCCGTCTACAAGCAAGGAGGCAAACCCTCTCTTTGCCAAGAAAGTCCCGCAGGACAAATACATCCCTTGTCCGGAGGTTTTCCGCACCACGGTGGAGGAACAATGGTTCTCACTAGCAGCTCCACCTGCTCCCAATAACGTGGAAAGGAAACTATTTAATGTTTCCCACTCCTTTTTGGACATGCTAGAGGTCCCTACAGTAGATAGTCCCCTGATCTCTTTGTTTTCTACCTCTGCGATTCCAGGAGACATGGCGGAGGCCTTGAAACCGGAGGAAAAGAAATTTGAACATTCCCTCCATCGTTCCCACATGGCCGCAGCCTGGGCGGCCAAGGCAGCAACGTCATCATCCTTTTTCACAAGGGCCTGCATCATGTGGCTGCGGGAGTTACAAACCATGGTACCTTCAGATCAGGTCAGAGCGCACCAAACTTTGGCCAAGATCCTGGCCGCTTCACAATTTATGGCTGACGCCTCACTGCACGCTACCAAGTATGCGGCAAGATCTATTGCGGCCACAGTGGCTTCTCGTAGACTACTGTGGCTCAAAAATTGAAAGACAGATCTGAAGGCCAAGTGGCGTCTTTCAACATCCAAATACAGTGGGTCATCATTATTGGGACCCATCCTGGATCCACATGTAAGCGAGAGCAGGGATAAGAGAAAGATTCTAGTCCATCCATCAAGGAAACTAGACAGAAAGAGCAGTCAGGAGTTCCGGAGACAAAGTTTCCGCCCAAGCAACTCCTAGGACTGGAGACAGCCCTTTCGATCAGGGCAATCCTGGGACTGGCCTAGAGGCTCACGGTCCTTCTACTCAAGGCAGGATCGCCCCCAGGATCGCCAAAACATGGGAACCAGAGGCCAGTTCCAGTCCAGACGTCCCTTCAGAGGATCGGGAGGCCGACCCTTTAAATGCGCCAAGTGACGCCAGGCAGGACACTCCCATAGGAGGCCGGTTAGGGAACTTCATCGAGGTCTGGGAGCAGACCACTACCGACGCCTGGGTCTTGGAGACAATCAGGCATGGCCTGACCTTAGACTTTTATTCTCCCCCACCAAACCGATTCATCGGATGTCCCATCTCCAAAAAGGCACACAAGGCAAGGCTGATAACCTTGGCCATTGCACACCTCTTGACAATTCAGGCCATAGAAAGGGTACCAAAGGAGGAGGAAGGAAGAGGATTTTATTCCATCCTCTTTGTGATACCAAAGCCATCAGGAGGGTGGAGAGCAATATTGGACCTAAAAGGCCTGAATTATTACGTAAATTACAGGAGGTTCAAAATGCAGTCCCTGAATTCCATCCTAACCAGTGTCAGGAAGGACGACCTCCTGTCCTCAATAGATCTCACGGAGGCGTACCTGCACATTCCCATCCATCCCAAATACCGGAAATTCCTCAGATTTACCTACGCACACCGGCATTACCAATACAGGGCACTACCCTTTGGTCTATCCTCAGCCCCAAGGGTATTTACCAAAATTCTAGCAGTAATAGCGGCCCACCTCAGGCTGATGCCGGTGCGTGTACAGTTTTATCTGGACGACATATTGATTCAATCCAGCTCAGGAGCAAGCAAGACTAGACCTCCAGACCACAATCCGAGTTCTACAAGAACACGGATTCTCAGTCAATGTAGAAAAGAATCATCTCACTCCCTCAAGGAAGCTACAGCATCTGGGGGCGGTGATAGACTCGTCCCAGTGCAGGGTATATCTTTCCCAGGAACGTCGAAGCAGCATCTCCAAACTGGTTCATCAAATTCAGAAGGACAGGAGAGTACCTTTGATACAACTCTCGAAGCTCCTGGGAAAGATGATATCTTGCATGGGCATTGTCCCATGGGCGAGACTCCACTCAAGGGAGTTGCAGTGGTTCCTCCCATTTCAGAGGAGGAGTCTCAGTACCTCCAGCAGGAAGGTCTTGGTACCAAAAAATGTACTGAAATCACTGAATTGGTGGATATCCCCCATGATGCTCAAGGGGAGTATATTCAGGGAGCCGAACCGGATCACGCTCACGACAGACGCGAGCCTATTCGGATGGGGAGCACATCTGGGAACTCAGATAGCGCAGGGCCAGTGGGATCAGAAGGACCTATCTCACAACATCAATTGGCTGGAGCTTCGGGCCATTCACCTGGCTCTACGTCAATTCTCCCACATAGTAACGAGAAGACACGTTCTCGTTCTAACAGACAACGTAGCAGCAAAGGCCCATGTCAACAAGGAGGGGGGAACACGATCCTCGGAACTAATGCAGGAGGCATCAGCTCTGGCTCGGTGGGCAGAAGCAAACGTGAGCTCCATCAGAGCGGAGCACATCTCAGGGGAGACAAATACCCAGGCAGACTCCCTGAGCAGAGCCAAGGTGGATCAGTCGGAATGGCGTCTGGATCCGGCTCTGTTCGAGGAGATCTCCCGGAGGTTCGGACAATCGCATCTGGACCTATTTGCGACTCCCAAGAACACTCAGCTTCCCAGGTTCTTCTCCAGATTCCCGACTCCGGGATCGGAGGGAACGGATGCTCTCAGGTGTCGGTGGCCGGGGCAACTCCTGTACGCCTTTCCACCGCTACCGTTGATACCGGTAACCATACGCAAGTTGATCCTGGAAGGTGCAGAGGTAATCTTGATTGCTCCACATTGGCCACGGCGCCTGTGGTTTGCCGACCTCGTGGATCTTTCAATATCACCCCCATGGAGGATTCCCCCGGACCGAGTAATACTCAGTCAGGGCA
Source organism: Crotalus tigris (assembly GCF_016545835.1). Classification (NCBI taxonomy): domain Eukaryota; kingdom Metazoa; phylum Chordata; class Lepidosauria; order Squamata; family Viperidae; genus Crotalus; species Crotalus tigris. The sequence continues at coordinate 986,714 of NW_024100104.1, read as the reverse complement.
AACTTTTACATCCAGATCCTCAGTGGCTACAACTAGCCGCTTGGCATTTGAGTGGCAAAGTTTAGCCAAACAATCCTATTCCTCAGGGGTGATATCGATCATACAAGCATCAAGAAGACCTTCGACAAACAGGATCTACGATGCTACATGGAAAGGTTTTTGCAGGTGGTGCGTTCCACTTCACCTAGATCCAACCTCAGTATCCATCCCCAATATTCTAGAGTACCTATTGGAAGGACTTAATAAGGGCCTAGCAGTCAACACTATTCGTAGACAGGTATCGGCCCTCTCAACTGTACTTTCCTGTGACAACTTACCATCTCTGGCACAACATCCAGCGATTAGCGCCTTTTTGAAGGGTGCGGCCAATACTAAACCTCCTGTTATACACAGGTACCCGTCATGGAACTTGCCCAAAGTTCTTCAAGCGTTGACATTAGCACCGTTTGAACCTCTTGACTCATGTTCTCTTTATCACCTATCATTAAAGGTAGCCTTTCTAATGGATATTACTTCAGCGAGAAGAATCTCGGAACTAGCAGCACTATCAGTGAGGAAGGAGCTCTGCACCTTCTTCAAAGACAAGGTCGTTCTTAGACCAGACCCTGCATTCATTCCAAAAGTAAACAGCATCTTTCACAGGTCTCAGGAACTGATTCTTCCTGATTTCTGCCCAAAACCTAGACATAGACTAGAACAGAGATGGCACAAGCTGGATGTACGTAGAGCATTGTGCTTCTACGTAAAGCGCACTTCGTCCTTCCGTAAGACGGAAGCATTATTTGTGTCCTTCCAACCATCGACTATGGGAAAGAAGGTGTCATCTTCTACCATAGGTAGGTGGATCAGAGCCTGCATAGCCCAAGCCTACGTCTTGAAGGCACTACCAGTGCCCCCGCACGTGACGGCCCATTCAACACGCAGCACAGCCACATCGGCTGCGTGGTCCACACAAGCATCGGTAGAAGAGATTTGCAAGGCCGCAACTTGGTCTTCTCCCTCCGTATTCATTAGGCATTACCGTTTAGACTCCTTTGCCGCAGCGGATGCTGCCTTTGGTAGAAGAGTGCTACAGCAAGTTGTACCTGCTCAGGATTCAGGGGCCTAGACTCTCCCTCCCAGGGGGACATGAGGACTTTGGTATGTCCCAACCATTGGACTCTACAGCCATCCTGCTGGAGAAGGGGCGTTGTCTTACCTGAACGCCTTTTCTCAGCAGGATGATGTAGAGTCCAAGCCCACCCAGGTATTAGGTCTAGGCAGGTATTGGACAAGGAGCTACCATATCGAATACAACAATTCTCGCCTAAGTCAAAACTGGGGTCACGCCCAAAGGAAGGGTGTGGCCAAAGTTTTTACCCAGTCTGCCGGGCAGGAAGGCTGTCATGGAACCCAACCATTGGACTCTACATCATCCTGCTGAGAAAAGGCGTTCAGGTAAGACAACGCCCCTTTCAGATTTGTCCTTTATTCTTCCAAAGAAAATCTAATCACTGTATTTAAGATAAATGAAAATGTTTTTTAAAAACCAGACACATAAACAGTTTTTATGTTATCCATCTATTTAAGTTATATTGACTGTTTTGAAAATAAATGTTGGGAGTGAAAGCTGCTAAGCTGTAATGCACTTCATTTTCACCACAGAAAAATGTTTCTGTATTTAGTGTATTTCTATTGTCACCATATTCTAGGTCAGTTATCTGGGGTGTTGAATCCTTATACAATAGCATTTGTGTTTGTAGAGCAGATAAGTAGCTTCATGGCACAGTCATAAATTAAATATTTTACTCAGTACTGATACATTTTATGATGGTATTTTGGTCTGGGGTACCTAAAATTAACTGAAACATAACTGGTGTATCTGTGTCATGCCAAATTGATAACAATTGTTCTCATACCATCACTGGCAATTTTGCAGTAATCTTCAGTTACTGACTTAGAATTGATGGTCTGATTACCATTACAAAATGGCTAACACTTTTGTTCTTTCTCATTTACTGTAGTACATTTATGCAGCTTTATCATTCATTTCCATCTCTTTTTTTAATCTCTCGACATTATTATTATAGTATTATCTATAAAAAAAGATAAAGGTTTCCTCTGTCAGTTGGTCTAACTCTAAGGAGTGGTGTTCATCTCTGATTCCCAGCCAAAGAGCCATTGTCCAAATCACTTCCGTGGTCATATGGCCAGCATGACTATATGCTGAAGGTGCACAGAAAAATTATACTGTAGATATGAAAGCACCAATATGAAGGCTCTGAAAAGAATCTTTAAATTCAGAAAAAAACAGAGTACTTCCTATTACATATTATACTTGTATGTGAGATGGTTTAATTAAAATTAGGATGTTTTAATCTATGGAAGAGACAGAACATACATCAGTCAGTTACCCTGCTATAAAACAGCATCTTTCAATGCTTAGAAGATTCTCTTAAGCAAAGCAGCACACCATACTATTGCTAAAACAGCAAGTTACATCTTTTCATTGTGCCCCTTGCAAATGATGCTTTGTTGAAATAAAGGATTTTAAAAACAAGGTTCCACTCTACTTATGAAAGTTTCATAGGCAGATAAAAACTTTTTGAATTTTAGGAAGGTTCATAAATATCTTTATGCCATTCTGAGCTGTCCCTGTTTTCCAAAGGTTGCCTTCCAGAGGTAGTGATAGAAGACAGAAGACATAGATAGAAGGGGCTGATTTTTTTTTTTTTCATTAGAAATGAAATCCTTACCAATAAGAAGTCTAATTTGGTGAACTACAGTCTACAATTCTCTCTGGACCTTTAGATATTCTTTTCCATGCAGAAAAGTGTGGTAAAATCTTCAAAATATGCATCATTCTTGATTCCCTAAAATGCATATTTTTCATAGAATTTGAACAAAAGACCTCTATACTATTGATGATCTTGCCTCTAGAAACAAACAGGAGTATTTGCTAGTGGTGAATACAAATTATGACAATTAGAATGAGAGAATTTAGAATATACTGTAGGTCCTAGAAACAGATTCAGTATTTGGAAAGCCATATTGTATTAGGAATTAAACCTAAGCTGGAGTCGGGAACTGCTCATAACATATTTTTTCCAACCGCATTGCACTTCCCTTTCAACTGCCACCTGTCTAAAAATGGGTCTAGGACAATTCAACGTGGCCAACTCCACATGGCCATTTCACTGTGGTCAAATTGCCGCAGCCAACTCGCCATGGCCAATTCACTGTGGGACAACTTGCTGTGTGCAACTCGCCATGGGACAATTCAACACATTGAAGCATTACAAAAGCTGGTAGTAATAGGAATGATTTCCTTTGACACAAGAGATAAAATAATTTTGACAAAAATGTGGCCAACAAAAATAAAAGGAATGGAGTAAAATAAAAGGGAATTAAGTGGGTTGCCCCCCAGTAAGTTGGCTGCAGCAAATTGTCCCATTCTGTCTAAAAACAATTACCGGTGGTCCTCAACTTACAACCACAATTGAGCCCAACATTTCTGTTCCTAAGTGAGACATTTGTTAAGTGGGTTTTGCCCCATTTTACAACTTTTCTTGCCACAGTTTTTAAATGAATCACTGCAGTTGTTAAGTTAGTAATACGGTTGTTAAGTAAATCTGGGTTCCCCATGGACTTTGTCAGGTCACAAAAGGTGATCACATGACCCTGGGACACACCAACCATCATAAATATGAGTCAGTTGCCAAGTATCTGAATTTTGATTACGTGACCATGGGGATGCAGCAACGGTCGTAAGTGTGAAAAACAATCATAAGTCACTTTTTTCAGTGCCAATGTAACATTAAATTAAATTAAATTAACTTTTGCTAATCGAGGTCTACCTGTACCTTTGGTGAAAAATAGAGAAATGGTGGCAGAAAACACCTTTTTTCCATATTTTTTTTCACTATTTTTCACAATTTTTTAAAAAACGTCTTTCTCAGGAAGTTAGGTGATAGAGAATTCATAGATTAAAGGAGCAGAGGTTTATCCAAGTTATTGTAAAGACTTTTGTTGAGACCTTGATATGGTATGTGTAATGCTTGCATCTTAAATAGAATTTGGCTGATTCTTTATATTAACTAGTAGAGTGTCTGGAGTATTATTTATCCTTTTTATTATCTCTTATTTCCCATTTACTGGCTGCACACTTCTAGTACTGTTATTATTTTTCCTTTTCTTTTGCAAGTATGCTGAATGCTTCTGTATCAGAGACAAATTCCTTGAATGAAATAGAATATTCCATTCCAAAGTATTCCTTTTCTTTAAAAGTTTATCATTCTATAAATTATAAGTGCAGTTATTTCACTATATTCGTTTTAAGAATGTCACAGGGTTGAAGAACTTTGACCTTTCCAAGACTGCTGAACTATAACTTACAGAATGCTTTTACCATTTTTTTCTACTGATTGGAGTTGCTGAAAGTTGTAGTTGAGTAGCATGAAGAGAACTGCAAGTTTCCCATCCTGGTCTGGTAGTCAAGCTGATTTAGTTAAGCTGAGTAAGTTCAATTTAGTATAATAAAATATCTAACATAGACAAACATTAGCAATGATGAAACCAGGATTGATAAAACCAGGACATAATTTGAACCAAATCACCAATTCTATAGCTGGCAGATTTCTTTTCTTTTCTTTCTTTTCCAAATTTGCTAGGTAATAAGGCAGAGTGAGAGAAGGATAACCAAAGAGTGAGATTTTGACACTAAGCTTTTGAGCATGTTTGATGACTGCATTGTTGAATGAGTACTGGGAAGTTTTTTTGTTGTTCTTCCTAACTCATTGAATAGAAGGCAATAAAAAGAAAAGAAAGCTCCCACAGTTCAAACTGGCTTTTTTCTCATAAACTCAAAAAAAAAAAAAAAGCTCCTAAACTTTTTTTCCTGAAAACTTGGTCATAAATTGAGATAAGTATCCATTTTAATAACTGTTAACTAAACTATTTGAGTTTTTTTGGAACAAAAAAGTTATTTATCATACACCCTCTTTCCACGATTATTTTGAGTTAATTATTGGGTTTAATTTGGTGGTTAATGAGTTCTGCTTGCTGAATGGCAAAAAGCATTTCAACCTGCTTCAGAAACTAGTGAATGCGGGAAAAATATCTTTTTTCTACAAATGCTTTGCAGCAAAGTTTTGTGTGTGTTCAGGTAAGATTTTATAAATGTTTTAAACTGATATCTTGAAAAATATTTTCTGTCCCTAAAACTAGGATATTTCCTTAGGAAATCAATTATTTACTACATTTTTCACAACTGTGGAATTCTGCTCTTTGCCATTAGGTGCACAATTTTCATTGGGTGAAAAATTGTTATTTTAGAACAATGTTGATTTCAAGCAACAAGCTTTTATTCAGGCAGAGTGTGTTGTATCTATGAAAAATAGCACTGTTTATTCTCTGTTCAGATGCTCAGTCTGAATACTATTCAGAAATTATGCCTTTCATTCTTACGTATGTATCCGAGTTAATAGGTATAAACTATAAAGCCATAGTTTATACTCTCTAATGCTGATCACTTTTCATTCTGAGTTATCTGTAGAATAATTTCTAGCCAGCCTAGATTTTGTCCATTCTAGTTGTGATTCATGGGAGTCAAAATTCAATACATCTGGAAGGCCCAGTTGGTGAAGTCTTGTAGAAAAAAGTGCAGAGAACAGCAATAATTGATTTCAGCAACAAAACATGAGCTGCATTGTTATTTGCAAAAGTAAAATAGGTTAGAGAGGTTAAGTGTGTACATATTTCAAAGCTTACAGATTTTGTAGGTATTCCATGTGAGTCTGTAGTAGATTACACGTGAAACTTTCACAAGTGTGCATTTAAAGTGTCTTGAGCATTGTGATTGAAATGTCAAAAATATCAGTTAAATGTTTGCTGAAGCTAGCAAGTATTAAGCCTTTAAAGCATTTTTACTACTAATGTGAAATGGGCTCTTTGATTTCATCAACATAAGTTAGTAGTGAAAGTTAGACTTTTAGTCTTTGAATGTTTCTAGATAGGCTTTATTGTAACTTAACAAGTATTTTTATGGTCTGAGATATCTGGCACTGTTGTGCTGTGTTTTTATTTTTTTGCTTCATTTACAAAGCCTTGTTATCAAGCTTCTGGGAAGTAGGCCATCAGTTTAATTTTAATCTTGATAGAAAATTATTTTTAATAGAATTGAATAGCACACTTGTATTTAATTATTGCAGACAGTTTTTGATTGTGAAATGATAGTAATATTTACCCAGACAGTATTTTCTGCATGGCAGTTTAAACGATATATTCTGAAGTTTTCAATTCAAGCAGTGCCTGAGGATATAAACAACTTCGGACATGTTCAGGCACTAGTGCTTCAAAAGAAGAATCAGCAAAATAGTGAGAATAATCTTCTGGCTTGGGCATTACTTCCTTTAATCTGTGAAGATGATTAGAAACAGGATGATTTGCAGGATGTCCAGAGCTTGTGATATTTCTATAATTTTAAAATTGGTAGTAATGTAGTACAAATATAGATGACCTACTCCCAATTATTAACTTGTAAGGATGCTGTGCCACATGCAGATTTAAACCTGATACTTATTTTCTGGTCCATGCTCAATGACCTATTTCAGATATATGTTAAACTTGACTTTCCATTAGGTATGATTTGATAAAGATGGCACAACTGCAACATGCAACATGCTAAGTCATACATTCTGGTATTTAAATCATAATGGTACACTTATACACATTCTAAGCACAAAGCAGCAATCTACACTGTAACTTAGTACAATTTGTGACTCAAGACACTGATGTTTGAGTGAACAAATTGTTAGAACAATTTTTCCATACATTTATTTGTAAAATTGAAATGCTTTAAATAGTTCTAGATGTGTAAGCTTCATCTATTCTATTTAATGTCCCAAGGGTGCATCCAGTAACCCGATCCTGCTGCTTATTGATTGAATGCATAACAAGAGATCTGTTTGTCACATTAACAGCTTTGTTTCTCTTTCTGAAAAATACCTCCTAAGCAAACTTAGCCATTCCTTATTTCATTCTGTGATGGGGAAAAGAATAAGACTCAACTACCGTACTTTCCAGCGTATAAGACAACTTTTGCAAGCTTTAAAATTGGCGCCGAAATCGGGGGTTGTCTTATACACCAAGTCGTCTTATACTCCGGAAATAATGGTAGTTTCTGGCGTATAAGACAACTTTCTAGGCATGTGACTTGGTGCCGAAGACTTATATGCCGGGTCGCCTTATACGCCGGAATATATGGTACTAGGGCGAATTTTTTTGGTTCTCCTATTTGACCCAACTTTTATGGAATTCTCATCTTGTTTTTCTGCACCCAAATTGGAAAAGAAACTACCTCAAAGCTAAAAGTTACCATTTTTCTATTTTGAATAAATGAAACAGAACTGCATGGTAATATATCCAAATAGCAAAGGATTGTTCATTATTTGAAAGCTTCTGTATCAAATCCCATGATCTTCATTTTTTAGGTGTTTCGAATGTTAATAAAGTAGTAGCAAAATAACTGAGAAAAATTAAGGGAAGTGGTCAATATAATGAAATGGACATTCCTTGGATTATCAAGGTAAACACTAAAGAAATTCTAAAACAAAAATGGGACTGGAAGAAAAAAACGCATGGATTAAACAACTTAATCTGTGCCTTATAAACATCAGATAAATAAAATAACAAAACAACTATATGATCAAAAAGACACATTTTGCTGAAAATATATACTATATATAAAACCCTTGTATATAGTTAAAACAATAGCTTGGAAACTGTGAAGAGGGCACTAAGGAATTTGGGGTGGGAGATTTACTTGATCAGACAAGCAAGTATTATTTTTCTTTTCAAAGATATTAATGAGAAGTTCTACCATAATCCAAAGGAAAGCCTCAGGTAAATGGGAGGAAGAAAAAAAAACCCTTTATTGCAATTTAGATGTAAAGATCAGGTTACGACATACAACTTGTTGAAGAGTTTTGTATAAAAACAGCTGTCCATCTTCAAAGGGTGGTAATTTATGAAGGCATGTGTGTCTGAACCCTATTATCAAAATGAAAATAGCTGATTAGCATTAAAATGTCATCTCTCTCAATTTACACTACAGAAGCTTTCTTTTTGTGTGCAAGTCGTATGCTGTCTCCATTTTGTTAGTCTACCTCTTGTTAGAGATGTCTGGGATAGTAGCTAAGAATGTGAACTGTGAATTAAGAGACCTTTGGTTCAAATCCACCATGAATTCACTAGATGGCTTTAGGCAAGCCACCGTCTTTCAGTTTCTGCTCTCGGCTGCAGTATGGGGTAATTCATCTCTAACTGACAATGTGTGCTTGAATTATGGTGTTATTGCTGATCAGTGATTGATTCAGGGCATTTCTATATACTTTAGCATGTCAAAAATGAATGCAGTAAATTGGATCCTATTAAAGAAACTTAGAAACTTAGTACAAGCAAACAATATATTCCATAAAAAGTAGGCCTAGGGCAATAAAGCAAGCCTAGGGCTATGTTAAAATGCATTCAAATAAGTATATCTGTTTTGCAAAAAATTCATTGTTTATCTGCCTTATTAATGGAGTAGACTGGTAATTTATAATATCAGTAGTAACATCTGTTATAGGGTGTGTTTTTTATTTTACCAAGATTCTTCTGAAGCTGATTTGTAAAAGCTGGGGATAACAATGTGTATAGAAGATGGGGAAACTATATTTAATTTCTAAGTATGACAAAAAAAAAATCTGAAAGACATGGAAAGTCTTGGTGCTTTCACCTCTTTTCAAATTTAGCACAGTGACTGCAATTCCTAAGATCTTGCTACTTTCTAAAGCTTAGCATGAATTAACTGCTTTCTGAGCAGCTCTTTCCTGTCTTGCAGTGGATGGAAACAAAGAAGCTTCTTCTGGTCATACCCGGTTTTGTAGAGACTCATTGTATAGGATCTGGAAATCCCAAGATATAAAAGGACAAAGTCTCTTCATGGCCTTGCTGCGGGCTGCCTCAGAACTCAATATCAAGATCCACATCTTTCCAAAGATGTGGATCTTGTGTGAGGTGATAAATTGTACCAAGTTGTAGCTAGATTTAAGGATCTCCTTATCTTGTGCTGTGTGTCAGAAATATGGAGGTGATTTGAGCTTAGAATAGAGGAGGCAACTTCTCCCAGTATTGCCAGGGTCATTTCTAGCTTTTGATATTCCCTTTTGTGGCTGTCAGAAACCCTGCTGATGGTTGAAAACACAGTTGCACAGTTACCTGTCATTTTGAGGTGAGAAACTAGAGTATGCCATAAAACAGACATACAGTTTATAATTTAAAAGTTATTCTGCTTCAGGTGGGAAGATTATTGGCAAACTCAGACTTGGGTTCCTGAATGTCATTTTGAAAATGAAGGAGAGAGTAAAGATGATTTTAACAATATACAGTATATATGATGGAAGCCCTTAGAAGTTGAGTTGTGGGTGTAGTTACATTGTTCCCTAAACAATACCTATGGTAAAGCACAGCTAATATCAATTAATTATAACTTACCCCTCCATCCTTTGAAAACAAAAGTAGTCTCCTTTATTATAGGATATTTCTGTATGAGATGACCAGGCTGAGCCTGGGGGCAGGGTTAAAATGAATCATCAGTTTGAGTTGCTATACTCCCTCAGCAAACCTAAGTCCAGCTTCCTGTGAATGCCATTAATCCTTATTTAGTGGCAATTTGGTTTGACCATTATTAGATCAGATTCTTGTGTATATGCATGCAATAAACATTTTGGCTCTGAACTCAACTCCCGTTCTTGGTTATTTATGCCTAACAATTTTGTTTCTATCCTAATAATTATGGTAGTGGTTGTGGGGAATCCAGTATTTGCTTTTCAATTTAATGTTCTAACTATTGAGTGGCATAATTTGTGATCTGCTTGAATACTGGAATAAGATGGTGATCAAAATTCCACTGGCACTGTTTGCTGTTTCATCAGCGATTCTTAAAACATGTTAGTTAACAGCATTTAACCAGTTAAAACATTCATTACAGAGAATGAATAAGAGTCCATTCAGACATGCCACTTTTGTTCTGAGAGTTGCTTCTCATAGCTATATGCACAGATCTATAGAAGATCTACTAGACACTTACCAGTAGATTCTGGGTGGCCAGAAAGCAGACAACTTGATGGTTGATGGAAAATGATATTCATTCAAGTTTTGGCATTTCACTACTGGAGGAATATCTGTGCTGTAGTTAAATGAAAAATTGGAGATATACTCCTCTCCCCAGATTTTGAATCAAAAGTTCTTAAAAAATAACTACAACTATTCCTTGGCTTCATCCATTTGTTCAGTGACCATTTAAAGCTATGATGTCACAGGAAGCTGTGGTCATGTGATCACCATTCGTGAGCTTTCATAAATTTTTCTACTTGAGTATAATATACCTAAAATAGATAGGGATTTAATCTGTATTTTAGAGATGTGTATTCTGAGGCCTCAAAGCTGTATGTCGTTTTTGAAGATTGGATTTGGGTTCCAAAATTTTGCAAAACAAACAAGAAGAAAAACACCATAATATTGACTTGTACAAGGACCCATAAAACTTAGGAATCATGTTACTTCTATGTTTATGGTACAACATCAGCTGATGATTCTCATGTTAGAAGTAGAAACATTCTCACTATTCCTATATGTATATACCAGGGGTAGGCAACTTTGGCTTTTTTATGACTCATGGACTTCAACTCTCAGGAATTCTGGGAGTTGAAGTCCATGAGTCATAAAAAAGCCAAGGTTGTCTACCCCTGCAATATAGGAATGTACTATTTAATTATTTAGAACAGTGACTGAGTTCTTAAGGGTTGCTTTGACCTAATTAATCCAATATACAAAGGCAGAAATATTTTTGATCTTTTTAATTGTAATAAATATGTCATACAATAAATTAAAAATGAAAATGTTTTAGCCTTATGAGTATCTAGAGAATGGACTGGATTATTTGTTGATAATACTTGAACACTCCCAATAGAATGGGAAGGAGAAGAACAAACACTCGTTTTCATGGTTCTAAAACAGTCGGCTATAGTGAAAACTACTTGCTCAGAGAACATTATCACTTTCCAAAGTAGTTAGTCCTGTTAATCTTTCTCTCTGGGCACAAAGGCTGGGGAACAGTTGCCCTCATTCAGTTGGCAAAAGCAGTTAATTCCAGGGACTCTTGAGAAAAGATTTAGAAGACTTTAGGTGGGATCATTTAGGTCATTGAATCCAACTTCAACACATCCAAGAAAGAGGAATTGACTTGGAGCAAGATGGGAGGTAAACAGATTTAATAAACAAACAAACAAATAAATAAACTCATGACTTCCCTGGGTCTGCTACTTATCTGCTGTTATTATTAGAAGTCTCTCCTCCCCACAACATTCAAACTAAATCTGCTTCCATGTAATTATGACCATGTTCTGTGTCCTGGAATGATAGAAAACAGGTCTTGACCTTCTGTGTGACAATCTTTCAGGTATTTAAAGAAAACCATCACATTCCCCTTCTTTTTTCAAGTTAAACATTCCCAATATTTTCAGTCTCTATAGCTCCTAGTTTCTATTAGCCAAATTATCCTTGTTATCTTTCTTTCACCTGTTCTACTTTCTCTTAATGGGATGCAATATTGAAAAATGGTTTGAATAATGCAGAACATAGTAGAACTAACTCTTTCTCTGATTTGAAAACTAGCATTGATGTGTTTGCCTTTTTGTAGTCATCTTATATTGCTAATTCATATTCAGGCTGACAGTGTAGTGAAGGGAATTAGGGGAAGAAAGAAAATCCAATGACTCCAGTATCTTCTCTCTCAATGGAAGAACAGCTCTTGTCATATAGATCCAGGCAGAAAAAAACAGTGAGGATTATTGGGCTAACCCACAGCTCTTACAGGAATGTATGTCTGCATAGTCCCACAAAATGTGATTGCAGTGGGACTAATACATCAGGGAACTGTGTTCATGAAATATTATCAGAATTGCCTAATTTAGATCACATTCCTGAATATACCTGTTTTCTTCTGAGAAAAGTCCTGTTCTCTATACACAGATGGCTAACAGGCTGTTGCAGGGACAACTATAAAATCAAAATGTATGTCTTTTGATGATAACATTTTAGTCACCTGGTCCCCACCTACTCTAAATGTTCTTTCTTCAAGCTAGAAATCAGAATGTTTCTTAAAGATATCAAAACTATTTGGAATAATATTTGAAATTATTGTACATTGGGTTCTGTCCTTTTTCCTTCTTCAGTTTTACAACAACTATTATTTGATACATTGCTTCAAGGCACATTTGGCCTCAGAAATTACATAATTAAACTTCTGTGACTCGTTTTCAGCTTGAAGTACTTAGACATGTTTACTGTATATGTTTTAATATTCAGCATGGGGGAGGGGATGAAAAGTTCAAAATTCTGGATGACAGGAAACCAAATTCTGTATTAAAAAACAGAAATCTATGGCATATATGTATAAATTACATTTGTATACCTGGTAGTGTTTGAATATATTATTGCAGCTTCTGTATAGCTTAAGGAGCAGATATCCTAAACAAAACTAATGATGTTGATGAAAATAGGGTTTCTTCTAATAGGGGAACTATTCAAATCACTGCAAGATTTTCTTTATTTTATAAGCATTTATACTCTAGGTATGTCATGTTCTACTATATAGTGTATGCTATTCCCTAGTATAGTGTGGATTTTGCTGCTCTTATATGATCTTGATTCATATCTGGACTTCTGAGGTTGATAAATGATGACCCCTATTTAGTCAATGTAGAATGGCAGGAGGTAAAATAATCACTCTTAGTCTGAAAAGAATTCTAAGTGGACAGTGAGCCCTGTGGACTGTTATGTTGTGATTTTGCTGCCTTTGTGGACATTTTTGTTGAAATCCAAATGGTTTTTTTCTGCTACAGTAACATACCTCCTTCCTTCTACATGAGAACAGGTATACATACCAGCCTCTGTGTGGTGAGGTCAAAATCAGCATGATGGCAGATAGAATATCTTAATACAAACCCTGCCCTTTTGATCATCTATGCAACTGGAATGATAACCTGCACACATGAATGGCTAAAAAAGTTTTGGAGTTTACTATAATATGCACATCTGTCCTTTCCAATAATGAACAATTATTGAACAATAATGATTCTCAGAAAATGTATTTGTCTTAGGTAAAGGCATCTCATCAAACAGTCACAATTCTGCTGAACAGTTGACAGCAAGCTGGTGGGGTTGCAAAGTGAGAGGGCAGGGAGCTGCATTTTGCCCATATTTGTCTGCAAACCACTGGGATGTTTATTTCAGATTGCCATATGTATCTAGAAAAATAAAACAGCAATATCAGCAAGATTTCTTTTCTCTTGTAGCCAGAACAAATCTTTATAAGCAGTAGTCAACACGGCTTTGTAGAAACAAAGCAAACATTGCCCAGTGATGCCTGACTGAGAACACTATGCAGTTTCTCTCTCTCTCTCTCTGTATGATCTAGAGCAACAGACCAATGAAAAAAGAAAGTCTGCAAAATTTGCTTTTGCCCACTCTATGCACTTAGTTGTTTCAGCAGATATTTTTTAACTGTATAAGATGAATTTAAAGAAACAGATACTGAACCTGAGACTTATGGGATGCAATTATTAATTCAGTTGTCTCCTGAATTATGCCATAAGCAATTTCCAGTTAATTTGGAGGGGATATTTAGGGGAACCTTCTAAACCATGGAAAATTCACACCACCATTGGATCAATGCATGACTTTCCCAGTCTTGTTGGAAATGTTTCCTGAGTTTATGACCATTCACAAATAGGCTTGGGAACAGCAACAAGAAGATAACAAAATTAATCTTCTACTAAAGTAATTCTTAAGGTTGACTAGCAAAAGTTACTTGTGCAATAAAAACCGTATATCACAACTTAGCTCTAATTCCTTTCCTTCCGTAATCAGCATACTGTAGTCAAGTTATATAAGTGTTAAAGTATGGAGATAAACGTATCTATGCAGTTCCTTGATCTCTACTGACTTCAGTGGCATTTAGATCTAGTTAAATATATATACGGTAGATTACAGCTTTTATTTTAAGCATAGTAAAGCAACAGAATATTATTTGTTTGTTTTCTTCATGTATATATTTCATGCTCCTAATGTACAGGCTAGCCCATCTTAGGTGTTTATCATTAGGGATAAAGTAGAATATAAAATATTTAGCATAGGATTGTGTGTATTCATTCAGTTATACATATGGAAAGTCATACTTTCTTTCAGAACAGGGTTTTTCAAACTTGGCAATTCTGGGAGATGAAGTTGCCAAGTTTGAAAAACACTCATTTAGAAAAAGATCCTTACTTTCATTAAGATTCTATCATCCCTCACCTTAAAACTGGTTTATGCCTCATGAAGTGAGATGAAATTATTACAGCTTCATGAAGCATTTTGGTTAATGAGAACTAGTTGCATTACTTTAGAGATGTTTTCTGCTGCAGATTCCTTTAATGATCTTTGAGTGTATAAATATTGCAGTAAACTACACAGTAACTATTAAAATAGCTCCCTTAACATTTTATTTTCTTAAAGCTGCATATTTATAAACACTGAGCCAGTAGTAAATTCTACTGAATTTAGTTGGTTTTCTTTCTGAATAGATATGCAGTGTAAATGCAGAGATTAAGCCTTGCATCATAACAGAAAGTCTCCCACCACACCCATTTGGCTAGATCTATTGTATTACTCTAAATGTCTCAATGGGTTTTTCATGTTACTTGGTTTAAAGCTATTACATTAGTTTTGTAGAAGATCCTGAGTTTTGTGAATGCAATAAACTAAAATGCAGTGATGACAATTTAGAATGCTATTTGTAACCTCCACTTTCAGATCCACCAGAGGTAGCTCTCTTCAAAGCTGCAGCTGCGCCCTTAACAGGATCTTGATTTGACACAAACTTGTGCTCTAACATATCTGTCAGTGAAGGGGTACTGGATTATGATTTTTCTATGTTTATTTCCTTCTTGGAAAAAGGAAAGGTTTTTCCATAAGTTGCTGAAATACAACTGCAGGCTTCCTTCACTATTAGTCCTGTTAGCTCAAGGTGCTTGAATTATAGTTCAGTCTTATCTGGAGGGCCACAAAATCATCTCCTGAACTGAAGATCTTCCAAAAAGATCTTCAGGGATGATGGAGAATTTCTGTAATAGGAGTTTTCATTGCATTCGTGTAGTTGGAGTAGGAGCACACATATATGTACTGTATATATGTTTAAATGACCAGTTGACTATAATGAGAATAATAATGATCTGGAGGAAATCTAGCTTAGAAAGCTAAGTGAACAGAATATGGAGCTGTACCAGTAGCACCGATAATGCCAATTGCCACTATTTTTAGTTAAATGTTCCTCTTCTAAAGATAGAATAAAAAAGTGTCATGTTGCTATGAAGTGTTGGAATCTGAACTCAGATACAATTTAATTAATTATGTCACCAAACAATATCTTCAGTTGCTTGCTCATTCTAATACAGCATTATATGTATTTGTTTTATTTTATGTTTTTAGGAACCTTTACAAATGAGATTTTGATTTGTTGTAAAATGCTCAGAAGCTGAAGATTCAGCAATGAAAATTGCTGTTTCCTTCCACCTCTTTCAGTTCCTGCAGTAAATTATAGTACAGTATGTCAGAACAATTAGAGCCTTTGTATAACTTACATATCAAAATTACTATGTTACCATTTAAGGAATGTGTCTGTAGTGTTTTCATACCATAAATAATACTCATGTTTCCCTTGCACTGATTTGCTAGTTACAAAATAATTCTTTCCCAGTTGAATTTTTCACTGACATACAGTATATGTATGCTCAAAATGCTTTTGATTAGCACTCTATATGAGATTGATGTTTTGGATGGTCTGCCACAAGAGACCAATGGTTCACTCTAATCTGCTAGCTTTGAGTTTTCCACCACATTGCAAAATGGGAAAGTCCATTTTTAACACCATGCAAATTTCTGCTGTGCAGAACTACTGAAACCACTAGCTTTTTCCTGGTTGTAGCTGGGCATGGCATGGACTCTGTTCCATCGGTAGTCTATATTTAGTCATTAATTTTAACAAGGTTGCTTTTTTATGTTTCTGAGGCTTCTCTGACTTGATTGACTTCAGCTACTCTTATTTGGGGCATCAACTCATTGTTAGCTGGAAATTCTGGTAGTTGCAGTCAGACTGTAACTGAGAGTACCTAGACAAGGCAGTGTGAGTAACCGGACAGCTCTGTGTGCTCTTCAACACAATAAAATCTCTGACTGAAGCCTGCACAAACCACCTCCGCTGCCTCAGCAGGAAAAAGTGTGGCTTGCTGCTTTTCACTGCACTCATAAGAGAAAATGGGTTGCCTGATAAATCTGTCATTTTATCCTATTGCCAACAATTACGATTTCTTTGTTTACTTTCTGCTACTGTGACTTGAGTTCCTTGGCATTATTACCCTTCTAATGACTTTCACTGCTAATTTATTTTTAAGTGTTCCCCAGACAGTAACAGTTTTTAATGCTCATAGGTGGCTTGGCGGTTGGAGGAGTATAAAGAAGTGCTTAGTAAATGTGTGTAGTTTCCCTTCATTTAAAATATTATTTTGCCTCTTAGGCCTTCACATTAAATTAATATTTAAGTTGCAATTTCTGTAACATTTTACTTGCTGACTTTTTTTAGATCTGAAACATAGTTTGGAATTCATTTGATAGTGGTCTTTTGAATAATATATAGCAATTTATCTGCTGCTAAAGCATGTGGGAGCCTCATAACCAGTTCTAGCCTGTTCCTTTTCAAGCTCATCCAAATCATTTGACAAGTTAGAATCTTGGCAACATTGGAAATTAGGTTTGCTGTTCCCAACTTCCTGTCTCTAAAGCAGGGAGTGGTGAAAATAATTTCCTAATTGTAAATTTTTTCAGGATAAAACAACTATAAGTGACTTGCAGATTTTAAAATAAGCAAAATAATAAATCATGCTGAAGACTCAAATCACCGGGTTTCAGAAAATACTTGTTAAAACATCTGTGACATAGATGTTTTGTGTAAGAGAGTATCTCTCTTCTTCAGATTTACTTATTTGCTTCACTATTTTTATTGTACTATGAACAAGATAATGGGATACAAAGCATAAAATAAGGTAAAAAAATTAACATTTTTTTTAAAAAAAGGATGTTGCCTTGCAAACAGGGAAGTTTATGCAATTAGAATAAGAATTTAAACTTGGGAAGTATATATACTGGAATAAATTTGATAAAAGTTGTTACCTGGATCACATTTTTCAACTTCCTTTGGACTATGAAGAATTCTTGCTGTCTTTCTCTATCGAGTCTGTAAAAGTTATATTTCTGAATGGGAAACCAATATATACCATGCACAGACACACATATGGTTCTTTCATATTTTGCACATATGAAAGAGGCTTTGCAAGATCAAAAGACATTTGGAGACATATTATTGAGTTTATCTTGAAATAATGTACTGTCCATGTGGGAGAATGGCAAAGGTAGAAACTGTCTGCCATCCTGTCTCAAGATCTCACTGTTTTTGTAGTTGATACCTTAACCAAATGAAATTTTTCTTGCACTGACACTTGTTTGGGGGGTGATGAATTTGACATGTATGAAATAGCTGGCAAGAGGTAGTTGAGATGAGGGAAAAGGAGAAAGAGAAAATGACTAGAAAGCAAGTATAGAGGAGTCACAAACTGATGAAGAGATGCATATTTCCTGGTGATTCAAGATGCTAAACAGGAAGAGGAGTGGGATCTGTCTACCCAGTATACTTTTCTACCCATGAGAGGTGGAAGCTAAGTTTTAATCATAGTCCTTGAATAACTCTTTGGGGAATTCAGTAGCTAGTATCTTTTAAGTTAAGTACTCTGCTACACTAGCAGAAGCAATACTGTTTCTGTTGTTGGCAGAAAGCTTAATTTCAGAATGGCTAATCAATCAGGTTATAAAACAATTCAGTACATTTCTTTGATGGCATAATCCAAAAAAGAGGGGGGAGAGCTGAAGTTCTGATTATGCATAATAGCTGAATGCTGCTCATATCATTACTCCCTCCCCAATTAATCTAGTAAGAACTAATAAAATACCCTTGATTATGCTATAAATAAAGAAGATTGAATGATTTCACAAGAAGGTTATTGGATACTGCTTTTGCCTTGTCAATCCTGAGAAAGTCCTTGAATTCTACCTAGGAATTAAAGAGTCCAAGTATTTAGGGCAGTAAGGGTGGCTGGAGCCATGGTGCTGGTGAGGCTGGCCGCACCATACACTTTGAGATAGCATTCATTGGCAGTGGCAACATTGGGACTGTAGTAGAGGCCCAGAGGCAGGGATGACCAGCTGAGACTGCTAAAGGCCAGGATTAGGGGTACCATTGCAGGGCAGTTAAAAGGGCAAAGATGTACAGGGAAATGGGGTGCTGCAGTGCTGTAGTCCAGGAGTGTCAAACTGCCGGTCCACGGGCCGGATGCATCATAGCAAAACTGCACCCACCCCATTGCTGGCAATGGCAAAAAAGTCACGATATGTCACGACACCTCATGTGATGTTGCGAGTTTGACACTCCTGCTGTACTCGGTGTAAATACAATTTGTTCAGCACCTCCATAATTTTAAACAGTCATTGAACAAATAGCTGTTAAGTGAGGACTACTCGCATACTTCTCTGAGTACATGAGGCATTGGTGGAAACATTTGGAGTTATAGTAACAGTTACTATTGTGGTAAGAAATAATAAAATATGTTCAGATTTTTTTTTAAAAAAAATGTCAAATGTATGATAGAAGTGATGATTTCATGAAAGGCTTTAAAATTTATCACTGCTATAGACCCAGATGTCTTACATGAAATGTAGCAAGTGCTTTGGTTGCTGTTCTATTACTAAGATTTTCAACAGAACTGGAACTGAAATTTGAAAGATTTCTTTGCCATTTAATTTCTCTAATTGGAAAATAGTTATTTAAAAAGAATAGTAGCATCTTTGACCATATGTCAAAAGTCCCTTTTAGAGGAGATTTGGATCAAGGTGTTAAAAGGGAGTTTGGGGGCAAACTATTTTTATTCCTAGTTCTATATAGGATCTGAAAGTCCTGAATTTGCAATAAATGGATGTCTTTGGTTTAAATATGATTAATAAAAGACAGCAGCTGCAGCAGCTTCCAATCTGTCTGTTTCTAAGGGATAACTTCTCCTATATTCTCTTGATATATACTTTAACATAATTCTTGTTACCTGCAATTTCTACTAGTCCTTTGGGACAAGAGAGCACAGATCAGTTCCATTATTTTAAATGACCATCATCATTCTGAAACATAAAGATAGTTAACTTATCTTCCTTTAATGTTTTCCTTGTTAAGTACAGTATATTAGGAGCATTGCCTTTTTCTGTTAAATGAGCATTGGATAAAAAGAAGCATAGTGCAATATGTGTCAAAGCAATAATATCCCATATAAACAGCGTTTTCATGTGTGTTTGTTAGGCTGTGCAACAGTTCAGATTTGAAGCCAAAAGGTATTTCAGAGACCATGGATGTAAAAGTAGTACTTGTCTGCAATGCCTTAAAATAATTGCACATTTTTCCAGGATCACATAACTACCCTCCAAAGCCACCTTGTAATCTTGAAGAAAGATATGTTTGATTTAAAGAATTGCAGACAGATGCTATGTCTGTACCCCATCCTTTCTGAAACATCTGTTTTTCTTTGAGTTAAAACTGCTGCATAGTTCATGTGTGGACACATGCGCACAGACATATACATAGTGTATATAACCTGTCATAGGCTAAACAGTGTAAAATCTAGAATTTCTCAATTTTCATACAGTAATCTTCCCAAATCAGAACTGAAGAGAGAGTTTTTAGCTGATAGCAATAGCATTTCATAAACAAAGTTTTCTTTATGGAAGTAATGAGAACAAAGAAAACTTGACTCATTAGAGGAAAAAATATATACTTGATTTTGACCTTCAGCACTGATCTCAAAAATAATGGGTTCCTAAAGGGATAGGACAGTTTTCTAAGCAATTTATGACTATGGTGTTCTTTACAATCTAATGGGGCTATATCTGGCTTTTAAAATTGTATCAAATAAGCAATGTATGTATGGGAGAATACTATTTGGGAGAATATAATGTATGGGAGAATACTATTTGGGAGAATATAATGTTTTGACATGAACTATCTGCACATAAAATGTTCAGGGATTATGTTTGATAGGGCTGGAGTATTCAGTATTTAGGCTACATTATTTGATATGGAGGGAGATAAATCTAACTTCTGATATGTGGATTAAATTATTTGAACATTGGAAATAATAGGATTCCAGATGTAGCCTTCTAAGAGAGGTAGAGCTTCATTCTGGTATTTTTATTACTTTTATTAGCCTTGTGTAAATAATTAGTACTCTTTCAAGACATTATAAACATTTCATTCAGTGCTCCTTCATCTTTGTAGCCATGTTAGCATATTGTATTTAGCAGCTTTATTTTACCTTCATAATGATGCTGCAAACTCAGTGTTTTTTTTCTTTAGATTTGACCTTGTAACTCAGGGCTGAGATGGGGATTCGCAAATTAAACCCTTTTCAAGATGACTGTTATGAATGGCTATTGAGAAATCATATAACACCTATCCTGTGGAAATGCTGTACTTGTTACCAATACATTTTCCTGTATGATGCAAAGAACTAGCTTGGCCATCAACAGCCCAAAATAGGAAGTCCCTGCTCTAAATTATGATTAAAAAGATGGCGAGCTTGTATCTTCCCTTTCTTGAACCATTCAGAATCTCAGGAGTGGTATACAAGTGGCAGCCTTTTCCAGAGGTTATTGAAGAGGTAGCCGTCTCCATCACAGAGAAGGCTGTTTGCAAAACTAGCTACAGACTAATGATGGGGCAGCGGTTCTAATCTACTGTAGTTGGAGATACAAATTGCAAGCAGAACTCACTTAGGGGGTGACAAATTAGTGATGGAGGGTGATAGTATGGTTGATTATTCCTTTCCAAACTCTTGAAATGGCCCTCCTTCTTCCTAATTCAAGCACTGGAAATAGTAGAAGAATTTGAGGTAAGTGTTTGAGACAAAGGGGTGTTTTGAACTAGGGTTTGCATTGCATTTGTATAATTAGCATACATGCTTCCCTTAGTTTTGTATAAAATATAGTGGAAAATTGAGAAAATTATCAACAAATACCTTAGTCCCTCAGGCTACTGCAGCAAAGAAGTGGTCTGTGAGCTGGCAGATGTTTCTGTGCATTGCCAGCTTGCATTGTATTTTAAGTATGGGAATACTTTTATCTGTTGAAACCATATATTTATGCAAAATGCACTGCCTTTATTACTCCAATAAAACATACCACAGGTTATTCTCAGGACATTTTTAGTTATAATTTTTGTTTTATGTGACATTTAGGCCTTAGCTGGTCAAAATGCAAAATCAGCTTATTGCATAGAATTATTTCTTTTCCATGTGTTACTTTTGACCTAGAAGATTTAAACTTTTTTTTCTACCATACATTCACTATGTACTACCTTTTAACTGGAAGAATACAAGCTTCTCTACTATACCAGGATAGTAGGTAGGCCCTGATTGGATCTCCACTGTATTTATATTGTATTTATATTATATTTAAACTCCATTTCAACTGCTGCCAGAGCTGCTGAGACGTGCTCTACTGCATTCAGCTGATGCAAGAGCTGTATGTCTTGGGAGATTTCCACCAGGATAGTATATAGGCCCTGACTGGATCTCCATTGTATTTATATTGTATTTATACTGTATTTAAACTCCATTTCAAAGTAGTGGCCCTAAAACTAAAACTAACTATAACTAAAAATAAAAAACAGTAGCAGTACATTCAGGGCAAGTGCATCTGAGATTCCCTGTATCTAAGAATGCCTGGCTTAGTTCAGTGCAACACTTGCTTTGCAGCTGTCTTCCGCAGTACCCTTTTCAAACTTGGAAACTGTCCTATCTGTAAACAAATCACTAGCCTACAAGGACAGATTATTTATCTAGTGTCTGTAATCTCTGCTCTTCAGACAGAAATTAGGTGTCCAGTTCAGCCCCTCTACTCTAGTAAGCCTCCGGGTTATCAGCCCCCTCTACCACAAAGATCTTGCAGGAGAAGGGCAGCGTGGACAACTGTGGGATCTGGCAGGGTGAGAGCTGTGAACCATAAATGCAAAGCTTTCACTGTGTCCCTGCACAACAGTTACAGTGCCCTTGCTGACCTTAATAGGGACATTAAAGAGACAGGTAAAGGTATTTGTGAAGATAACTCAAATAAGCAGGGGATTGTGGTCTGAGATGAAGAACTAGATTTTGACAGGGAGAAGTGTGAATCAGGTATTACACATCAGTCATGCAAGAACAAAAGGCATCCAAAAAGAGAAGCTACCTTCTGGTAGGTGATTCAATTATAAGGGATGTAAATTTAGGAAAGGACACAGAGGCTTTGAAAGAGGTCAGGTGTCTTTCAGGTGCTACTGCCAGTAGGGACAAGAAGCGTACTTCTAAAATAATCAAGAATAGCAGCAAGGACTGTGATGTGGAGGCTATCGTACATCTTGCACTAACGATCTGTCCCAAAAAGATGTAGTCTCTGTGCAGAATGATTTTCAGAGCTTGGGGAAGGAACTTACCAGAATAGACTATAGGCTTACTTTCTCAGAGGTTTTACCAGTGTATAAGGAGCAAAACTGAAAAGGCCAGCACATAGCACAATTCATATGTGGTTAAAGGAGTGGTGTAAAGGGGAAGGCTTTGGATATATTAGTCACGATGTCTGTAGCTGATCCAATGAAAAGATGTACAAAAGAGATGGTTTGCATCCATCAAAGAAAGGGACTGAGTTACTTGGCTATAAATTCACAGATTTTCTGGAGGAAAATTTAAACTAAACAGCAGAGGCAGTGAGTTAATTGATACAGAACAACCCTGTCCCCGGCAATCTAAAAATTATAGGGCTATCAGTGCATGTAAGAATACCAACCTTGCTGTCAAGCAAAATCAAGCCTCTAATAGCTAGTGCCACACAAAGTGCACTAACCAAATAGGTGGTAGGACAATAGGGGAACTCAGGCACCACACAGATTATATAAAAAGTAAACACAGGGCCGGTCATAAAGGACTCAAATGTCTATATACCAATGCACAGAGTATGAACAGCAAACAAAGTGAACTAGAAATTCAGGTTAATGAGGGCAGATACAATATTGTTGCCATTATGGAAACATGGTGGGATGAAACCCACACATGAAACACATAGCTAGAGGGATTTAAATTATTTAAAAGAAACAGACCAAATAAAAGAGGAGGTGGAGTTTCTCTCTATCTAAGAAATAACTACATCTCTACAGAAATAGAGCACAACAATGATAAAAACTGTCTTGAATGCATTTGGGTCAATATAAAAGGGGAAAAAATGACATTGCCATA
Organism: Crotalus tigris; assembly: GCF_016545835.1. NCBI lineage: Eukaryota > Metazoa > Chordata > Lepidosauria > Squamata > Viperidae > Crotalus > Crotalus tigris. Next base: position 963,246 of record NW_024100104.1, on the reverse strand, counting down.
GTTGTATACTACAGGCCACCCAACCAAACAGAGGAAATAGATGAACTTTTTGCTAGTCAGCTAACTAAAGTATGTAGGAAGCACATCACAATAGTAATGGGGGACTTTAACTACCCTGACATCAACTGGGAGACAAACTCTGCACCAAGTGGAAGATCAAACAGGTTCCTGGCAAACCTAGCAGACAACTTTGTCTCCCCCAAAGTAGAGAACGGAACTAGGGGATTAGCCATTTTGGATCTAATTCTCGCCAACAGAGATGAAATGATAGAAGGTGTTGAAGCCATAGGAACCCTGGGAGGAAGTGATCATGCAATATTGGAATTCAACATTATGGAAGCACAGGCTATAGAACACAGTCAAACTAGAGTCTTGGACTTCAAGAGAGCTAATTTCAATAAACTTAGAGAGAGCTTGGGAAGGATTCCATGGATGAGAATCCTCAAGGGGAAAACAACTCAAGAAGCTTGGGAAATTTTGAAAAATGAGATAATAAAAGCCCAGTCTAGCACAATACCAACAAAGAAGAAAAATAACAGCTCTCAAAAGAAACCAGCATGGCTGCATAAAGAACTCTCTGACAAATTGAAAGATAAAAAGGACACATAACTAAGTCAGAATATCAGCAAATAGCCCGAGCCTCCAAAGATGAAGTGAGGAAAGCCAAGGCTCAAAATGAACTAAGGCTTGCGACCAAAGTCAAAAGTAACAAAAAAAGCTTCTTTCAACATGTAAAAAACAAGAAAAAAGTGAAGGAAATGGTTGGTCCATTAGTGAGTGAAAGTGGCAAGAAGGTGACAAGCAACAGGGAGAAAGCAGAACTATTTAACTCATTTTTTGCATCTGTTTTTACACAAAGGGAAAACACAGACCAACCTATCCAAAATAGTACCATAAAAAACAGGATAGAAACATAAGTTAAGGCAGGACAAGAAGCAACGGGTGGAAACTAATCAAGGAGAGAAGGAACCTAGAACTAAGGAGAAACTTCCTGACAGTGAGAACAATTAACCAGTGGAACAACCTGCCTCCAGAAGTGGTGAATGCTCCAACACTGGAAGTTTTTAAGAAGAGACTGGACAGCCATTTGTCCGAAATGGTATAGGGTTTCCTGCCTGAGCAGGGGGTTGGACTAGATGACCTCCAAGGTCCCTTCCAACTTTACTACTACTACTAGATAGGCAAGAAAATGGTAAGTGACCACCTGTTCAGCCAAGACGAGTTCAAATCACCAGGACCAGATTGATTACACCTCAAAGTACTCAAGGAATTGGCAGATGTGATCTGTAGAACCACCATCTACAAAAAAGGAAAAAAAATGGACCCAGGAAATTACAGACCTATCAGCCTGACCACAATACCTGGAAAGATCCTGGAAAAGATAATCAAAAAATGAATCAGTGATTCAAACAAAGTCATTACTAAAAGCCAACATGGGTTTGTCAAAAATAGATCATGCCAGACAAATCTTATTGCATTCTTTGAGCAAGTGACAAAATTAGTGGATCAGAGGAATGCTGTGGACATAATTTACTTGGACTTCAGTAAGGCATTTGATAAAGTAGATCACAATCTACTACTTGACAAGATAGAAAAATGTGGGGTAGAAAGCACTACCATCAGATGGATCCATAGCTGGCTGACCGGCCGTACTTAGTGTGTGGCCCTCAATGGAACCGCATCTATATGGAGGGAAGTGTGTAGTGGGGTGCCCCAGGGCTCTGTTCTGGGCCTAGTGCTCTTCAACATCTTCATCAATGATTTGGACGAAGGGATAGATGGGGAATTCATCAAATTTGCAGACGATACCAAGCTGGCAGGAATAGCCAACACTCCAGAAGACAGGCTTAAGATACAGAAGGATCTGGACACATTTGAACACTGGGCGCTGTCTAACAAAATGAAATTCAATGGTGAAAAAAGCAAGGTTCTACATTTAGGCAAGAAAAACCAAATGCACAGGTATAGTATAGTGGGTACCTTGCTCAATAGTAGTAACTGTGAGAGGGACCTCGGAGTCCTAGTGGACAATCACCTAAATATGAGCAAGCAGTGTGCTGTAGCTGCCAAAAAGGCCAACACAGTGCTAGGCTGCATTAACAGAGGGATAGAATCAAGATCACGTGAAATGTTAATACCACTTTACATTGCCTTGGAATACTGCATCCAGTTTTGGTCACCACGATGTAAAGAAGATGTTGAGACTCTAGAAAGAGTACAGAGAAGAGCAACAAAGATGATTAGGGGACTGGAGGCTAAAGCATATAAGGAAAGGTTGCTGGAATTGGGTATGTCTAGTTTAACGAAGAGAAGGACGAGGGGGGACATGATAGCAGTGTTCCAATATCTCAGGGGCTGCCACAAAGAAGAGGGAGTCAAGTTATTTTCCAAGGCACTGAAGGCAGGACAAGAAGCAACGGGTGGAAACTAAGCAAGGAGAGAAGCAACCTAGAACTAAGGAAAAACTTCCTGACAGTTAGAACAGTTAACCAGTGGAACAACCTCCCTCCAGAACTGGTGAATGCTGCAACATTGGAGGTTTTTAAGAAGAGACTGGACAGCCATTAGTCCGAAATGGTATAGGGTTTCCTGCCTGAGCAGGGGGTTGGACTAGATGATCTCCAAGGTCCTTTCCAACTTTACTATTATTATTATTATTATGACATACTGATGGAGATTAAATTGAGTTCTGGCTCTGTATATCCACCAAACAAAATTGATCTCATGATGATAAAGCAGATGCTTACACAGCATTATTTTTGGATACTGTCAAAGTACTAAGCCACTTCATCCTTACTACCTGGCTTCATTTTAGTATGTTAAAGTTTCTGTGAAATATTAAAAACATCCACCTTCCATTTTCCTTATCTAAAGTGGCTGTTAACTTTTTCTTTGTCTAGAGTTAACATTATATTATGTACATTACTGTCTATGTAAAACACCACAAATTTATTTTCTATCTTTTCATGAAGCTGTAATAATAAGGTGACCAACCATCCTCCTTTTGGGGGAACAGTCCTCCTTTTGTAAGTTATGTCCTCTCTTGAAAAGTGTCCTCCTACATGTCCTCCTTTTCAATATTTGAAGACTAATCTACAGGGCTTTTTTTTCTCATAGAAAACTCAGAACGGCGTTCTGGCACCTTTTTTGATGTTTTTTTTTTCAACTTTTGCATGAGCTGTGCTACTCCCCCTATTGGCTTTCGAAAGCCAATAGGAATTGCTGCTGAGCGCGCCAAAACACCCGGCCGGCAAACTTTGCACATGCAAGTTGTCTGGAGCGAATTGGCAGGAACTTTGCACCCCTCCCTGCTACCCAACTATACCATCTCCTAGTTAGTCCCAAAGATACCTGGAGGAGACTAACTTCCATTTAGGGATGGAAAAATCAAAAAATAGGAAATGCCATTTTAACGATAAATTGAATAAAGGATTTCCATTCATCACATCAAAGAAGGATAACATTGTTTTCTGCAATATTTGCAGCAGAGAATTTTGTATTGCAGTTGGGAGCAGAGCAGCTATTACAAAACACTTGACCACCAAGAAACATAAGCAATCATCAGATGCATCTGCTTCCAGTTGTAAAGTAACAAGTCAAAGTATTCTGAAGATAAAAAAAAGTTAGCTGCAATGGAGGGAACATTTGCATTCCATACCATACCATAATTCGCAATCAAAGTTTTCGTAATATGGATTGTACAACTAAATTATTGAAAAAGTTTCACGATGCTAAATTTTCATGCGCCAGGACAAAATGTGAGGCTATTATTAAATCAGTATTTAAAAATTACTGTGACAAAATACTTACAGAAGACTTAGAAGCTTCAGCATTTATAACGATTTTATCTGATGCATCCAATCATAATGAAACTAAATTGTATCCAATACTAGTAAGATATTTTAATGTTACCAAGGGCATTCAAGTAAAAATTTTAAATTTAGAATCCATTGAGGGCGAAACTGCTGAAATTTTGTCAAACCATCTATACAGAGTAATAAATGAAAACAATTTGAAATCCAAAGTTGTTGCACTAACAACTGATAATACAAACACAAATTTTGGTGGGCGAAGACGCAAAGGGGTGAATAATGTGTATGTAAAATTACAAGATTTACTCCAAAAGAAAATACTAGGAATAGGTTGTAATGCACATATTTTGTCAAATACAATCAACATAGCATCATGTGCCATGCCAATTGATGTAGAAGTAATAATAACTACCATTTATTTGCATTTTAGTCGTTTTACCGTTCGTGTGGCTATTTTAAAACAATTTTGTGAAGAAGCGAATGTTCAATACAAAAAACTTTTAGGATATTCAAAAGTTAGATGGCTTGCTCTAACACCTGCTATAGAGCGTGTTCTACAATTGTTTGAGCCTCTCCGTTCATTATTTTTTAAGTTTATACAAATGTCCTAAAATCCTGGAATCGTTTTTCAATAATGAAATATCTGAGATATTAATGTATTTTGTACATAATCAAGCATCTATTTTTTACAAAACGATTCAGAAGATTGAAGGTGAACACATTTCAGCTACAGAAGTTAGTCTTATTTTGAATGACTTTATCCTTCAATATAAAACTTGATTTGAAGAAAAATTTCTTCCTTTAGTTATAAAAAGAAAATTGTCAGACTTAGAGGAATCAAATCCGGGCATAACGGAAAAGTTTATCAAAGAAGTGCAGAATTTTTACCAAACATGTTTTCAATATATCAAAGAATGGTCTGAAACAAACATCACAGGAAATAACAGTTTTCAATGTGTTTTTTGACTTCATCGCAAGTATATTGGACAGATATTGAATCTTGTGTTAAGTTTTCATCTAAAGAAATGCTAGACATTAAAATAGACGACAATTGTCTCTTTGAAGAAATTAGAAGACTGAATGTACTTTTAAATTCTGAAAAATTAATACAATGGAAAAATAAACAAGTTGAAATTGATAAAAGATGGGTGGAAATATTCAGCCATTTCAAAAATGAACATATTCCATGTGAAAATTTATTTATTCTTGTTCAATTTACGTTGTGCTGTCCTGGAACTAATGCAGCAGTTGAAAGGGTTTTTTTTAATTGCCAATGATTTTTGTAAAAGTGAGAAATCGAGATTGAATGTTGATACTCTAGCTGCAGTACTTGCCGTAAAATTCAATATGAAGGATATTTCTTGTTCAGATATTTCCAATATATTGTTAGAAGATGATACATTGACAAAAAATATTCATTCAATGGAAAAGTACTCATTTAAATAATAATAGGCATGTAAGCATAAGTACAATATAAAATGTTATTGTTACAAATGTTTTTTATTATGCATTTATCATATTATAGTGTATTCTGTATTGTTGCAATGAATAAAATGTTTCTTTTATTTACAATATTTTTTTCTTCAATTTATTTGTGTCCTTTTCATTGTAAAAAAGTTGGTCACCTTAGTAATAATAAAACAATATAAAAACAAAAGAGTATTAAAGGGAACCATATGGATCAGATAAAATGCAAAATAAACCAATTAAAGTGCTCTGAACAAATGCTATAATAAATATCAATTGATTGTGCAAATGATCAGATGGGTCAGATACTTGTCCGTGTAATGTAGGTTTATGCTCTGTCTTATAGGATCAGACACAAAAGAGGCTCTGTTTTCCTTATATACTTACTGACTTTATGATATTAACTTAAATATTAAGTTAATGTTCTTCTCTTGTCTTGATGTTTGTTCTTTTAAATAACCAGAATTGCTTCAGACAGAGCCTTCGACTCTGGATCACCTCCCTCTACTCCACCCCCACCATGTGTTATGAACAGCTTAGAGGAGGTTTTATAACATTTTAAAAAATCTAATCAGGGTTACACAAGCAAAGTATGAGCACTGTCAAAATTCACTCTGGGCTTCATTCCCTGCTTACTAGTACAAGCAGTTAATTGTGGTACGCAACATTTGAGATGAATATGATGTAGATTTAATTATTATAATTAAATGTTAAAATTATTTCTTGCTGCACTTGTATCCCAAGTCAAATCATTTATACTCCCAACATTGCAACATTGGAGAATACCAGTTTAAGAATTTGAGGATGAGAAAATAGTTTCACAACACACCTGCACTGTTAATGTTATAGTATAATTCTTATTAAAAATGTGCAGATACCTCTCTAATAGCAGCTTTTAGATCCCAAAATACTACTTTACTACTACATTTCCCCAACTATAAATTAATTTTCATTCTCAATTAAGCCTTCACTTTAATTCCAATTCCTTAATCGCAGCTGAAGAGATTCGATTGAGGCCTGATTCAACAAAATAAGCAGGAAACATTCTTATTATGCAGCCTAAGTTGAATACCATTATTGAAATAAGTGAACCTCCCCCCCCCTGCAATGCATTAAATCTAAAGACCACTAGCGTTAGGTGACTTCATATTTTCCCTCTCTATCTCTGTGAACTTTCCTTACATGTCTAGATTACAACTGAGCAGTACTACAAATTCAGTCTGCAAAAGGTGTTTGCGGCATAGAGAGTGTGAATGTACTGCCTGTCTCTACCTTTAAGCAGCAAATCTTTACCTGAGATTGTGTAGCTGTCTCTGGAAAGGCCAAGCCTTTAAAGGGCAAAGATGCTGTGTCTACATCCCCATGTCTCCAAAGCTCTTGTTGAAGTTCCAGTCCAAACTACTATGTTGCTCGGTCTAGATATGGTTCCATTTTCTCAGTTCATACTGAACTTTGTAGTTAACTGGAAATCATCTGAGAAGGTGTGCAGTTGTTTGCAATAAGAAGAACTGAGAACTGAGCAGGGTTTCCTCCCCCCCTATAATTAGTACCAGAGGTATAGCTTTCTGAGTTCTCCCATGATCAGGACTATGCATCCAGTTTTCTCTTCTCAGTTAGAAATTAATATTCAGCATTCCAAACAGAGCTTCAAATCAAAAGCAACATGGAGAGATACCTAATTTCTTACTGAGCTCCCATGTGTACAGTAATGAATCTACAAAGAGGACTTACTCCTCTATTAGTTACTCACTTTGCAATAGCTTCTTTTTCTTTAAACTCTGCCTAAGCATTGTTGTTTAATTCCTCGTGCTTTAGGCATGTTAATGAAAATTACATTAGTGTTATTTTTCTGCCGATCCCAGCAGAAAAAAATCCCAGCAATGGTGTCTAGTTTATTTCAGCCTTAAACTCAGGGAAATTCCATGCTCAGATGTTCATTCAATAAGTAATAGTTACATTGCATGAAGTGATTTCTGTAAGAAACAAAACCAATTCTCACTGAAAGAGAATACATGGCTGATTTTGCTTAATATATATATTGAAATTGGCAGGTAGACCAAGACTAGCAAATGCATTTTGTAGGCATTGTGTTTGCATTGCATTAGTTTTGACTCTTGGCAACTACCTGGACAAGTCCCTGCAGATTTTTTGGATAGGTTTTGCAGAAGTGGTGTGTTATTGCCTGCTTCCTAGGTCTGGAAACAGTTACAGCCTAAGGCTCAGGTCAGCAACCTGCGGCTCCGGAGCCGCATGCGGCTCTTTGAGCCTTCCCCTGTGGCTCCCAGCCTCCTCTGCCTTTGCAGAGAGAGACAGAGACAGAGAGAGGCAATTGCGCTTCCCTGCTTCTCTCTCTCTCTCTCTCTCTCTCTCTGTGTGTGTGTGTGTGTGTGTGGTGTGTGTGTGTGTTGTGTGTGTGTGTATGTGTAAAAGAGAGTGCACTCACATTATTCTCCGAGGAGCTGAAAAGCTTACTGGGCGGAGCTCCTCCCTTTGCTGCGTCTCTGCAGGAAGCAGGAAGCAGGAAGGGCAGGAGAGAGCTAGCTAGCCCAGCTAGGCTGGCTCAGGAATTCTGGGAGTTGAAGTCCATGAGTCATAAAAGAGACGAGGTTTTCTATCCCTGAGCTTGTTGGACAACAGCTTGAAGCTTGCCAGGTGAGCACCAGATGGGGGGGGGGAGAAAGAGAGAGAGAGAGAGAGAGAGAGAGAGAGAGAGAGAGAGAGAGAGAGAGAAGAGGACTGGTAGACCAAGGGCAGATAGAGAGGGAGGGAGAGAGAGAGACAGAGAGAGAGAGAGAGAGACCCTTTTGACATCTAAAATGAAGATCACACTGCATATATCCTTTTTTTACCTGTGTGTGTATGTAATTTTATTCTCTTAAAGCATTAAAGCATTCTGTTGGTGATCATTGTTTTAATAGTATGGATATTCCCAAGAGTCATATTTTTACTTTTATTTTTAATATGTGTGTGTGTGTATACATACACACACACACATGCACACACCCCTATAATAAAGGTAAAAAAGCATATATGCAGTGTTATCTTCATTTTAGATATCAAAAGGGTTTTGCGGCTCCCGGTGTTTTGTTTTTGGTGGGAAACGGGTTCAAGTGGCTCTTTGAGTGTTTTGGGTTGCCTACCCCTGGCCTAAGGTCATCCAACTGGCTTGGCCTAAGGTGGGTCTAGAACAGGGGTTTTCAAACTTGGCCCGTTTATGACTTATGGACTTCAACTTCCAGAATTCCTCAGCCAGGCATGCTGGCTGAGGAATTCTGGGAGTTGAAGTCCACAAGTCATAAAAGGGCCAAGTTTGAAGACCCCTAATCTAGAACTTCCAGCTTCTTGATTTCTAACCCAGTGCTTTAACCACTATACTGAACTGGCTCTTGTGATTAGCATGATAATCTCTTGTGATTAGCACGGCCCAATGAGGGACCAGGAACAGAATCGAACAGTTCAAGGTATCTGTTTCACTTTTTAGAAGAGGTCTTTGGCTTCCATTTTTAAATTGATGGGCTTCATTTTAGCTGGCTTCATTTCATTAATATACTAAGTTTTCTGTATACAAATGGCTTATACAACTTCTTAGAGTTGTAAAATAAACTCTGAAGCTCTTTTTATGAAAAAAAAAGCCCATAAAGGAAGCCAGGAATGCAGATTTGCTGAAGGATCTCCTGAGATCACTCAAATAAAAAGTTTTTTATGTTACATAGTTCTGTTAGCCTTTATTATCTTCTTAGAAATGGAGATAGGATGACCTTATGTTATACTTCAGAAAGGACTGTCCTCAATTTCAAAAGTTCTTTCTATACTTTCACTTTTTCAAGGCAATAATAAGAAGGAAGTATTTGTAATTACTCAACAATAGCTGGCATTTGGCAATCTGACTGGAATAGTATAGAGTTCGCCTGACCACAACTTAGGATATTTTTCTCTTCTGCAAGTTGCAATAATTATAACAACTGCATTTCCTATAAGAATGAATAAAAATGTTGCATAATTTGTATCTGTTTTTGTTCTTTACCTTGGTGATACACTCTTTTATAGTAATTTGTAAGAAGCTACTGTAAGCAAGAATTAGTTTTGTTTTTTGCATACCATCTTTCAAGAACCAGTGATGCCAGTAATCCCTTCATTATATTGAATAAAAGTCTTCTTCATGTGTTTGTAGAGAGAAGAGGGCAGGGTTCAAGCACCCTGGCTTCATCATCAGTCCTTGAGTTGATGGGGAAAAAAATCTATAGGGGGGATGTAACACATCCAACTGAATCTGTTCATAAATTTTCCAGAGAAAGAAACTTTATACCTAGGAGGTGGTTTAAACAGTGTTTTGTTAAAGATGGTTACACCCTGCCTACAGACCTTGCTTGTCATCATAAGGGGATCTATTTGGTATAGCACAGATGTAAAACGTTCAGCCCAAATGTTGCATACAGTCCCTTTTCAGTTACTAGAGTACCTTTTATTTTCATTTTGCTCTTGGCTGTTCTCATTTTTTGTAATGTGCCGCTCTATATGTTGGCACACAGGTATAACAAAGGCAGTCCTCGAACCAATGGAAGTTATGTACCTGAAATGGAGAGAAGTCCAAAGAAACAAGATAAATGTTTCTAAGACTCATCATTTCTTTCAGCTTCTTTTCATTTTATGATACATTCTAAAAAGCACTGCCTTTGAAAGTATTGGGAATAGCTGCTCAGTTGGCCTTAGCTGAATTCTTTCTGGAGCCTAAATTTGCCTGCATGTTTGGTACTCCACCACAAATAAAGTATATGACTAGAACAAAGGAACTAAACTTTTTCAAATTAGGCTTTATACTTCTTTGGCAGACAGATACTGTATAAAATGTAGCTCAAGGGATGAATAGAGGGAAATAACGTAATCAGAGCAATATTATGGAGCATACTTTGACAAAACTTATCTGACTTTCTCAAAATAGAATTTAATGTATACTAGTTGAATCCACAATAAATTAAGATGGTATCTTTTTACAAACATATTAGCATCTTAAAATGCCCGTCATATTATTAGGGTATATGTGCTGCTTATAGGAATTCATTCCTGAATTCACAATTCTGATAAAATCATAAATGGGATTAATTTAGGGTTTAATTCAGTATAAACTAATAATAGAGTAAATCATTTTGTCCAAACTTTTGGTTTCTCTTTAAGTTTAGGGTGTTTTTATCCTTGTTCTGTCTGGCAGTTGCCAGATATGTGGGAAAAAGAAAAATCATGCTAATGTAGCCCTTTGCTTTTACTGATTTTAACATAGATTTTTAACATGTCTAGATTTAACAAATCTAGACATGCTTTTTGTCTTTGCTTTAGGCTGACGCCAGAGAACTTCAACCAATTCATCTCATTTATTAATTGCCTGAAAGTGGTGCAACCTACATCAAATTCTTCTTTGGTCAAATACATTTGTTATGAATACTGAAACCACAGAAAATATTAAAGATTTCAGCTTGGTTTAAGGTTTCCCCATTTTACAGCACCTCTACACATTTACATCTGTACACAATTAATACTAATTCTTGCCATAGTCAAAAGGCAATCTACAGGTGCTTTGGCCATGAGAGTAGCCTTGCCACCCACATTTGGTGAGTCATGTATGTTCAACTCAATGGGAAGCCTTCTAAAGATAATCAGTTATTTGTTTGCGTATTTCTTTTATTTATATATTCCTCTATTATATAAAAGAACAATCAGTTTTAGGCAGGATTGCAACAACTATGTGAATGTCTTTGGGGAAAGATACCAACTAACCACACCTCCACCCACCCACAAATACAAACAGCAGGGTGGAAGATTACTAAATACTGTATTGTATCTCAGCCTTCATTATCCCTTTGAAAATACAGTACGCTGTCTTTTAGATATTAGGGTGGAAAAGATTTTTTTCCTGTAAAACTGTAGGAACCATTAATTAAATAGATATCTTTATATATTGTAGTGCTTATTCTGTTTTAGCACTACAAAAGAAAACTACATTATATTATTCTGGTAGTTAAATTTAATGAGTCACTGCAAAAAACAAAATCATCCAAGCTAATAACTCTTTAATGCTTCTTGTTACAATGAGTGTCAAGCAAAAGCTAGAAAATGCGTTAGTCAGAAACCGGAAATGAGACAGTCTGCCGTATCTACTCTAATCCCAACAGTTTACAGTAAAGTAAAGTGCAATATCTTGGTGTTACACATAGTTAATCAGCTCTATCCTTCAAATGCTATTAACTTCAGACTGGTTAAACTATGTTACTAGATGTTGAATGCCAACTGACTGGCTGAGGGATTAGTCTTAAGTATTTGTTCCCTAATCCTAAATGTTTATAAATCAGCATTAATTACTGTAGAGGAAGGGAGTCATATTTGTGTTCTCATGAAGGCTTTATTTCACTTCGTTGAATAATTTAGTGATGTACGCAACTAATAAATATAATATAAATTAATACAGATTAATAGAAACGCAGCACAGTGAACTTCCTTCTTCCTATTCAGTATGATCTGTGCATGCTTAATTAGGACTAATCACAGTCATTATGGAAAGTTATAAATTAAAAGCAATTAAAGGTTTGGGCACATTCCACATAGTTGAAGGTGAATAAGATTTAGAAGAATCCGGTGGGACAGAAAGTTGGCATGGATGAAAAGCATATGCAATCCACGTGTCTCTCCATTCTAAGAGCTGGATTTATGTTTGTGTCCAACCTGCTCAGTCTACTGTGCAGGTTTAGAGAATTCAAGAGTGTAATTATTTCAGTCACATAGCAGATGAGATGTAGGGAAATCTATGGAAGATGAACACCACTGAGGTACTGCAATTTGTCATAATAGTGCAGATGGCAACAGATGTATTACGCTGTCTCAGAGCCAAATGAAATGGGGTGGAAGGAAAGAAGGTTTTTCCTTGACATTTTCCAGTGAGGAGACAATGCCACAAACAATCCACAGGCTTGGTCAAAAAGAAGGATAAGTCCACTCTGAAAATAGCCATGAACACTGTTGGCTAAATGGATGTGAATGATAAAGAGTGCATCTGTTCTTTTCATTCTTTTTAAAAATACATTTCATTAAATTTCTACAAAAATAAAATAGAAACAAAAATTAAAAAGAAAAAATAGGGAAGAGGAAGGTGCAAAGGAATAAGGAAAGAATAAAAATAGAAAAAAGGTAGCTTTCAGTTTACTTTGATATAGTTCCCTCCTTCCCATCCAGGACATAGCACAGAAGCGCTGCTTGAGCAGGGTCTGTAAGATTATCTGGACACTACACATCCTCTTCACGACCTGTTTTCCTTGTTACCTTCTGGGAGGAGGCTTCATGGTATCCATCGCAGAACATCCAAATTCAGCCATAGTTTCATTCCATACAGCATTAACCTTGTGAACTCTCAAGCTTCCTCCTTCCGTTATATATTCAATATGGACAGTATTTAATATTCATTTGTTATGTCTATGTAGGGATGTGGGTCTATACATATGTTGTATATAGTATGTTTAGGTGTGTGTCATGTATGTGTTTCACTTTGAGAGCAGGCAACTAAATTTCATTTTTGATGTGTGCCATTGTGCCCACAGTATAAAAATGACAATAAAGGTTATCTTATCTCATCTCTCATCTCATCTCATCTTATCATCTTATCTTATCATCTTATCAAAATATATTATCCTTTTTGTAAAAATTCAATATTACACTGTATTTCTATAATCATAATCAATTGTAATTGTCAAATCTCAAGATTTATAGCATTTCTTTAAAAAAAAAGTCCAAAGGAGGGTTCCATACAGAAACAAAGCTAGACAAAGTCTTTTATTTAATCAAGATAGTTAATTTTGCCATTTTGGCCAATTCCATTAACTTCGCCATTCACTCTTCCATTGGGGAATCTGTAAATCTTTCCGCTGTGCACATCTCACTGCAGATATCATACACAAGAACAAAGTCCTTTGTTTTTTCCTTCAATTGCTTATCCATCAAACCTAAAAGAATAAACTCCAGTTTCAATTGTACATTTATTTTTAGAATTCTCTGATTTAAAGTACAGATTTGATCACAATAACTTTAGCCTTCTTACATGTCTACAAAGGTGATAAAAGGAACCTTCACAGTGATTACATTTCCAACTCATTTCTTCTTTCTCATTCAGAAGACATAGCAGCAGGATTTTTTATTTTTCTAGATTTTGGTTTCTTGTGTTATAGAAAGAAAAAATATGTTTTATACATGATTGTGCTGACTCTTCTGACAGATTATGGTGGATGCTGCTGCATGTGAATGGCAGTGAGATGCTGCAAAACAGAATATTATAGTATCTTGTTACTCTCTTGAAGTTGCATTGTGGTTCCCAAATGAGGTGCAAAATATAATTTCATCATAGCATTAATATCAAGTTCAAAAGTCTGTCCATCTGTATGTGGACTAGAAAACAAGGTATCAGGCTGTTTTTCATCTTAGATAACAATAGATCTGTTCAATCTGTGTGATGTAAATGTATATGGTGCAGTGCTTTAAGAGAACAGTCAGAGGGAGACTTAATCTCATACTTTTGGGACAACCTTTTATAGCTATTCACAGGAGGGGGTAGCTTATAGGTAAAACTGGAGAGTGATAAGTAGGCATTGTAGGTTTTATTACATTCATTACAGCCAGTTCTTTTTCCTGTATTTTGATCACACCGGGACTGTATGTCTACCATACAAGCCCAGAAAAAGGCACAGTATCTTTAAAAGGGCACTACAGGTAATCCTTGAGTTATGACTATAATGGGCCCTGCCCATTACTGCCCTTTACTGTCAGAAGTCAGGATGGCCATTAAATGAACTGTCTCACTTAATGACCACCCAATCCTTGATCTCCTGCTGGAGTTGTTAATAGAATGCATGAGTTTATAAGGAGTTAAAGTGCCTCGAGAGCAGATCGCACTGGAATAAGAGCAAGCTTCCCCATCCTTTGATCTCCCTTTGTCTTTCTCCCCCTTTAGATCCAAAGAGTTCCACCTCCTTATACTATACAGGTAGTCCTCGACTTAGAACAGTTCATTTAGTGACTGTTCAAAGTTACAATGGCACTGGAAAAAGTGATTTATGTTATGTGTTATTTTACGTTACGTTATGTTACGTTATTTTATGTTACGTTATTTTATGTTATGTTACATTACGTTATGTTATGTAGTAGCTTTCAAATTTCTACGGTGAAAATTATTACTTTCAGATGTATTTCAGTGTGCTCAAGGAATACAGAAGTGGAATAATTTTAGCTGAGACAATATCATTTTATTTTATCATTTGCCATTTAAAATATGACTAATATTTAGTTACAGAACATGGATTTTCTGGGCAGCTGCACTCTTTAATAAGTCATATGAGAAGTATGAATTTTCACACCAATGAACTGTGACACATTGTTTAGTGTACCATAGAAAACTGCAAAGACCAAGAGGATATCTTGCTTTTTAAAAATATATATATTATTCAACAATCAACCTTCTTTATCCCTCTGCCCAGCAGGTATGTTTTGACTACAACTCCCATAATCCTGAGTTTTGTGCTAATTATAGTCCTGCACATCTGAAAGGCAGCAGATTTGGAAAAATTACACTAAATGAACCTTAACACTTTCGTAATGGATAAAAGTGAACTGTTGAATCATGTGGTGTTTTTTCATTTTTCTCTATAGAATATGGCCTCTATCTCTGTTGGGGATTACACTATTCTCTGCATATTTAAGAGGAAGTAGGAGGATAATATGTAAGCAATAGAAGACAATTTGGTGCCATCTAGATATATACAGCAGCATAATTTCTGAGCATTGGCTCCTGCTGATAAATTGTATACTTTAAAATACAGAGGTGTATCCTGTCACAAAGTATCAGAAGTGATCACAAAAGACCGAGCACACAAGTTCTTTCTTATGAACCATTCTGATATTTTTCTTATCATGAAAGAAATATGCTGATGATACCACTTTGTTAACTAGAAATAAAGAATACTTAGAAGAGCTCATTATGAAAGTTAAAGAAAAAAATGAACATTACTGGGTTAATGCTAAACCATAAGAAAACAAAATAATGTCGTCCTTTATAAACCTTTCAGTGATAGTTAAAGTCGTGGATACAGATAAGGATAGTGACAATAAAGACTAAACATTTAAAGAATTAGTCTGTAATCATTTCACTGGTAATATATAGCAGTGAAAACTAGGCATTGAATAAAAGTGAGAGAGAGAATAATAGATAACTTTAAACATTGGTATGCAAGAAAACCGATCAATTAGTCCTGGATGAAATATACAATAGACTGGGTTAAATAAGTTGGTTGGATAGAAACAAAAGGATAATTTGGAATGACCTGGAATAGCTACAGTATATTTGCTCAGGACAAATTGAACAACATTCATGTATACAATTGCCAGGACTTAAGCTTGATTCAATGCACCCATCTTCCAAGATGTCATTGCTTCACTTTATGCCCCATGTTGTTGTAAGGAATATTTTAAGAAGTCCCCTTAGAGCAGGGGTGTCAAACTGCCAGCCCGTGGGCCAGTTGCATCATGTGGAAGCCGTGCCCACCCCAGCTCCAGTAATGCGAAAAAAGTCATCATACGTTGTGACACATCACGTGATGCGGTGAGTTTAACACCCATGCCTTAGAGCTTTAAAAAAGTTTTTTTCTGCCTATATTTTTAAATCATAGGAAAATATTGTAGATTCCCTTAGTTCCCCCATATTGATTGAAAATAGTAGTATCTCATTTTAGTTGTCGGTTTTCTAACTCATGGTATGATACAGTGCTATGTAGCAAGATAATGGGGCATGACTTTATTTCGTAGCAACATTAATAAATTACAAATAATTGTGCTTAAATATTGAGTAGTTAAAATTTCAGCTACTACCCAGATAAACACATAGTATAAAAGAAAACTTGTCTCTTAATATTTGGTTGTGACTAATTGACCTACAGTGCTTCTATTTCAGGGGAAAGGGCTCTTTACTGCGAGGACAGTGAATCTGACTATAGACCCTGAAAAAATATTGCAGTATCCTTCTTTATTTCATTTATATATTTAAAATGCTACGTGCAGTGTTCTTGTAATCAGAAATCATTTCTTTGCTCTCTTTCATCAATCTCATTTTCCCAACCAACTCTCTTGGTTCAGTCTGCTAATATAGTTGTTGCAGAAATGACCTTCAGAGAACAAACTGGTATATTTTCATTGTATACATATCTCAATATTTCAGTCAATATGCCTTCTAAAAAAACCTATGGAAACAGTGAAATGAGACAAAAGAGACATTACATATTTCTAGCATCTTTTAACTAAAAAAGCTTTCTTCTTTTCTATGAAGAAAAATAAGCATTAAAATCAGCTTCAGGGGTTTGAGAAGCATCAACCAGAACATTTAAATGATCAGACGGAAGATTTCCAAAACTAAATCATATGTTATCAGTTTGTAGTTTTCCGTGTTAAGATTCAAAATTACTTGTTTTTGTCCTAGATCAGGGCTTTTCAACCTTTTCACCGATTGTACCACTTTTAGAATATGGCAACATTCGAGTACCAAGAGTCACCTAGTAAAGTGTCAAAAACTTGATGACCCAAAAACAAACAAAAAAAAAAATGGAAAAAAGTGATAAAGTACAGGTAGTCCTTGACTTACAACAGTTTGCTTAGTAACTGTTCAAAGTTGCAACAGCACTGAAAAAAGTGGCTTATGACCATTTTTCACACTTATGACCATTGCAGCATCCCCAGGGTCATGTGATTTACATTTGGATGCTTGGCAACCGATTCATATCTATGATGGTCACATTGTTCCAGGGTCATGTGATCGCCTTTTGCAACCTTCTGACTAGCAAAGTTAGTGGGGAAACTAACTCAAAGAGATAGAGAAAGAGAGAGAGAGAGAGAAAGAGAGAGGGAGAGATTAAATTAGTAATATTACTTTAATCTCTCTCCCTCTCTCTTTCTCCCTCTCTCTTTCTCTCTCTATTTCTCTCTCCCTCTCTTTCTCTCTTTCCCTCTCTCTATTTTTCTCTCCCTCTCTCCCTTTCTTTCTCTCTCCATCCCTCTCTTTCTTTCCCTCTCTCTCCCTTCTTCTTCCTCTTTTTCCCTCTTTCTTTCTCCCTATTTTTCTCCCTCTCTCTTTCTCTCCCTCTCTTCCTCCCTCCCTCCTTCTCTCTCTCCGATCAAGGATCGATTTGGAGGTGCGGAGAGGAGGGGAGTGGCCGAGGGTTGCCCATGTGATCTTGAAGCGGCCACCTTTGGAAGTACCAATGCTGCTCCAGTCAGGCTTGAGCCGGGCAGAGCGGGCAATGGGAGAGAAGCAAGCCAATCGCCTTCCTAGCAGTCAGGATTCTGATGCAGCTTCCTGGCCAGCGGGGCCTACGATAGCACCGGGATTGCGTGGCTCCCCGGGAAAGGGACTTCCTGGCTGCATTTCTCGGGGTGGGGTGCCCGGGCTCAGGCCCAATCAGGAGCCCCGCGAGGGGGCAAGCCTGCATAAAGAGCCATGCCCTTTCTGTGGGGGAGGGACACAATGAGGGAGCCAACCAATCACGGGACATAGATTCTGACGGGCGGGTGGCCTGAGCCGAGGATCCGGCGATCGCCTCGAACCGCCACCGCAGCCCGATGAGACTGCGCTGCACCCGACAGGCAGTGCGTAATGGCCAATGAGTGCCGGGTGGGGGGTGGTGCTTGAGAGATGGCTATTGAGTGTGGGGCATCATTGTGGCTGTCAAGCCCCATGGGCTCGACATTCCTACGAGGGAGGGAGCCTATGCAGCCAGCTGCCGAAGCATGCAGCCGGCCGCTGAAAATGCCATGCAGGAAGAATAGCTGATGGCAGCCTACCGGGCAGCATGCGGGACTCTGGTGCACCCTAGGACAGCCCGCCGATGTCTGGTTAGAGCAGCTGGCTGGCACTCCATTGTACAGAACGCAGCACGGCAACATCACCGAAGGGCAGGGCATTCCAATGAGGCCGCCGGCGCCTGGTTGAAGCAGCTGGCTAGCGCTCCGTTGTAGCTGGCTCTATCGCCACCGGCAAGGATCCCGCACAGCTTGCAGCTTCTGCTGCAGTGTCCAGATCGGTTTCCCAGTGTGTGGGCATTGGAATGTTTGATCGGTGCAAGGGAGCAGCCACCCCCACCCACGGCTGTCCCTCGAGTCACCATGCGGCCGGCCTAAGTCAACGAAGCACCAGCGATCACCTCGAGCCACCACAGCAGCCCAATGAAACCGCGCTGCACCCGACAGGCAGCATGTAGTGCCAATGAGTGCCAGGTGGGGGTGGCACTTGAGGGATGGCTACTGAGTGTGCAGCACCATTGTGGCCATTTCGATCGGTATTAGGAGTGGGGAGCGGAGAGCTGAGCTCAGCGAGCCTGGAGCAAGGGAGCAGCCCCCCCGTCCACGGCCGGCCCCCAAGTCACCATTCTGATCAGCATCAGCAAAACAAATTTGGGCCTCGATTCCCACCTGTTGCCATGGGATGAGTCCTTCGGGAGGGCGCGCGCCATCTGGCCGCTTTGCTTTCCCCTCCGTAAAGCCGGGCACCTCGGAAAGAGGAGAGGGGGGAAAGTCTCGAGCCCCGGGAGGCAATGTGAGGGCCATGAGGGGTATCGCAAGCTCGCAGGAGGCGAGAGAGGAAAAGAAAATGGAAGAGAGTGAGGCTGCAACAGAGAGAGAGAGAGAGAGAGAGAAGGGGGAAAAGAAAGAGGGGTGGTTGTGAGGTTGGTGCTTAGGGCCGCGACGCGAGCAGTCTCAAACACCTACCTGCGAGTGGATAGCTCTGTCCCCTTCAGGCTCGCGCTTGCTTCTGAAGTAAAAAGGGGGGATAGGGCGACACGGATCCTACACGAGTCCCTGGGGAGGGCAGGGCCTCGCTCTGCACCTGCTCTCTTCGCGTGCCCTCAGTAGGTTCCTGCAGGCCATTGCCAAGCAGCATGTTTTCAATTTCAATAAGCAAGTGAGCTGGGAAGGAGGGGGGACACGAAGGCGACGCCGCGGGGGGAGGAAGGCGACGCCACATACCACCAACCAGGTGGTCGCGTACCACTAGTATTATGCGTACTACTGGTGGAAAAGCCCTGTCCTAGATAACTAATTTGTCAGGGCAAGTTTACATAAAAGCTTCCTGAACTCTTCTGGGATAGAACTCTTAGTCAGGTATTTAGTATAGTATGTTTTGCCAAAACACATTTTATTACTAGCATACTATAGACTTGCTCTTCTGTCCGTAGACTACCCCTGGACTGCATAGTAGCTTGTTTCTCTGAAATAAAATATGAATGAGTACAAAACTGCAACACAAGCAAAAGAAAACTTTCATAATCTTTGTGAAAGAATAATGCAAGCTGTGATATTCCTTTAATTTATATGATATATAATCTGTTCCATTCTTCTGGTATTTGTGGATCCCCTTGCATTTCAGGCATAGATTAAATGTAAAACTTCTGTAGGTAAATGAAGATTTAGAGAACTGATTTCAAAGAGCAGTTATATCATTGGAAAATGTACTATGTGAAGCAAACTACTGTTTAGCAGTTTTTGTATGCATCTGCAAAATAGAAGACTGTGGATGTCTTAGGAATAGAACATATTCTTTTAAAATAAATGTTTTGGGTGTATTTTAAGAACAATATTTCTTCCTTTGATTTTATTCTGACTTCCAGGCCTGTTGAATACTAATTTAATGAAATAACTTTTTATTAGCACCCTAATACTGGTATTTTGGAGTATTTCATTGCTTTGTTTATTTGAGATTGCATCAGCAAAATACTTTGGTCTTGCAGTGAACCAATAATTTGATTTTAATAGCATTTTCAAGTTTATGACACTTTGAAGAGTTATGAATCAGCAATGAAATATTGTAAACCATTTAACCTCCTATGTGCTGGCTAGCCAACCACAATTAAGCACGTTTAAATTCTATTAATTTCAATGGTATAGTTGATTCTGTCTGCCAGCCTGGGTCCCTCCTTCTTCCCTTCCTTTCTAAAATCAACTGGATTAAATTATTCATTCTGAATCTAGATAATTTTAAATAGTTTCATGAAGGAATTATGTGAATATAGGAGATTGAGAATTTTGTGTGTTTGTCTGCCCGACCTACAGCTACAATGAGGCCTGCCTTCCTTCCTTCCTTCCTTCCTTCCTTCCTTCCTTCCTTCCTTCCTTCCTTCCTTCCTTCCTTCCATCCTTCCTTCCCTCCCTCCCTCCCTCCCTCCCTCCCTCTCAAAGAAATTGAAATAGTAACAGACTTTATTTTCTTAGGCAAAAAAAGAGGATTGTAGTCATGAAATACAGAGAAAACTAATATGTCATGGAAAGATTATGATAAACCGAAACACAATATTAAAATGTACATATGTACCACTGACAAAGATATGTATTTTCAAAGCCATGGCTTTCCCAGGTGCAATTTATGGTTGTGAAAGATGGACTGAATGAAAAGAAGAAAAGATGTCTTTGAAATGCAATTTATGGTTGTGAAAGATGGACTGAATGAAAAGAAAAAAAAGATGTCTTTGAAGTTGAAAACACTGAATAGTGGGATGAAGAAATAAATACATACAATATTGTGTAAATCAGGCATGTCAAACATGACATCGCATGACATATCATGACTTTCCCCCCCATTGCCAGCAATGGGGTGGGCACGGTTTCAGTATGATGCAGTTTGACATGCTTGGTGTAAATCAAGATTGTGCACTAGAAGGACTAATAAAGAAGCTTAAAATTTGAACACATAATGTGAAGACAAGAGTAATTGGATGTATGTCAACTATGTTACTTGACAAAATAGAAAGAACTCAAAGAAGAAACTGACAGAAAAAAGGCTGGTTAAACATTATCCCTGATTACACGAACATGAGGGTACAGACTGGAGATATCACATAGATCAGCGGTTCTCAACCTATGGGTCGCGACCCCATTTGGGGTCAATCGACCATTTCTCGGGGGTCGCCAAACAAGGCGATCCGCCATTTTCCCCCCTCAGGGGCGCTGCCGCGCATGCGCGCTGCGCATGGGGGCACCGCCATGCATGCGCACCGCCGATGGGGGTACCGCCGTGCATGGGGGCGCCGCCATGCATGGGGGCGCCGCCGCGCATGGGGCGCCGCGCCGCACATGCGCGGCACGTTTGTGTGACGCGGGTCGCCGTCACACAAACGTTGAGAACCACTGACATAGATAATACATTGTTGCCAAGGTTGTAGTAACTTTCAAGAACTTTTGAAAATTCATCCTATTCAGACATAGTGGGAACCAGATCTTTCAGATTTTCAGTCTAAATTTAAGATCCCTCCATTTAGTTTTGAGTTGAATTTGCATAATTTCATTTAATATGTCACTGTTCTTAACATTCTATTCCTGTTCAGGTAATTTACTTGAGAATTACTTTAGGACATACAGTATTTTGTTTCCTTATGTGTCCTATCATCCAGTGTACACAAAGATCAGGTGGGGAGGTAGATCAGGCAAGGAGATGAACTATTAGTAGGGTTGATCAAAAGTAAATTCCAGTATTGCAGATACCAACCTGAGATTTTAGTTTATACTTCAGGACCAAGGAGAGCAACCTTGCAGTATTAACCCAAAAGTGCTTTTTCAAAAGACAATTGGACTTCCTTTGTTTTTTTCCTTGAAGGTGAGGAAGCTTCTTCAGTTCTGACTCAGTCAGCCAGAACTGAAAAAGCTTCTTGGATGAGAAGCAAAATGTCTTCAAGGGAAAAAAAACAAGGAAAGTCCAATTGCCTTTTGAAAAAGTACCTTTGGGACAACCATGATCTAGATCAGGGCTTTTCAACTGGTGGTACGCGTACCACCTGTGGTACATTAACACATGGCAGGTGGTATGCGTCCCTGTCCAGCCAAGTGTAGTGAGGGAGGGAACGCGCCAGTGCAGTGCAGGATTTACTGTGAGAGAGTCCACCAGAGCTGCATAGTGGCTGGGGCAAGGCAAAGGCCCCAGGCTCACTTCTGGCTCATCCAGATGAGAAAGGAGGAGGAAGGGGGGAGGAGACAGGAGAGGCTATAAGAGGCAGTTTAGGCAGGAGAGGGAGAGAGAGAAAAAGAGGTAGCCTTGGGAGGAGGTGGAGTCAGCTGTAGCTGCACCAAAGGGAAAGAAAAAGGAGGAGGCTGGGGGGAGAGGAGAGGAGATCAAGCAGGCTGGCCATGAGCTGATCTACAATTTCTGTGGCAGCCACCTGTGCTGGCAGCAACAAAGAGGCAATAAACGCAGCGGGGGAGGGGTCACCCTCCCTGAGGAATGAAGAAAGGCAGCAATGAAGAAAGGCAGCATCAGCTGGAGGGGAGGGAGGGAGGGAGGGAGATGGAGAGTGGAAGGATTCTTATATGCTTTTGTGACTTTGAAGTTCTGGGATTTGTGCAATGTGGGCTTTGTGTTTTTAAGGAGTGTTTGGCAGTTTCTATTTGGCTGATGTCTGATGTCTGGTGTTAGCTTCTATTGCTCTGCTATTGTTATTGTAAGTTTTGCTGCAAGGGATTTTGAAGTATTTTTCTCCTGAATGGATTTTGCCTGTAGCATTCCTTTACTTATGAATGGAGCCATTTGGGGAGGTTGCCTTAGCCGGCAGCCAAAATTTACTACATTTTTTTTCTTCCTTAAGTGCCAGCTGCCGGCTCCTTAACTTTCCTTTCTAGCCAGTAGCTAATTCCTAAAGGGAATGCACCTTTTTAAGCTAGTTCCCTCAGCGGCTTTTCTGTCTCTGTAGGCTTTTCCTTGTTTGATAAATATATGGAAGAGAGAAAATATGGGTTGGAAAAGGGGATCACATGACTCTGGGACACTGTGACCATCATAAATACGAATCAGTTGCCAAGCATCCAAATATAAATCACATGACCCTGGGCATGCTGCAATGGTCATAAGTGTGAAAAATGGTCATAAGTTATTTCAGTGCAATTGCAACTTGAACAGGTGTTTTTTGGGGGGGGGAGGGTCATCAAGTTTTTGACATCTTGCTAGATGGTACTCGAATGTTGCCATATCTTAAAAGTGGGACAATCTGTGAAAAACCCTGATCTAGATGACTGAGAATCTCCATAGACATATTGCAGTATTAAGTACAGCCAAATTACCCTACTCTTTCTTGCTAAACAAAAATCTTTCTGGAAGCCTCAACTTTCAACTACTTCTTTGGACTGCTGGGGTTTGAGCCAGAACTTATTTCAGTAATATCTGTTTTTTTCTTGTAAGGAGGAAGGAAGATAGATCAAAGAGGAGTATGTTGCACAATACTTCTCAATCATTCCCTATTTAGATGAAGAGTCAGTGAATTTTTCTCTAAATCAATGGTCGATGGCAGCTTACCGAAAGTGCATGAGAAGTGGGATCCGCAGTGATGATAGGAACTCAGAGGTAAGGACTAGTTTTGATGCCTGTAACTGAAAGCTTATCTTTTTCAGAACTGTCAGGCCTGATCCATTACATTGTTTTACATAGTGGCATACTTCATATTTATAGTAATTTCGTTCAGCTAATTAATACAAGTACGAATGAGGGAAGGAGTGGTAGTAAATAAGTAAATGAATGAGCAGCTTAAATATTTTCCTGGGTTTGTATTTTAAAAGATTATAGAATTGTTTTTTCAATTTAGACAGGAATTAATCACATTGCTATTTTGAAAAGGATGTAAAAGGTAATAGATCAGAGTAGGATCCAGTATAACTCTATTAATTGGCTGAGTCTTATATTCTCAGGGTCCCCATTTTTGATCCATCCATCTTTCCCCACCATATAATACATGTTGGAACATTACAAAGTAAACCTATCAAACTTTCTTAGGCTGCGGGATGGAATTGGAGAGAGTTAGGACCACTTTAGATTTCAAACTGTCTTTTGAAGATTTACTCCTGTGTACTAAAGTAAATTGGCTGAAGGCAAGAGTTTAATTTCATAGTATTGGAAACAGAGAGTTGACAGATGTGTCCTGTATTACAGTGATTGTTTATTGGGAATATATTACTCCCTAGCTCAGGGGTAGGCAACCTCGGCTCTTTTATGACTCATGGACTTCAATTCCCAGAATTCCTGAGTCAGCTATGCTGACTCAGGAATTCTGGGAGTTGAAGTCCATGAAAGAGCCAAGGTTGCCTACCCCTGCTAATATATCATAAAGCACAGTCATGGAATCTATGAAAACAACTAGAAAATCTAACCAAATAGCACACTATTTAAGGCCCAGTCTGCATTTACACAAAGCAGTAAATACTGAAGCCATCTAATTTTTCTACTATGATATAGATATTGATTAGAAGCGTTATCTGTAATAATATGTCCACTGTTGGATAAAAAGATTTTATTTAATGTACTGTATATATGCCCTGCTGCTTCCACATAAAGCCAGGAATAGGAGAATGTACGGACCTGTACTACAGGTTAAATGCAAATGGTGTGTCTCACAATGAGGATTGCTCATCTGTTTGCAAGAGTATGCTTTTCACAATAACCCTACCCAGGCTTGAACTTTCTTGAGAAGGAAGAGGACAGTAAGCTCTCATCTTACAAGTTCCAATTTTAAAGGTCAGTAAGAGTTCATATATCTGTTTTGCCATAATATCTGATTACTGGTAAATAATAAGAAATAGAAAAAAATAACAGGGTGGAAGCACCATTAAATTGATGCTTAGTCTTTTTAATGCAGGGTTTTCCTCAAGGAGACATCTATTCTTCAAATGTCTCCACTGGGTCTATATCAACTTTGCTTGATGCTACATTACATTGCACTAATTCCTCTTCCATTTCTAGTGCTTTCTGAGCTCCTGGTGGTGATATCATAAGAGCCTGAGTATGTGCAATTAACTTATTTTGCTTTTCATTTGATGAAGTTATCATTTAAACAAATGGGAGAATCTATAGTATTTGTTTACTTCTCCACACTCAAACACACATTTCTAACCATCATTATGGGTTACATCTAAGTAAAATAGTCTCAGAACATAAAATTAATGTTCTGATAGGACATCTGAAATAATTTGTTTGTTTATAATATGCATATACTGCTGACTCCACAAGAACTCCTTGAGGTTAAAAATGTTTCATAAATTCCGGGGAAAAATACATGAGAATAAATCACATTGTCCACTCCAGGGCCCACAGTATAGCAACATGCTAGATATTAAAAATCTATAATTGAGTTCTGTCTGAACTACACCCTTAAATCCCATCAAAGCGGATGCTAAAAACTGTTGACACAGCTCCCTCACCTCTTTTATTAATTTGCTTATGTCTATATTTCACAAATTTCATTATGAGTCATCTTCTGGTGAGAAAATTAGGGATGTAGGCTAAAGTAGGTACATCACATTTAAAAAAAATAAGTCCAAAGCTGAACCCAGTCCATATGCATGTTGTGACCCCATTTTTCATCCTTCTCTCTCCCATTATAAAATATTAAGTGCAGCTGTGATTATTGAAAGGTGCCCAGACCAATTTTAATTGATCCTGTTGCTGAGGCTATTATTTTCTGATTGATTTAAACCAAAACTTTTAAAACCAACATATAAGTACTATTGAAAAGACCCAAGGTCAAATATTCTATAGGTTCAACTCTATTGCTTCAGTCTTTACATCTGGTAAATATCCACTCTCGGCAGATATTGTATGTAATGTAAATCCTTCATTCTTACTTTTCTTTCTTTCCTTGCCTCTGTTCTGTTTTCTAGGACTTGGCTCTCTTTGTATGGAAGATTATTACAAGTCAGGTCACACAGTCCTTTTTTCACCCCTTCTGTGCTGTTTGCTCCTGAATCAATCTCTTCCACTTCAAGAGGTTTAATGGGTGCACAGAACCCACATATTGTCCTTGCTTGACTGACCCTGTGATCGTGTGGTTGCTACCATATAGGGACAATCAGTCCCAGAGCAAATATCAGGTGGAATTTACTTATGATCTTCTCAGTGTATATGCAGCCAGAGTAATTATCTAAAATTTCACATGACTGAGTACATAATTCTCCAGCACTGGAGATGGATAATCCACGCAGTGGGTTGAGACTGTATTCCTGGCCAATCAGATCAGTCAGCCAAAGTTGCCACGCCCCGTCTTGGACCATGATCCTCCAGTCTTGACTGATCTTGCCATGAAGAGACATCTACAACTTTTGGCTCCTGGGCAGGTATAGTTCCTGTCCATTAGGGGGGATTTTTTCTAGTAGCTGAAATTGCTTAGTTTAAAAGTTAATTAGAGATAATTTAATTCAATTTAATTGACCACTCAAAAATTTCCTTGCTAAATTGTAAAACTCAGGAAGTCAGATTCCTACAGGGGAAACCACCCCCACTTAAAAGGGGGAAATCCCTAACTCCCCTCCCTAACCAACCCCAGCCACCTTCCAGCAGCCAGCAGCCGCCTTAAACAAACGGGGAGGCTCGGGCAACCCCTCGCGTTTAAAACAAAAAAAAAAAAAAGACAGAAAGGCAAGCAGTTAGCGAGGGAAGCGGAGGACAAAGGGGACGCATGCTGGGAGGGAGATTGATTAAGGGAAACAGCTGGCGTGCGAAGGAGCAGTCTTTTCACTCCAGGCTGCTCAGGAGTTTTTAAACGAGGCGCCATTGTCTGCACAGCTGGAAGCACGCGCAGCTCTTTGTTACAACCGCACGTGGCATAGGCAGCCTTGTTAACACATGCGCAGTAGTTTCCTGGCAGTGGCGGCCATATTTTTTGTCCAAACAGGGGAGTTAAAGTTCCTTAAGAAAGCTAGGTTCAGCCGCTGGAGTGAATAATAGGCAAGCAGTACTGGGGTACTAAAGCATCTATTAGTCATTCAGAGACATTCAAATCAGACACATAGCTACTGGTTCCAGGACTTGGTGTCTTCTACCTAAAGTAAATAAGAACCTTTCATAACTAACTGTGTTTAGTTGCCTTTGGCTCCTTCCAGACTTCGGGTCCCCCATTAGTGGCCCGTACGCCTCTGGATTTAGTGGTGGGTTCCAGGCATCCCCAGTCGCGTGCCTGTCCTTACCCACCATAGTCAAGCCGGGTTCCAGGCATTCCCATTAGCGTGCCTGTTCTTATCCGTGCACAGTGACTAACTCTGACAATTTGGCAGAGTCTGCTCCTGAGTTCCAGACGCCCCCAGTAGTGCGCCTGTCCTTACTCAAAGTTGGAGCTCTCCTACTACCTGGGTCCCCCCTATCGCGGCCCAGCGTTAGTGGAGAATGGAGGAAGCAATCATTCCCTCCACTGGAGCCCCGCCTTCATCCTCTGGAGCACCTGCTTCAGAGGATTCGGAATCCTCTGCAGCCCCTAGAAAGGCTGCAAGGAAGTCATCAAAGAAGGCTGACAAACAGGCAATCAGAAGACACCAAGCCCTAGAAAAAGAGTTCGACAGAGCCCAGAAAAGGGCCAGAATTGAAAATAGGCAGAATGGGGGAATAGGTTCTGATCTACCGCTGGGTCTCCCTTCATCCCCACGGGCCATTTGGTCATTAGGGAGCTCATCACAGTCCCAAACAGAGGGTGGGATAGGCGAATTCTCATCGCTCTCCCGATCCCCCTCCCCACGGAGGTTACAGGAAACCCCGAGGACCATGCTAACCACAGCACCTGCAGGGTCGCAGGCAATGGTCACTCCTCCTGCATTGACGGGGGATCTGCTAGCTACCCTAATAGCACAGGCAGTGGACCGTGCATTTGAGGCCAGGGCTCAAACTTCAAAAGCCAAGTCTCTAGGACTTAGAACGAGGCATCGGGAGGAAACGGAGGACCATCAGGACCTCTCCTCCGTCTCAGACTCGTCGGTCTCTGAGGAAGCTTACCTGGACCAGCCAGGTACGTCACAAGGGATTCAAATGTCTGAGGAGGAGGAGGACACCTCACCTCAAGGGCCGTCCTTCAGCGGCCTGTTTAACCCTTCTCTTTTTGTTACTATTCTGCGCAAGGCTGAGGCCACAGCCCATCTGGGGCATGGGACACCAGCGGAGCCTGTCACAGTTGACACGGAGGCTGAGCCGACGTTCGCCGAAAAGGTAACCACTCAACACCGCATACCATGCCCGACCATGTTCCTAAACACAATAAGGAAACAGTGGGCAGCGCCAACCTCCCTACCGCTTCCTAGCAATGCGGAGAGGAAGCTATTTAACGTAGCAAGGGAGCTAGAGGGAACATTGGAGGTGCCGGTGGTGGACGAACCCATAGGTCCCCTGATATCGGACACGGCCATATCAGGAGATTTTGCTGAGGCTCTTAAAGCCGAGGACCGAAAGAGTGAGTCCAACTACAGGAGAACGCACCAGGCAATAGCTTGGGCTACCAGGGCGTCTACCTCCGCGTCCTTTTTCACCAGAGCCACACTTTGTTGGCTCCGTGAGCTACAGGGCCGGGTTCCCATGGAAGATATACGCACTCATCAGGAACTCAGCAAAATGGTAGCGGCCACGGAATATGCCTCGGACGCAACACTGTTAGCGACCAAGTTTTCAGCCAAGGCAATGGCGGCAAACAACACGAGCAGGCGCATCCAAGTGGAAATTGGCTTCGGCTCCGTACCAAGGGGCAAAGCTGTTTGGTGAGGCACTAACGCCATACCTGACAGAGAACAAGGACAAGCGCAAGGTCCTTAAACACATGCTTAAAAGGCAGGACAAGAGACCCGGCTCCTGGGGAAGGAAACAATCCTTTCGTACGGAAGCCAGGGTCAACTACTTTCAAAATTCCCAACCCTTCCAAGCTAGACAGGATAGGGAAAGACAGGGGGACAGACAGAACACAAGACATAGGCAAACACAGGGAAGACGGCCCTTTCGGGGGAACAACCGCCCCTTCCGCCGTACCAGATGACTCCCGCCCAGACCTTCCCATAGGGGGCAGACTAGCAGGGTTTGCTCCCCAGTGGGAAGAGACCACCACGGACGTATGGGTCAGGAACACCATACGTCATGGTCTATATCTAGAATTTCTCTCAAAGCCCCCGAACCGCTTCCGCCCGTGCCCCTGTCCCACAAACCCAACAAAGAGAAGGCTCATGAACGAGGCCGTTCAGCACCTTCTAAACATACGGGCCGTAGAGCCGGTGCCTATGAACCAGAGAGACCAGGGGTTTTATTCTATCCTCTTCGTGGTCCCAAAACCCTCGGGGGGTTGGAGA
Organism: Crotalus tigris; assembly: GCF_016545835.1. Lineage (NCBI taxonomy): Eukaryota > Metazoa > Chordata > Lepidosauria > Squamata > Viperidae > Crotalus > Crotalus tigris. The sequence continues at coordinate 933,841 of NW_024100104.1, read as the reverse complement.
GCCGTTTTGGATTTGAAAAGGCTAAATTTCTACATAAAATACCGCAAATTCAAAATGCAGACACTACGCTCCATCCTTGGAAGCGTAAGGAAAGGGGATTTTCTGGCATCGATCGACCTCACGGAGGCATACTTGCACATCCCTATCTCTCTGGCTCACCGCCGCTTTCTACGGTTTGCCTACAGGGGGCACCATTTTCAATACAGGGCACTTCCATTCGGCCTGTCATCAGCGCCCAGGGTGTTCACCAAGATTCTGGCGGTTCTGGCAGCACAACTAAGAAACGTACCAGTCAGAGTCCAGTGCTACCTGGACGATATTCTAATCCAGTCATCGTCCGCCCAGCAGTCTCGGGCGGACCTAAAGTTAGTGATAAAAATGCTGCAGGACCACGGCTTCTCGGTGAACTTTCCAAAGAGCCATCTAACCCCAACTACGAGAATACTCCACCTGGGAGCGGTCATAGACACAAAGGAATGCAAGGTGTACCTATCACAGGAACGCCTCAGCAGCATAAAGAAAGCCGTAAAACAGGTAAGCCGCGGTCAGTCAGTGACGCTGGTCTGCCTCTCCCAGCTGCTAGGGAAGATGATATCGACCATAGCAATAGTTCCTTGGGCAAGGCTGCACTCAAGAGAACTGCAATGGTTCATGCTCCCGTTTCAGAGACAACAAATCAGTGCATCCCGGAAGAGGGTAGGCATACCTCTGAGAGTACGACACTCCCTCAGGTGGTGGCTATCTCCAGCTCTCCTCAGGGGGTCCCCCTTCAGGGAACCAGACAGAGTAGTAGTCACAACAGATGCGAGCTTATTCGGCTGGGGAGGCCACTTGGGGACCAAGTGGACACAGGGCCGCTGGTCAGCGGTGGATCTCCGACACAACATAAACTGGCTCGAGCTGCGGGCTATTCACCTAGCGTTAAGGCATTTTCACAGCAGCATAAAAGGCAGGCACGTACTGGTCCTGACGGACAACGTGACAGCCAAGGCCCACATAAACCGTCAGGGGGGCACACACTCTCGCTCGCTCTCGGCCGAGGCCCTCCTACTGGGGGCCTGGGCGGAACAAAATCTGGCCTCCATAAAGGCCGACCACATATCGGGGGAGGCAAACATCCAAGCAGATCTGTTGAGCAGATCAACAATAGATCACTCGGAGTGGCAACTACACCCGAGGATCTTCAGGGAGGTCTGTCACCGCTTCGGGCTTCCCCAGGTGGACCTTTTTGCCTCTCCTTCCAATGCCCACCTAACTCGCTTCTTCTCCCGATTCCCATCCAAGGGAGCAGAGCAGACGGACGCGTTACGGAGCCCATGGCCAAGGGGGCTCCTGTACGCGTTTCCACCCTTACCTCTCCTTCCGGCGGTAGTACGCAAGATTCTGCGGGAAAGGGCCGAGGTAATCCTTGTGGCCCCTTATTGGCCAAGGAGACCTTGGTTCGCAGACTTGAGGAGTCTCTCCCGCACGAATCCATGGCGGATTCCTCCGGAGAGGATCTCCCTCAAGCAGGGGGAGATCTCCCACCCAGAGCCACAATGGCTACAACTAGCCGTCTGGCTCTTGAACGGTCAATTTTAGCCAAGGGGGCTTGCTCACAGGGTGTAATTAGGGTCATACAGGCATCAAGGCGCCCCTCCACGAACCGTATCTACGAGGCCACGTGGAGAAGCTTCCAATCATGGTGCTCTAAACAGGAATTGTTACTCGAAGGGATCACAATTCCCAAGATCCTAGAATTTTTACTAGATGGCCTAGAGAGGGACCTCTCGCCAAACACACTGCGCAGGCAAATCGCCGCCCTCTCAACTATACTTTCTGCCAGCCCCGGTGAATCCTTGGGCAAGCATCCCTTAATACGATCCTTCCTCAAGGGGGCTGCAAACATCAGACCGCCAACCGTGCATAGGTATCCATCGTGGGAACTACCACGAGTACTACAAGCTCTTACCAGAGCGCCCTTCGAACCACTCAAAACATGTGACATTCGCTATCTGACCCATAAGGTAGCATTCTTGGTAGCCATCACGTCAGCTCGGCGGATATCCGAGTTAGCTTCTCTCTCAATGAGGAAGGACCTGTGCCATTTTCACAGGGACAAGGTAGTCCTAAGAATAGACCCTTCATTCATTCCAAAGGTCAACTCCCTTTTTCACAGATCACAGGAAATAGTCCTACCAGACTTCTGTCCAAACCCAGCTCATCCCCTGGAGCAACAATGGCACACCTTGGACGTACGCAGGGCACTAAGACATTACATTTCACGCACAGCGGAATTCCGACGCTCGGAAGCGCTTTTCATATCCTTCCACCCTGCTACTAGGGGCCGGAAGGTCTCGTCCTCTACCATCGGTAGGTGGATTAGGGCATGCATCACGGGGGCATACCAGGCGGAGTCCTTGCAAGTCCCCAAGCATATCACAGCCCATTCCACAAGGAGTGCTGCCACCTCAGCAGCATGGGCCATGCAGGCTTCTATTGAAGAGGTATGCAGGGCAGCCACTTGGGCCTCGCCCTCTCCATTCATTCGTCATTACAAAATCGACAGGTACTCCTCTGCAGAGGCCTCCTTCGGTAGGAGGGTTCTCCAGCAGGTGCTAGACCAAAGTTGCACACGGGACCAGTCTATTCCCCAACCCAAGGGACAATAGGCTTTGGTATGTCCCACTGCGTGGATTATCCATCTCCAGTGCTGGAGAAGGGGCGTTGACTTACCTGAACGCCTTTTCTCAGCACGGAGATGGATAATCCACACCCACCCTTATAGACTAGAATAATAGGGTATATTTAGTGGAGCCAAAACGTCTTACTGTCAGTCAATGGCTGCGCTCGAGTCAAGACTAAAGGATCATGGTCCAAGACGGGGCGTGGCAACTTTGGCTGACTGATCTGATTGGCCAGGAATACAGTCTCAACCCACTGCGTGGATTATCCATCTCCGTGCTGAGAAAAGGCGTTCAGGTAAGTCAACGCCCCTTCCATTTGCTCATATTCCATAGTGTTCTCATTCTAAATGTACTAATTTTTATTTACCATTTCTTCAATTATGATATAAGGAGGTCTCAAGCCCATTCCATTTTCCCATCTCTCTATTTTCTTTTTTAGTGCAGATGGTATACTTTATGAATCTTGTGCTGTCCCAGGTGTCTTTCCTTTGGGCCAAATCCTTCATATATTGTAATTATTTGATTATTTTGAGCCATCCAAAGTTGTTGGGTGTCAGAGGTATACAAGTTTAATAACTTATTATGGTCCATTGCACAGCAGGCAGATATTTAGACTGGATTTGGCATTTTTATCAGCTTATCAAGTCCTTCCCAAGGACCTGGGAAGGGCAGATGTTTTTGATTGATGATGTTAAAGATACCGCTGCAGGATATAAGCTGTTTCATATAAAGCTGCCTTTTGCAACTGACTGATGGTAATTTTGTCAATGCCAATGGTATTCAAGTGGTGCTCCAGTTGTTTTGGGATTGCACCCAAGGTGCCTGTTACTATTGCTACTATCTTTGCTTTCTTAGTCATCATTATTCTACTTCTATTTGCCATTCTTTGTATTTTGTGATTTTATATCTAATAAAATATAATAATTATAGTAATAATTACATCCTGCAATGGTACAGGTAATCATTGAGTTAAGACTGTAATGGAGCCTGCCCATCATGATCATAATTTGTGATAGTCATAAAATGGGTTGATCACATGTCTGACCCAATTTCACAAACCTTTTTTATGGCAGTTGTTAAGCAAATCCTCAATTAAACAAATACTGTGGTTGTTAAGCAATAACCAATGGTTCACTATGGTGCAGTTTTACTGAAAAATGAAAACAAATGGCAGTTTTCATAAAACCTTTGTAAAACATGTTGACATTAGAATGTTACACTACAAAGGCCATTAATGTGGCTTGGTTGCCAAGTGCCTGAAGTGACTCTCGCTGTGTGTGTAACCCTGACCCTATTGGCCTTTTGTACAGCCACGAAGACCTGGTTATGTGCCCAGATCTGTGCCTCCAATGTGTTAAGGATCCCATTTCTTGACTATATTAACATCTATGGCAATAGTTTTAGTTGGTGACCATATATATTTATACTGTAGTGTTTTATTTTACATTTTTATGATGAACATTGCCCAGAGTCACTGGCTGAAATAGGCAGCTATAGAAAACAAATAAGTATATTTTTCAGAATGTATTTGTTGTATCTTGTCTAATTCCTTGTTCTATGAGCTATGCATTAAACCTTTACAGTGTGAGGGGAATCTATAGCTGTATTAAGTAGACAATATTCCTCCTAATATTCAGGTTTTTAAATCTATTTTTTAAAAATGTCAACCCATTGTTCCTTGTCCTGCTCTTTGTTTTAGCAAAAAAGATCTGCCCTTCCTGCAAGCTTTTAGATATTTATAGACTATTATCATATCTTCCTTCAGTGTTCTGTTTTGCAAGCTAAAGATGTCCTGCTTCTTTAATCATACTTTATATGGATTGGCTTCTGAGCTCTTATTTCTGGTAGGTTTTCTCTGGACATTCTCCAGCTTCTCCCTCTTCATCTCTCTTTTAAACAATTCTGCCTAGAATGCTACAAGAGTACAATAGTATGATGTCCCTCGGCACTTTTGTTAATGTAGCCTAATATTGTTTTGGTTTTTTAGCTGCAGCATCACATTGCCTGTTTATCTTTAGCTGGTGGCCATGAACTCCTGGCTCAGAGATGGCAAATTAGTCTCCCAGAACTATAAACCTGGGGAGCTGCATTGCTACACAGAATCCAGGACCACAGGCAGGGATGCTGCCACATCACTATCCCCTATCATGTGTGCTGAAGATTTCTAAATATCCTTTTCGGCCTCTTGCTTCCCCCTAATGAGCAGCCATGCTTTTAATGCCCAACCATTTCCTACTTGACTCTGTGCCTGTGTCGCCCCACTTGATTTTGCTTAAAGTTCTCTTAATAAAATTTGCACATCTCTTGGCAAGCAAATGACCTTTTACCTCTGGGAAATACAGCCTATTCCTGTCTAAGGTTCCTTTATAGTCATAATCTAACATGCCCATGGCTATTATGGATGCAGAATGCAAAGTCTGGTGCCTTTGAGAGCTATGCTGAATGCTTCAGCTTGTGTTCAGTGGTGTGAAGTTGTGCTGGCAGTTCTTGCAGTGTTTTTCTTCAACTTTTCACAAGACTAACTGTACTATGAAAGTGGGAGAAAAACGGGTCGTTAAAAAAAAAGAGGACTTCCAGTTCCGGTTCGCGGTGACTCCGGTCGCTTCTAGAGACTTGTCTCCACACCGGCTGGGTTTTTCTTTGCCGGAAGACCCCTTATGGGTCGAAAGTCGCCCTGGAGGGGTGATCGCTGAGGAGGAGGCTCATGGCTCCAGCTGTTTCCTGAGGGCCGACGGAGCAAAAGATCGTCCTGTAAGATGGCTTATTACCCTGCTGCACCAGCCAAAAGTCACAGCAACATCTAAGCGTGAATAGACCCACCGCGGATAATCTGGGTGAGACCCCTTCTCCTCCTTTTTTCACCCTACTTTGTTCTTTTTTTGCCTGTAAAAGCTCTGTTGGAATCATTTCCCCTTCTTGAAAAAGCAGCTTTGGTATGTGTGGGAAGAAAGGCGCTGAATAAAAAGGTTAAAATAAAAAAATTTAAAGACTACACTTTATTCTTATCTACTTTGGGGTACAGAAAAAAACTTTTTTTAAGAGCTCTTCTATCATATTATACTGGAAGATTGTTTCTTTTTCCACCTTTTTCTCTAAAAGATAGAAAAAGGGGGAAAATGGTGTCTGGAAAAGATTTTTTAACCTATTGAGGACATCTAGTGGCGAAAAGTTAATATTGCAGCTGCTGGTTACTGTTTGGAGATGAGATGGGCTTGGCCTTCAAATTACTTTTGAAGAGAAAAGATAAGCGGATGCAGCTGTGGGAACTGTAGGGGTGGATATTGCTTTACTTTTATTAAAGCCTCTACTGAAAGAAAAGAAAAAAAGGGACTCTCTTCAATTATTATTAAAATGGAGAAACCTTATTCACAATTGAACTATAAACTTATATTAGAAAAGATCTACGAGGCTACTGAAGAAATATGTGCTACAATGAAAGAGACTTCTACAGAATTAAGAGTCAGAAGCCATATTCCAAACCTTCAAACTGACTTCCAGACAACATCTAACCATTCTATAAACCAAAACATACTAGAAGAGGATTTAATTGAGACTAAAGAGGAATTTATTTTACTCTACAAGCATTTCAGGATCAGAAAAATCAAAGACTGAGATTTGAGCCTTTAAAGCAACAAAGCTTTAAGGATAAGAGAAATAGACGCCCAATGCAGAGGACGGGATGCTTCTTACTGTCTCAAATGATACTATAAGCAACAAAGAGAGACTTATTGGCTGAAAGGGAAGCTTTGTTATGGAAACCTGCCTGATACAAAAAAAGGGCCAGAATAAGACTGAAAAGTTAAATTCAAAATTATATGTGATGGATCAAAGGCACTGTAGAATTATGGATTGATTTAAGGATTAAGATTTAGAGTTAGAAGTAAGAGAAAAATGGGTGATTATTAGAATATGTATTTTAAATAGATTAAGAATGTATTCTTTGGAATAATAGGTTTATTTGTATGAAAACTATTATGTAATGGAATGAAGAAAACTGAAGAGGCGTTTTAGATCTGGATTGATTTAATAACTTATTGAGTATGTTAAATTAGTAAGATGATGTTCTTGTCTAATAATATGGACGTTATTAGGTATGATAATTAACTGGATGAAATTTGAATTTGGTCCAATGGACTGAAATGATTTAAGGTTTGATATTATTTTGTTATTTTGTTATCTTAAAGAGATTGATTGATGGATGGATTATATATATATAGGATAGACTATTATTTTACTTTTATTAGGAGATATATTGTGTAGTGGAAGAAGAAATAAATGAGATTTGTGATAAAATTAAGGATTTAAGAGATTGAGATCTAGAATATATCTGGAAGGGATACCTGAATTGATAATCTGTTTCTTTAAAGTCAAATTTGATTATGCTAATTGTAAATTCACAAAGCTCTAAAACAGGTTTAGGATTTTTAGAAATTTAAATTAGAAATGGATTATCTTAAATGTATTAGGTTAATTGAGGGAAATAGAGAGGGAATATTTAATGTATTGATTTGAATTATTCATATATGGTTTTATTTCTGGATGTTTGATTACCCCAGCACCACGGTGTGTCTTAAGCACTTTGTTCTAAGAATCAAAAAACCAATAAAATTTGTTTAAACAAAAACAAAAACAGAGCATTGCTGATATTTTGTTCTGCCTTTGCTTGAAAAGCTAGATGGCTGAGGTTTGTCAGGCAATGAAGAGTGTTTTTCTGTGGACACATGTATGAGAAACTTAATCAACTGAAGTTTCACAAGAATGACAGTTTGCTTGCTAATCAATGGGTGAGACTGTCTGTCTGTACTGACACATCGTCTGTGTCTTCTTTATGCCAGACTTGACAAAAAAAAAAAAAAAGAAGCCATTCAGTTTGCAACTGGAAGCTAAACAAATGTTCTTTCCTTCAGAACACATAGACATTTTAATTTGTCTTAAATTTGTTGGCCAGAGAGCATAGGCATCCACAGAGGGGCAGAGCAAGGGAGACAAATGACAAAACAAAGCAATGCAAACCACACAACTTACATATTTGTAAGTTTGAAAGACCACCGCTTGCATCAGGATGTCCCAATGCACATTTCCCCATTTTTTCATCATTGTGGTTTGAACCATATTGCTGTACTAGAAGGACACTTCTTTCATAAAAAAATGCATTCTAGGGTTCCAGGCCACATGCTTAGTTATTCAGTAGTTAACATGTTGTGTTGTTATATGCATTAAGCCATAATTTGCTTAACAAACCATAATTGGTTGCTTTTGTATATTGTTGTAAGCCATACCATTGCTTGCAAGCCACAGTTTAGCAACACTAAATATCTCATACTATGGGTTCATGTGATGTATGAATCTAGCCTGACCTTTAGTAATGCCTTGTGACAACTGACTTTTCTTCCTCTGAATAGACAAATGTGACCCACAGTGAAATGTTGCAGCACAGAAAGCTATTTTTAGAGTTCCAGACAGTCTTATTAGTAAAATAAGATTTTGTATATTTAATGGGAGAAGGTTGTGACTTTCATACAGCTGAAATCCAGTTTCTCATTGCTTTAGGAGAGTATGCAAATAATTCAACCACTTCATAGATCATTTTCTATACCAAAGTACTTGGGGAAAAAATAAAAGTGGTCTCTCAAAATATCTGCTCTCAGAGGGCTTTTCTAAATAAATGCTATATATCCCTGAATTGTTCCAAGATTCTAGAAAATTGTCTCTATGGTTTTAGAAACAATTGTAAAGGAAATATGATGTCCGCATCTCAAAAAAATTAATATAAAATCAGAAATGGTTACCTTGGGCTGTTTCAGATTTCAACCTTTCCTAACAAAACCATACAAGAGCTCATGGAAACTGACAAAAACAGGTATTATGATGTCACAATACAAGCTCCTCCCTTTTATCCTCCATTTACATCATAGCACTGGATATATCTTTAGCAACTTTCCCACCTCGTACCCTCTTGGATATCTCTGCCTACAGCATCCTTCTTAGAAAGGGTGGTCATCCTAGCATTTAGTTTGTCTCTCAAGCAAACCCAGGAAAAAGAACATTTCTTACATTTTTTGATTTTAGTATACCGACTTTTCAATAAAGGCATTGCTGATAATAAGATTTTAACTATGAGATAAAGGCTGGATGACTGTTGTTCTTGCTTTCTATAGATAGGAAGACAGATTGCAAATCCACAAGCAAAGGCTCCAGAAATAACACTTTAAATAAAGAATTTGGTTGTGTGCCAGGAAAAGGCACTTGTGTTCTGTCACTGGTGCCTCATGTTAAATGGTGACAGGCGACATATTGTAGTGCAGCCGTTCGAACAGCAGTGGGAAGCTAATCAATGTGCTAGTGAAGTGGTTTAAAAGGAAGATTAGCAGGGTGAATGTTTTCCTTGCAGCCTTCCATGATAGAACATAAACATTGGTCTCTTTTATAAAACACTGTCTTGGAAGTTTTGATGTTCAGAACCAACAGAATGGATTTGCTGTGCAAATTGTTTAATTCTGCTGTTGAGAATTAGCCATCTTTTGTGTGTCATTTACGGTACTTTTATATTGTTAGAAGTTTGCTTTCTGCCATTGATCACATCACCTTTTTGTTGCTCTTGTTGCAGAACTTTTGTTCAACATTTCATTCCTCACTCCCCTTCCCTAAGCACAAGGTCTCACTTTTAGGTACTATCTTCTCTGGTACATATTCTCACCTCCCACACCCCTTGTAAGAACCGTTGCTTAGTTGCAGCAACATCAGTTGAAAGGGGCTGTTTCTTTCCTTAGGTGATGTTTTGTAGACGTTTTACGAGTATCATGCCAAAATACATTCATATTAATAAAAGTTTATGTTTTTCATTTGCAGGTTGTCGCTCTACCACCGCTAAAAATACTCTTTCTCATCACTTTTTAGAGTGAAAGTGGGATTGCATTTGCTGTGCTAGAGCAGAACTTGATTCAACCATTCTGCAGTTTTGTTTGTTGCCTGTTTTGTAATGCTGTAAGTCCTCTGAATGCAAATTCATTCAGTTGAAATTAGGTATACTGCCTAGAGTACAGTTCTAGGGGTCAGGCTACATGGTATTAACATTGATTATGAAGCATCAATCCTCTAGGTTTTATTTTCAAGCAAATGGTAAATTGATATTATTTATTGAAGGTTTGTAATACCAGCCAGCAACCCTCTTCCAAAAAAAGACTGTCTTAATGAAATCTCACAAAAGAATTTTAAAAAAAAGAAGGTACTTTTATGGAGAGAACTTTATCTCCCCCTTTAGAGTCCCTGTGTTTGCTGGGAAGGTTTAAAAAATATCAAGAGTAGGAATGAGATAATTTGATCTTAAATTTCAATTTAAAATATGTTTGATTCCTGTACTCATTCTGAGAAGAGAACGTAGGAAGTCTGATTCAATAGCTGCATTGAAATATTAGATTGACAGTTGATTTGCACTGTGCAAATTGGAGATAATGTTTTTAAAAAATAAGAATTTAAATATTTAAAAATAAATACTTTCCCTATGAAAGTGATTAGAATATGCTTGCAGATGAATGTCCAGATTTGCAATTAATTTTGGGACTTGGGGAATTTGAAAGAAGCAGTAAATTTGGATGTGGTAAATTAATTTGAGTTATGCTTTATAATAAACAAGAATTGTCTATATTAGTAAATGCCAATCTTCAAAGCTTGAAATAATCTTTTTAAAAGTCCTTTAAAGTCCTCCATGGCATGAGGCCAGGTTATTTGAGGGTCCAGTTCTCCTGGATTACATCTGCCTGTCCCACTAGATCTGGCAGACAGCATGTGCTTTGGGTCCTGTCTGCTAGGGATTTACACGTGGTGGGCCCCAGGAGGTTGGCATTGTCTGCTGTGGCTCCCTCCTTGTGAAACATTCTCCTCTCTCCCCCAAAGTGAGTTTAGCTCCATTGCTTTTAATATTTCATAGGTTCCTCAAGACCTGGGTATGTCATCGAGCCCAGGGGTCTCAGGGCACTGGGGCTATCTTAATGTCTCTAGCATTTAACTTACTGTCTCTTGTACCAGATGATTTTATTTTTAATAATGACTTTTTAAATAATTATTTTTATAAATTTATTATTTCGTTTTAAGCATTGTAACCACTTGGAATCACTTCATCTGAGAAAAGTGGACATATAAATTTACTAAAATATAATTTGTAATGGAAAATGGAAATTGCTTTGGTCACTACAGCATAAGGAGATGCATATACTGAATATACTTATATCTGAATATTGCATATCAGAGAGGGAAAGTAAACTGTTTTTTATGCTTCCCTACCTAATCCCCCATTCCTGCCTGTGGTGAGGCAAATCTGTTTGACGGAATGAATTATGCAGGCAACCAAACTGAGTTGAGCAATCTCATTGCAGGGGTGTATTAATTCAGACTCTTTCTTTAAAATTCATGCCTGCCCTACAAGTGTCATGTTAAAAACCTAGGAGCTGTAAAGCTCTCAAAGCTGAATTAACTTACCTCACCCATATCTGTTTATACATATTTACACCTGCACACACACCGAAAATTATATGTTGAGGAAAAGGCTAGGTGAGAACCTTTTGACATCTGACCAGCAGTGTTTTTAAATAGAGCATAGCCCTTAATTTGCATCTTTAATGCTGCAGCCCATTAACTGACTTACTACCTTCACTGTTCCATATGGTAACCAGACCATGATATTGTGTATGGAATTATAGTGATTCCTTATTCCAGTTTGATGGAAAATATGACTGTACAGGCATAATTGCAAGCAACTCTGTAGAAGATGCCATGTTGGAACTGTCTTTTTAGATAATCTGAAGGATTTATTAAATGGACTGTTAATGATAGAGCTGAGTGAGTTGTTATAGCCTTAAAAGTTAGATTAGGATCTGTTCAATAAATGAGAAAAACTTAAAATTAAAGTGGAATTTTGATTTTCCATCTCTCAAATGATGTAATTTAGTATTTACTGTTTGTTCCTTAAGAAACCCTATCTAAACTAAACACAATAACAGACAGTTCCAATTTCTCTTTCTATAAGGCTGCTCTTACTCCCAGTCCCAAAGGTGGTTTTTATTTCAAAAGGCAACTGGACTTTTTTTTTGGGGGGGGGGTTCCTTTGAAAGCATTTTGCTTCTCATTCAAGAAGCTTCTTCAGTTCTATCTGGGTGGGGGAATGGAAAGATTTATATTCTTTGTAGTCATCCAGTTGTTTTACTCCTTTTTTTAAAAAACTCCTAGACTCTTCACCTGCTTCTTCTCTTCCCATTTTCATTGATATGTCTTGACCAATAGCTGCTGAACTGGTGAAGTCCTTGCTCCTGTTGTGAAGGTCAGCCTCTTTCCTAAAAGGCTGCTGGCTTCTGTGTGTAAAAAGAATCAAGCACCCATTTCATAAGGATGTCAGCCACTAGTCACTGGTGGTTACCAAAAAAACACAGTGGAGGAGGCTCTCTTCTCTGCCTCTGTTAGTGTTGCTGCAACTATGATCTCCATTATTGCCTGCACATCTCTGTGACTATTATCATCTTATTACATATTCAACTGAAACAGTGCCGGGCAAAAGACATTGTAATGTTTGTGCCAGCATCCTCTCTGCTAAGTGAGGCCAATTCATTTTGCACTTCACACTCTTCCTTAAGCAATCCTGGTGGATGTGAAGGTTAAGTTGCATTACAAAGGATTGGTTCCTCCCAACCCCTTTTATCTGTCTATCTGAAAGGCATACTAATTGTGTGGTTGAGTGCTCTTTCCAACCTCATGGCTGTTTCCAAACAAGCACACCTTAATCAAGTGGTCACTTGAATGCTGTCAAGAGGCTGGCCTTTCAAGGATGCCCTTTGTTTAATTCCAGTTGTCTGATTAATTGGATGTTTGAGAGACAGTTAATTGATTGATGAACAATTAAAGAAGAGTTGGCTTCTCTCTTGAAATAAGATGCATTCAACAGTTAAGCCTTGAAGTTTGTCTCTTGGGGAAGTTCCTCAGCATTTAGTTATTACCTGGATCTGTTTTGGTCTGTAACCTTAGAAACATGCAATGCAAATACATTAGTGAAGCTTCTAAATAACCCCGACACAATGCACGTTGCTTCTTTGAAGCTGTCAGAATTGGTTAAATACAACAAGAAGAAAACCTGAGTAGAAGAGCTCCTGCACAAGCCATACAAGTTTTAAGTTCTTCTTGTAATTTAAAGAAGATGGGAGAATTTGTCATGAGATTGGCTTAGCATTCCCTTCATTGATGTTCTTGTTTTTCAGTTTTAATTAATTTAACCTTGGTTACTGAAATTCATCACTGTTAATTATCATCTCTGTAGCAATTACATGGGAAACAGTGAACATCCTTTTTTTAATGGAAATAATAACAACCTGACACAATAGGGGCATAATGAGAAAATAACAGAAAATAACAGTTGAAAAGGATATATCATTTAATGCAATGTACATTTTAGGTAATGTGGGAAGCATAAATAAGCTTTAAGTTACATCTTTTATGATTAGCAGATTATTTTTTTATACCATTGCAGATAAATATTGTAGAAATGAAATTCCATGATGCTTGAAGATGTTTCTGAAGCCTGCAATGCTGGCCCAAAGTTTACACATTGTTATAAAAACAAATAATCCTTGTTTCAGAAAAGGCGATAGAATTTCATGGACACCCAGGAATACCGCATGCTGTAGAGCAGGGGATCCCAACCTATGGGCTGTGGCCCACTACCGGGCTGTGGCCTGCTGGCCACCGGGTTGCAGGACAGGCTGACCAGTGTGAGCATGTATGTGTGTGTGTGTGCGCACACTCACTCCCGCTCAGACTAGCGCCGCCACTACACAAATGGGGCACCATGTGGCAAAACGGGGGGCTGCGTGAAAATAGTCAGCGCTAGCGCCCGCATGGCAAAAACAGGGCAGTGCTAGCAAATGTCATGTGGACGCTAGCACCACCTTTTTGTGTTGCATGTGCTTGTGGCCCCATTTGTGTGTGTGTCTGTTGGATGCACGCAAATAAAATGCTTACCCCTCCCTTTACTTCTGGTCCCCCAACCAAGAAAGTTTGGAGATCTCTGCTCTAGAGTAGATTATGATAACTCAAACACTATGCATGGCTCCTACCCTACTTGCCCCCACTTTTTGACCCCAGATTCCCAACCACAACCATGTTACTAAAATTCAGACTTGCTTCCATTCTTTTTTCTAGCAGCCAGTTAGAATAATTATGGGAAAGAGACACTGATTTTTGGCATGGTTTTTTTTTTTTTTTTTTAGTTTTGTGGTGTTCTAATTGTAACCAAAATTTAGCCCTAAGTTGAGGGTGAAAATTCATTCTCCAAGCTTGTGGCTTGGTTTCCAAATGTTTCATTATCAGGCTAGGTAACATCTTCAGCAGAGTTTAGGGGATATCAGTGTCAGTGTTCTTCTGTTTATAAGGGCTTCAGGTGTGCGTGTGTCAAGTAAGGGTCTTGTGATGGGTCAGGTGTGAGTCACCAGTGAGAATCTTGTGATGGGGAGGTTACATTAGGTTAGGATCATTGAGAGGTTAACTGCTGTGGGGAGGTAAGGGTCGGTGCTGTCCCTGATAGGCTTTGCGGTTGATCTGGATTCTGAGGGTTTCGTAGGCCGGTTGTAGGTCTATATGTTTGTTGATGGAATTGCTTCTGGAATGCTAGGCTTCATTTAGCCCTAAGTGTCAGCCTACAGCTCTGGAACTTAAGAATTAGGAGCACTATAGAGTGAGTTCCCTCTACACGGAACCATCTCAACCATAGAGCTATAATTAGATACCCAACATTTTCCAACTTCTATTAAAGTCTGTAGATATTTCCACTTGGTTTTCTCTTTTTGTATTTGTGCTTATACTTAGGTTTTGCTTGCTAACATTTTCAGAATAAAATTAGAGATGTGGCAGAGAAATATTCTGGACAGCATGGTAGATAATTTGTTTTCTCCATTGATTTCTTAAGCCTGAGGTCAGAGAGTACAAAAAATGTTGACAGTCAGCAGACCTTCCTTATGATTTTCTTTCTCCTTATTTTATGTATTTTTAATTCTAGGTGTTATCTACCATAATGGAATTTTCAGAGTATTTCAAGGGGAATAATTTTGGCATATTTTTTTTTGTTTCCTTTCATTTGATTCCCCATGGTTTGCTTGTTTTTCATTTCTTAGTAGACCTTTTGTATCCTGCAGCTATTAAATTTTTGTTCCATTTTCCAGCAATAAAAAAAAAATCACAATCACACTATAGCTTGTGCTTGGGAGCCTTTATCTTGATATATTCTTTACCAAAGTTTCATATCTGTAGCAGTATGTCATTTGACAAGATTTTCAGTAGATATGAAACCATTTAAAATATATGTAAGAAACCTTTCTCTTACCAGTTTTTTTTATATAACTTCTGACTTCTATGGGCCTTCTGCAATACCTACTAACCATAGACAGACTTGAGTGGATAATGTCACTGCCAGCTCATCCCTGTCCCAAAACAGAAAGAGTCTGCAAGCACATTTCCCTAGTTTACTTCAAGAGTAGAGTTTTCTGGCTCCTGCCAGTTTGCTCTCACCTGTGAAATTTCTCTGCTGTGCTTTCATTTATTTATTTATTTCCAAGTTTTTTATTAATTTTCCAACATTACATTTACATATTTGAAAAGTAGCATGGCGGTTGACCACAGTAATTCCATTATATTTAAATATCATCAGTACAAATCTCAAAATATTATAACTAATTCCCTCTCTTTCCCCCATAAAATCTACTGCCATATTCAGATCAATACAGTTCTTATTCTATCAATCAAACAAAAAATACCTTTTTAGTATTCATCTATAATCTTCAGTCTATACATATCTTAATTAATTTGACATTCCATCTTTAAGACAATAACCTAATAAGTTTTTCTTAACTTTAATTTCCCATTGATATTTAAATTTAACATTTAATCTTTATCATTTCTAGATTTTAAATGATCCCAATTTCTCAGTCTCCTATCTCATATTTAGGGCTAATAATTTTTTTCTTTTCTTCCTTCTACTTCCTTCCTTCCTTCCTTTCCAGAAAAAGAGAAAAAACCCATCAGCATTTGTACCACAAACCAATATACGAATTTAATTATTAGCATTCTTATTCTTATTTCAATATTTATATTTCTAGATTTTATAAAACCATTTTTTTAATCTCAAATCGTTACAATATCTTATATTCAGAATACATATTCTATCTTTCGTATCTTCGCTTTTAAATCATCAAAAAGATCTCCTTGTATTATTGTGGCTATTGTTTGATATTGATAAGGGCATTCAGTTGCTGTTTTCTTAAGAGGGCTAGCTGATTTAGCAGGTCATCTCTTTGTTTTTCCAATTCGATGCAGTTGTCCCGAAGTATTTATCTTCTCTTTCATCTGTTTTTCTTTTTTATCTTCAAATTCCTTCTGGTTTATAAGAAAAGTCATTTCCTTGTTCTCTATTATCAGTTTCTTTTTTTGTGTTTTCCACTGTCTGTATTTGTTGAGTATCTCTAAGTCTTCTGTCATAGCATTTGGTTGTTGTTTCACTTTCTCTATAGAATTCTGTATAGATTATTCTTTGGTTGAAGTCATAGTTTGAGTTTGAAGAGTTTGGATAATTGCTTTTAACTTATAAAGAATTTGTTCCTGTACTTCCTCTGTAGAAAAAATCCATTCCTGTTCTTCTTCCATTGTAGTGTATTAAACTAAAACAACAAGGTGCAATCAGAAAGTCCACCACATAAGGAGCTGAGCTGAGTTTCTTGCAGATGGTGCTTCAAGGTTACTTTATATCTTATCTATTTTCAAGGCTGTCAACAAGTCTCTCTTAAAGAATAGCAGGTTGCAGACTCAAATTTAGCCAGCAAATGCCATCTCAGAGTTAGTTAGATCTTTTCAGTTTTCTTTCCCCCCTCTATTTTAAGGGGGAGAAAAAGAATCCAAATCTTCAATAGAAGTTAGAGTAAAAATCAGAGAAGAAAAAAAAATAGAGAGTAGAAAGTTACAAGTCTTATAATCCACCAGTTTTAGAAAATAGAATTCCAATTAGGATCCCAGTATTTTTCCAACATTTTAAACTCCCGAGTGTTTGATAGCTGCTGTTTCTGGAGGGAGGGCTAAAATCCCCCTTCCCTCACCATAGGGGGAAAAGTATTTTAGCAACTTATGCAGGTAATTAAGTAATTAGGATGTAAGAGAGGCAGGTCTCACCCAATTCTTTCCATGCTGCTTTGAAGTTGCTAGATGTTAATGTGACTTCGGTTGTTAGCAACCTAGGGACGAGCCATATTTCTATGGCCGGTCCTTTCGTCCGCCAGTTTGGAGGGATTGCCAGCTCTAACAGGAGAGTTGCTGCTCTCCTGCAATCCAGCGAAAGCCCCTCCTTGCTGGTCGCCTCTTTGGGGCAATTTTCGGCCTTTTTCAGGGCCCCCCAGCGATGCAAAACTGAATGGGGGAGAGAGAGCAAATCTCCCAGCTGTCCATGGTGGCTGCGTGACGAAACCGGAAGTCCCTGCTGTGCTTTAATTTAATCTAGGCAATGTCTTGCTCTCCTATGGGCTGTGTCTAGAACTGCTAGCATGCTTTCCTCTCTGGTCAGAATAGGAGGTCTCAGGCATTACATAGGTTCCTTCTCTGTCTCTGATAAGCAATGCTCTTAATCACTAGTTCACTAAGTACCAACTAAGTACTAAGTATTTATTAGTGTTCTTAGGTCCAATACTACATTTATGTAAATTTTTCAGGATTGTGCAGTGCCAGTCAGGCTGCTGCAAGAAATAGCAGATGCTACACCTATACAAGGGCCAAAACACATTCTAAATATAGGTTTTAAAAAAATATCTACAGGTAGCACTGGCTTACCGACCACTTGTTCAGTGACTGTTCAAAGTCACAACAGTGCAGAATGAGTGGTACTCACAACCAGGCCTCAGAGTTTTGGCTGTCCCAGCATACCTGCTGTCATATGATTGTGATTCAGGCACTTGGCAACCAATTGCATTTGCACTCCTCTGGTCACACAATTTCCATTTGCAACCTTTCCTGTCAATTTCCCAAAAGCAAAGTCAATGGAGAAGTCAGCAGAGAAGGTAACAAGGCATTCTAGTAAATCCCTTATGGTCGTGATGACAAATCTTTTAGAGACCATGTGTCTAACCCCACCCCCTGCTTCACCCCCTACCTGCTCCCCACTCCACCCCCAGCCTGTCCGCATGATGGCCACGCCTTCCATCCATGCCCTGCAACATTATCTACATGTGACGGAGCATGAGGATGGAGTCTTATCCCTGCTGCCCGGCTGCCATGTTCTTGGCTGCGCTGCTCCACGCGGGCCAAGCCTGGGGGTGACTCTCCTCCAGGGGGCTGTTGGTGAGGAGGGGGCCATGGGGGAGGTGGGGCTGGAGCGACAGCACACATGCCCACAGAGAGGTCTTCAAGTGCTGCCTCTGGCACACATGCCATAGGTTCATCACCACTTACCTATGGTTTTCCTGTGCACTGTGCCACACCTTGTTCCCCTAGCCTTTCTGTGTTCACACAAACTGTACTCTCCCTTTCACTGTGATGTCTCGCTCACTCACACCCACCCACATAATGGTGATTTAGTGGGTTTATTAATATTCCCCAGCAGTTCCCTTCACCAAAAACCCAGAATTGTCCTAATTACGTCCTGCCAAAAGCAAACCAATGATAGTCCTCCGAGCAATAGACAAGGAGTCCTCAAGGCACTTGAAAGTTTCCCAAAGAAGATAAACCCACCAGGCAAAATTAAATCCACAACACAAGAGAGGTCACAAGGCACAATCCAAATCAAGGCATGGTGTCAGTCCAAAGCAAGGCAGCTAGGAAATGAACACATTGTTTCCAGTATCATCTCCATTTGTCTGCTATGCTAAATAGTCAGCTCTGGTGCAGCCCATTAAGAGGGGTGAAGATGCCTCCTCATAAGTAATCAGGCTGACCTTCACTGCTCCTGCCTTTTCTCTGCCCTATATGTTCTTGGATCAGGTGTAGCGGGCAGTTCCTCTTCCTCATCACTGACCAGCTGCAGCTGCATGTTTTCCCCACCTGAAATCTCAGGGCTGTCCTGCTGCACTGTGCTTCAGCCAAATCCCTGTCAGACAGCTGCTCCGAGCCATTGACCAACTCCTCTCCTGAGGTGCCTGGAACTGACATCTGGGGAAGTATCATCACATCTCAAGGTTCTTGTGCTCACCCCCACTTTTTTCCTCCTCCCCTTAACCTTCCTGTGTTCATGCAGCATCACCTTCCTAATTTACACACAGCCTGTACAAGGCCTCCCAAGACTGTTCCCTCTGCCTTGTGCCAGCCCTGCACTCCTTACCTAAGACTCCCACTACTTTCCATTTAATGAATCATGCATCTTGGGGTAATGGCAGCAACTGGGGCTTCCTGGATTGCTATCACTAAGCAATATAGTCATGTGATATTGCACTTCACAGCCGCATCGCTTAGCAATGGCAATCCTGGTCCCAATTGCCATTGTAACCCAAAGACTACCTGTACTTATTTACTTTTAATCTCAGACTATGTATTTGGGAAGTTGGCTGCTCAGAATAAGCTGTTTGGAGCAGCCTATAAGCCTGGTAAATCAATAATTTATGAAGCATGTACAGCCATACACCATATAAATATGATTGTGCTTTTACCTACCATCTTAAATTACCATCATCAGACTGATCTAGTTGAAGACAAAATCATAGCAATATAGCTACATCACCTCCTTTTAAAGACTTTTACTTGAGAATGTAGAATGCATTTATTTGGCATATAAATTAGGATTTATATTACAGTGTAGCCTATCCTTTCACATAATTGTCAGGTCAGAGGAGACTACTTTATATAGAATTACTAACAATAAATTGCATTGTATAATGTTTAAAGTATCATTCCCAATTGTAGCATAATTTAACAATGAATTATGCACTTTGCTTTCTGATGTCTCTCCAACAAGGTAATAGGCTTAACTGACTTTTCTGTTTCTAGATCATCTCATGTCCCAAGTTGATTTCATGTCGATAAGAATTAAACTGGATGTGAGCAAAAATTCAATATATGTTCATATATTTTCAAAACATACTATACATTCTGTGGTATTTGTTAAAGAATTTCACTCAAAATGTATGTCTTATTCTTTTTTTTAACTACAAGGATAGTGAAGTTTGAGGAATGAGTTATGCATCTTCTGGGCATATGTATCTTTTAGCAAAAATGACCTTCATGAAGATGTGGCGAGGTGATGTAATTTGTTGTGGAGTGATATCCACGATGACAGCTGTAGTTCATATATTTCAGTACAGAAGCATATGGATTTAAATGATTTGGGAAAAGATAGCGCTTTTGGAAGAATAACAGTTATCCTTTTACTCTCACACCATAGTACCTCCCTTAGTATCTTTTTATTTTTTAAAAAAAAAAGATTTCTCAGTATTGAGACAAACTTCTCTAAATGCCAGGGATGGACTTAAATTCCCACCATTCCTAAAACAGCTGGGCACTTGAGGTTTATTATATCAGGTTAGCATGAGGCTGTAAAAAGATAATATTTTGTCAGCTTCTGTATGATTTGAAGCATAAGAAATATCACTATTGCATTCTGTTTATTTTAATGGAGCCTACATTTTATACACTTACACATACATACCAACAGGTGTCCACTGCCGTGTTCATGAATGAGCTATGCGCTTTTAATAGACTGTTGGACTCCTGCCTCATTCTTCCTATTAGTACATGTGGCTACCAACCTGAAGGAGAATCTTCTTTTTATAAACAGAATCTCAGGTCTTAGATGACTGCTAATTTGTAATTGAAAAGTACTCCAAAAATTTAAAATCTGAGCAATTGAACTATTGGCCTTAAGCATATTTATAGATTATATACTATATTATAAAATATGTGACTAAATAAGGAAAAGTTGTCAGACAGAAGGTGAATATAAATATGTATTTTTAAAAGAAAAACTAACTGTATAGTGGATCATGCTGAAATCCAAAGCAATTGGTTTTCAAAACTGCTGAGCCACAACTTAAGGGAACTGAAAGGACTATTCTTGAAATTGTACACTTGAGACCTGGATGCAAAACCGCTATTGTAATAAGATCTAATTATTCATTCTCCTGCATCCCTTAACTGAAGTAGTATGGCCCTTTGTGGTTCACCCAGATTTCCCAAGTTTCTTTCTACTGCTCATATTCAAAGCTCCCCTCCATGCTTAACTTGCTTGATAAAATACACGTAATTTCTTTTTCTCATTACATCATTTATTTCAGTAAAAGTTGCTAGGCTACAGATTTAAGTACTGGAAGCAGTGTGGCATATTATTTCTCTGCCACTTTTACAACCTCAAGGGATGTTGTGTTTGGGGTCAAGTCAGACAAAAAAGAATTATTTGTTTGTATTCACTAAGGAGTAAGTGAGTACAAGAAACAAAAAATCTGTAGGCCATTAATAAGCATCAATTTTCCAGGTAAATTTACTACTGGATAGAAACTTTAAGTTCTTACATATTTTAGAGGAATACAACATTTAAAAGGATAGTATAGTAAGAACATTCCCAAGTTTTTCAACTTCAATTAATTATGTAGTTTGTAACAATTTCAATGACATGTATGTTTATGTTTACATGTGATCTGTCATTCTGTGGTTTATATGTTTAAAAGTAATGTGGTTGCTGGTGAGCCTCTCTCATGTGCACTTGCTGTGTTTGTAATATTGTTGCATCTTCATTTGCTACTGTTTTGAATTTTATTTCTTTTGGCTGGACATTTTTAGAACACACTTATATCCTTTGCTTTTGCCATGTGAGCTGTGCAGGGTTGACAAAAGACTCTTTTGCTTCACAAGTTGGGCTTTCAGCAGTGCCTTCCTTTGCTTTTAATGTTTCCAAGTGGTATGAATCAGAAACTGTCCAATGTTTTCATTGGATAATGAACAATGCCAACAGTTTGCTACTTACTGAAAGCAGGAATTCATGGTGTCATTTTATCCATTGTCCCTTGTATTTAGAAGCTATCTGCACTAGAAATGCCTAGTTGGTAAAATGAATATGTAGCGCAAGCAGTTAATCCAGGAGGTCTGGGGCTGGCCCAATTCAGTTTGTTTCTTCTGGTAGGTGTGAGTGCCTAAAAAAGCACAAGGTAACACAATACATGCAGTATCTATGAGTTTTATCCCACAACTGGGTGCTAAAGCTCAGTACATCATTAAGTCTGCTTACTCAGCTATTTTAGTGCTCATTGCAGCCTTCCAATTATACTTTCAGCAAAGGTATTAAAGAAATAAGATATACAAAAAGGTGCACGCATTTATTTAATATATCTTATTATGATGCTGCATCTAGCCATATAGAAAAACAAAGCGAATGCTAAACAATTACACTTGGTCTCAGCAATTGGTGCTTTGTTTCTTTCTGATGTCCATGATTTTACTTAATGCTGCCTTATGAAGGGGGTTGGCAAACTAACTATTCTACTTAATTCTGTTGCTGATATTGTCCATGACAAACTTCTTTCTGTTGCACTAGGTTGAATGTGTCTATTACAAGGATAGTTTTCCCTTCTGCTCATTGCTGAGGATATTTTCTTCTACCCGGCTCCTGACGTTCCTCCAAACCCTTGTATAAATTGGAGTGGGGAGGGACACCTGGATTGAGCTATGTTGGATTTCTCCATATGGTACATTTCGATTCCTTCTTTTATGATCATTTTTTATTTTTTTGTTTATCTGACATAGCTTGGTTTTATTTTTAATTATTGAGTTTCCCAGAATCACACTTGAGTTAGGTGCCTTAGAATTCTAACTTATAAATAACTATACATAAGTGTTTGTTTTGAGAATAAAGCTGAGGAAAATAAGGTGGAGGAAAATAAATTAAATGATTATAACCACAATTAATGAATTCATACTCAATCATTCAAATGAAGAAAGTTATTCCAAATGAATAGATAGTGTCAATTGCTTCTATTCCAGAAATGCCTTTCTATGCTGTCAGCACGTGGCTGAATATTACTTCCAATTCCTCTGGCACTATAAGGGCTACTGTTGCTGGGGCAGTCTGCTTTCTTTACTGTCATCTCCTCTCTGCATAGCAGAGATAGCATGTTAAAAAAAAATAGCAACAACTGTCAAATGGCAGTTGTCAGGAAGAAATCAGAAATAAATGTATTGTTCTGTGTACATAACAAACCATGACTTGCAGAGCACAGATAACTTATTCATCTCTCACATGGTGTTAGTGAGGAGTACAGTAGATAAGTGGACAAGAAGATGTGTGGCAGTGACTTGGATCTAGTTATCACTAAAGTCATGAATCTGTACCCAGGTTATGTCAGGGGCTGGGGGAAGGGCACGATCATATATTTCACAGTATGAAACATTGGTTTAAAATTCTCTCCACAAAGAAAATTAACATGACTCAAAGATAGCAACACTAGAACCCTTCTCCCTGACATTCAGTTTTCTGTACTGCTTGCTGGGAGTGGGGGGTTGTAGGAGAAGGAAGCCCAGGAGACATTACACTGAATGCATCTACTTCTGTCTGCTTACAAATAGGAAATGCATAAGAAATCAATATATCCTGTATTCCCCAATCATAGGTATAATTTTTCAGAGTTGAGAAGTCATACAGTAGCTGAATTACAAGTTGAGGGAATGTGTAAGGAGTGATTCAATACATGTGTGATGTTGAATTGCTACTTTGGACTATAATCAGTATGGAGACAGGCAGAGGAAAGAAAGAGTAGGAAGCAAGAATTTGTCTTGGCAATTGTCACTTTCTTTTAAGTTTCATTCTTAATTGTATGCTTTGATTTTTGTACAAGGGAATTATTTGGCTTAAACAAATCTCAGTAATATAGTCCTTTAAACTTGCTTATCTTTTACATCACAACAGCTGAACTTATGTAGCACAAAATTAATTCCTGAAAGTAGATTATCACATTAGCCTTCTTCAACTTGTGAAACTCTTATGTATTGGGATCACAACTTTCACAATTTCCAGGTAGGACAAAAGTTGCAGTCCCGGTTTGCAATGCTAATAAACCAGGGAGATGGTTGGCTTATCAATTAAGAAAGAAACAGAGACAGAGAATTATAGACAAAATAAATTATAATGGTAAATTAGTTTATCAGAAGGAGTTGATTAAGAAATCTTTTTTAGATTATTATCAAAAATTATATAAGAGTACTAATGTACAAACTTTAGATATAAATAATTATTTAAGTGAGGCCAACTTCCCTAAATTAACAGAAGATCAGAAACAAGAAATTAATGGTTTAATCACCAATGAGGAAAACCATCCCGAAGAAAAAGAAATGCAAGAAAGCAAAATGGCTGTCTGAGGAAGCTTTGCAAATAGCTGAGGAAAGAAGGGAAGCGAAAGGCAAAGGAGAAAGAGAAAGATACACCCAATTGAATACAGAATTCCAGAGAATAGCTAGAAGAGATAAGAATACCTTCTTAAATGAACAGTGCAAAGAAATAGAAGAAAACAACAGAATAGGGAGGACCAGAGATCTCTTCAAGAAAATTGGAGATATGAAGGGAACGTTTCATGCAAAGATGGGCATGATAAAGGACCAAAATGGCAGAGACCTAACAGAGGCAGAAGAGATTAAGAAGAGATGGCAAAACTACACAGAAGAACTATACAAGAATGAGCTTAACATCCCAGATAACCACAATGAGATGGTCACTGACCTCGAACCAGACATCCTAGAATGTGAAGTGAAATGGGCCTTAGAAAATCTGAGCAACAACAAGCTAGTGGAGGTGACAGTATTCCAGCTGAGCTATTCAAAATCTTAAAAGACGATGCAGTAAAAGTGCTACACTCAATTTGCCAGCAAATTTGGAAAACTCAACAGTGGCCACAGGATTGGAAAAGGTCAGTTTACATTCCAATTCCAAAGAAAGGCAATGCCAAAGAATGTTCAAACTATCGCACCATTGCACTCATTTCACATGCTAGTAAAGTTATGCTTAAAATCCTACAAGCTAGACTCCAGCAGTATGTGGATCGAGAACTACCCAGAAGTACAGGCAGGATTTCGAAGAGGCAGAGGAACTAGAGATCAAATTGCCAACATACGCTGGATCATGGAGAAAGCTAGGGAGTTCCAGAAAAACATCTACTTCTGCTTCATTGACATGCAAAAGCCTTTGATTGTGTGGATCACAACAAATTGTGGCAAGTTCTTAAAGAGATGGGAGTACCAGACCATCTCATTTGTCTCCTGAGAAACCTATATGCGGGTCAAGAAGCAACAGTGAGAACTGGACACGGAACCACTGATTGGTTCAAAATTGGAAAAGGAGTCCGGCAAGGCTGTATACTGTCGCCCTGCCTATTTAACTTATATGCAGAGCACATCATGAGAAAGGCAGGGCTAGATGAATCAAAAGTTGGAATTAAGATTGCCGGGAGAAATATCAACAACCTAAGATATGCAGATGATACCACTCTAATGGCAGAAAGTGAAGAGGAACTAAAGAGCCTCTTGATGCGGGTGAAGAAGGAGAGTGCAAAAGTTGGCTTGAAACTCAACATTAAGAAAACCAAAATCATGGCATCCGGCCCTCTCAATTCCTGGCAAATAGATGGGGAAGAAATGGAGGTAGTGACAGATTTTATTTTTCTGGGCTCAAAGATCACCTCAGATGGGGACTGCAGCCAAGAAATTAAAAGACGCTTGCTCCTGGGGAGGAAAGCTATGGCAAATCTAGACAGCATACTAAAAAGCAGAGACATCACCCTGCCAACAAAAGTGCGTATAGTCCAGGCCATGGTTTTCCCAGTTGCAATGTATGGCTGTGAAAGTTGGACCATAAGAAAGGCTGAGCGCAAAAGAATTGAGGCCTTTGAACTATGGTGCTGGAGAAGACTCCTGCGAGTCCCTGGATGCAAGGCGATCAAACCGGTCAGTCCTAGAAGAGATCAACCCCGACTGCTCTTTAGAAGGCCAGATCCTGAAGTTGAAACTCAAGTACTTTGGCCACCTAATGAGAAGGAAGGACTCACTGGAGAAGGGCCTAATGCTGGGAAAGATTGAGGGCAATAGAAGAAGGGGACGACAGAGAATGAGATGGCTGGATGGAGTCACTGAAGCAGTAGGTGTGAATTTAAATGGACTCCAGCAGATGGTAGAGGACAGGAAGACCTGGAGGAACATTGTCCATGGGGTCGCAACGGGTCGGACACGACTTCGCAATTAACAACAACAACATTAAGCAATTAAAATTAGGTAAAGCACCGGGTACGGATGGTTTGACATCCATTTATTATAAAACCTTGGTAGAAGAGATGATTCAACCTTTATGTGAGCTTTTTAATAATATACTACAGGGTTCAGAGATTCCTCCGTCATGGCGTAGAGCTTTTATATCTTTGATTCCAAAAGAGGATCAAGATCTCACTTTACCGAAGAATTATAGGCCCATATCTCTTTTAAATGTAGATTATAAGATTTTTGCAAAAATTTTAGCTAATAGGCTTATGAGGGTTTTGCATCAGCTTATACATAAGGACCAATCGGGTTTTATAACTGGTAGGTATATGAAGAATAATGTTAGACAAATTATTAATTTATTAAAATATTTAGATAAGAATAACCAAATTTCCGCAGGGCTGATATTTTTAGATGCTGAAAAAGCTTTTGATCAATTGAATTGGCAGTTTATGTTAAGTTTAATTGAGGAAATGAATTTTGGAGAAAAAATATCACAAGCTTTTGGTGCTATATATCAAAAACAAACGGCACAACTTATTGTTAATGGGGGTTTGTCAGAGGTTTTTACAATAGAAAAAGGTATAAGACAGGGATGTCCATTGTCACCGTTACTTTTTGTTTTAACTCTGGAAATTTTGTTGATCAAAATTCGAGAGTCACAGGAAATAAAAGGAATAGAAGTTAACAAAAAAGAATATAAATTAAGAGCTTTTGCAGATGACTTGGTGGTTACTTTGTCTCAACCTACCTATTCTGTAGTAAATTTATTACAACTGATTTACCAATATGGACGGGTTTCGGGTTTTAAAATTAATAATAATAAGACTAGAATATTATCTAAAAACATGACTAATTCGGATAAGCAGATTTTGGTTAATCTGACAGACTTTGAAGTTGTTGATAAGATAAAATATCTGGGGGTTACCCTATCTGTTTCTAATGTAAAATTGTATAAAAACAATTATGAAAGGCTGTGGGTCAGGGTACAAAAAGATTTGAAAAATTGGGAGAAGTTACAGTTATCTCTTATGGGAAGAATTGCAGTGATTAAAATGAATGTCCTGCCAAAATTTCTCTTTTTATTTCAAATGTTACCTATTTTAAAGAATGAGGTTAACTTAAATGAATGGCAGAAAGGTATCAACAAATTTATTTGGGCAGGGAAAAAACCAAGGGTAAAGCTTAAAATAATGCAAGACTTCCGTGAGAGAGGTGGACTCAAGGTACCGAATCTGAAATTATATTATGATGCTGTGGCTTTAACACTAATTAGTGATTGGGTTGATTTAACAAATGTAGAAATACTCCATTTGGAGGGTTGGGATTTACTTTTTGGATGGCTTGCCTATCTAATTTTTAATAAAAAAGTGGATCGGGTTTTTAAATTTCATATTATAAGGATTTCTTTACTTCGGGTTTGGAGGAAATATTATAAAAGCGAGTTTAAAATACCATTATGGGCTATACCTTGGCATGCGATAGAGGGGATAAGAAGAGGAGTTAAGATGGATAGTGTTTCTTATGCGCAATTACTCAGGTGGGATGGTAAAAATTGGCAGTTAAAATCTTTGGAAGATTTAGCACATGAAAATATTATATATTCATGGTTTCAGTATAGACAAATAGCTGATAGATGGAAGATAGATCGTAATGTGGGTCTGCTCAGAGAAGATGAAAATCTTTTTAAACAAGTAAAAGATCAAAGGCGAACTCATATTAAGAGAATCTATGGGGTGCTAGTAGAACTGGACTCAGAATCAGAACTAATTAAAGAATGTATGATTAAATGGGCACAAAATTTTGGTGAACCAGTTCTACTAGATACCTGGGAAACCATCTGGGTGAGGAATGTTAAATTTACACAAGCCCAGAACTTAAGGGAGAATTTTTGCAAAATGTTTTACAGATGGCACCTTGATCCACAAAAAATGTCTCGTATGTATCCTGACTTACAGCCTAAATGTTGGAGATGTGGTTGTTTGGACGCTACTTATTATCATATTTGGTGGTCGTGTAAAAATATAAAAGTCTTTTGGATTAAGATATGTGGAATATTCAAAGAATTTTTAGAGAGTAAAATTTACCCCACAATTGTTTTTGTTAGGTATTGTTACTGATTGTGATGCTAAGGAAGTTATATTGATGTTAAATTTGATTACGGCCGCTAGGCTGTTAGTAGGGCAATATTGGAAGAAGGAATCCTTGCCTACCTTGTAAGAGTGGTTTTTTAAAGTTTCTTATTGGCGGAAATGGCAAAGATTTCGGCTTTCTTAAAGGAGCAATCGCAAGAGAAATTCTTTGCGGTATGGGAAAAATGGATAAATTTTATACAATATAAATTGGATATAAAAAAATATCATTTAGCTTTCTAATAACTTGTATATAAATTTTAATATTTTATAGATTGTACTTTTTTATATATCTCTTTTCTTCTTTCTTTTTTTTTTCTTTTTTATTATCTTTTTTTCTTTCAAGTACTTTTTCCTTTTAATATGTATGCTTTTTTTACATATATTTTATTGTTAATTACTTTATAAATTGTTTATGTAAGGTATTTAGATATATTTATGACTTATATTTTTTCAATTTTTTTTAAGATTCTTAAAAATTTTAATTAAGCCTATACTCAGCTCTGGGAAGATCGGGGGGGATGGAGAGGGAGGGTTGGGGTGGGTGGGCGAGGGTTGTTTTTTTTTTTGGTTTTTTTTTGCTTTTTGTAAAAATATCTAAAAATTTTCAATTAAAAAAAAAAAGTTGCAGTCCCGGCACATGGTGATTATCCCAAAATGTAGCAGTCTAATCTTTCACTGCTCAAGAACCTTAGCTACATAATGGCATCTAAACATAAGCTAGCAAACATTGTCAAGATGTCAGTTAACGGTAATATTTAGGTTTTACTGTAATTATTTTCAAATAGGTAAGCTTGTTTATGCCAAAAGTTTATTGTCTCTTAAAAAGAATATGTCGTCTCTTGGAAAAAGGAAATATCCCATCCATTACACAACCCATTGTTCATTATTTTCTTCTCTCTTTTCATCTCTGCAGAGACCAAATTTAACACTGTCATGGCTAAAACCACTTTAAAAACTAAATAATAAAAAACTATATTTCAAAACAACCACAACTAAATAAGCTGCAAGTACCTTCAGCTCTATTTTGCTTACATCTTTATGAACAAAATATTATATTGGTTAACATAAATATATATGGTATTAATCAATAATATTTTGTTCATAAAGATATACATATGTATATATATATAATTGGTACCTAAAACATTACCTTCTCCAGCATGATGAATGTAGAATCCACTGGTGGGTAATCTCAGCCTTCCTGGTCAGAAGCGACTAAGTCAGAACTTTAGCCACGCCTCCCTCTGGGAGTGTCCCCCAGTTTTTTGACTTAGTCTCGCTCAGTAGGACGCAATAAGTTTGGCTCCTAAGTTAGACTAGTTAATTAATTTTGGTTTATTCCTAATTGCATTTCAAATTACTTCAAAGATTTGTAAATTTATTTGTTTTATTCTTACTTGGTTTTTGGATTTAAATTGGCAAGAATTTGACAGTAATCAGAGGCACTACAACCTCCTGGATTTTACTCAGGCCTTTGGGCCTCAAGAGCCTAATAGGCTCCTACAGGGCAGGTTACAAGCTGCTCACTGGTGGATTCTTCTCGCTCCCATCAACCTGATCAGCGGGACCGCTGATCAGCCGGACAGCTGGTTTGCAGCTTTTTGGAGTTCCTCGGAGCTTGCAGACCGGAGGGTTTCCCTTTTGCCGATGCAGGAGTTTCTCCGTTGAAAGCAGGCAACTTCGGATTGCAGCAGAGCTGCACGACCAAACCGCAAGTGCCTTTTCAGAGCAGGGGGGGGGAAGGGAGCCTATTTAGACTGCTGATTTTAAGGGTCTTGTAGCTCCAATTTTTTTCTGTTTCACAACAAATGTGGCATTAGTAGTCATAATTTTGATTTGGGTGTGTGTGTCTGGATTACCTTGAAGGGCTGACAATGAAAAAATCTGTCTGACCTCAAATGATCTCAAAAAACTAAGAGGGATTGTTCATGGTAACTACTTCATTAGGAGCTACCAGGAAATCCAGGCTGTAGGTTAAACTTGGATTTAAATATTCCAGAAGGAAAGGATGAATCACCTTTGAATCACTGCCAAGAAAGTCTCATGCAATCGCAGGCATTAAGCGCCAGCTAAAATAAACTTTTTGAGAGCAAAATATACGAACCATGTTAGGCAGAAGAATTCCATATCCCACTCTGTGTGTAATATTCATGTTCTTTAAATGAAGCCTATACTCACTTGAGAAACTTTAGCAAGGGTGATTAAAAATAATATTACATGGTCCCAATTAACTACAAAAGTATTTTCTGGCATATAAGATGACTTTCTAAACCATGCAAATCTTCTCCAAAGTCGGGGGTCGTCTTATACGCCGAGTTGTCATGTACACCGGAAAATACTGTATTCTGCGGCGTATAAGATGACTTTCTAACCATGCAAATCTTCTCCGAAGTCGGGGGTCATCTTATATGCCAAGTCGTCTTATATGCCGAAAAATAAAGTACATGTTTCTTTGGTTAAGTGCTTAATCAGTTAAAGCAATAGCAATAGCACTTAGACTTATATACTGCCCCATAGTGCTTCACAGCACTCTGATTTGCAATGTCAGCATATTTCCCCCAACAATTTGGGTTCTCATTTTACTGACTTCAGAAGGCTGGAAGGCTGAGTCAACCCCAAGTCCCGTCAGGATCGAACTCCAGATTGTGGGCAAAGTTAGTGTGCAATACTGCATTCTAATGCCTTGCCACCAGGGCTCTAATCATGCCCTAATGAATAATTAGATTGTTCCTTGACAATGTCAAGGCCTTTTTTAACACAGAGGTCAAAATTGAATTTAATTTTTTCAAAGGAATTTATTGTTTTAGCTATAATGTGCCACAGGGGCAATTCACACAAGTAGTCTTTGACTAGAAGTTGGTACTGGAACTTCCATTGCTAAATGATTCAGTCATTAAGTGAGTCATCCCATGATAGTGTCCAATTTTATACCTTTTTTTGCTGCAATCATTAAGTGAATCCAGCTTCCCCACTGACTTTGTATTTTGGAAACCAGCTGGGAAGATCATAAATAGTGATTGTGTGACCATGGGTCACTGCAGCCATCATAAATAAATAAAAGCTGCATGCCAAGTGGTTGAATCACAATCACATGATTATGGAGATGTTGCAATGGTTATAAGGGCAAGGACCAGTTGTAAGTCACTTTTTTTCAGTTTCACTGTAATTTTGAATAATTGCTATTCAACCATTGAATAGTATATGCAACTTGTGAGTTGAGGACTACCTGTAATCAGGGATATGTAGAATAGAATAGAGCTGGAAGGGACCTTGGAGGTCTTCTGGTCTAGCCCCCTGCTCAAGCAGGAGAACCTATACCGTCTCAAACATGTGAATGTCTAGTCTCTTCTTAAAATTTCCAGTGATGGAGCACCCACAATTTCTGGGGATAAGTTGTTCCACTGGTTGATTGTCCTCTCTGTCAGGAAGTTTCCCCTTAATTCCAGGTTGTTTCTCTCTTTGATCAATTTTCAACCATTGTTTCTCATTCTTCTCCAGCACTGGAGATGGATAATCCACTCAATGGGTTGAGACTGTATTCCTGCCCAATCAGATCAGTCAGCCAAAGTTGCCCCGCCTGTCCTGGACCACGAAATCCCAGTCTTGACTGATCTCGCCAGAAGACAGACGTTTTCAACTTTGGCTCCTAGGCAGGTATAGTTTCTTTTCCATTGGTGGATTAATTCTCCAGTTGCTAGGATTTTTAGCTTAAGCTAGTTGGAATTAATTAGTTTTAATCTGATTGAATATTTTAAAATATCCAAATTCTCTAAAACACAGAAATTGGAATTAGACTACTAGGGGATTATCACCCTCGTTAAGGAAGGGAGTAAACCCCTTAGAATCCCTCCCTGACCCAATCCCTCTCCCTCTGCTACCCACGTCGGCAGAAGAAGGAAACCGATCGGCCGGGCTTAACAGCAACAAACGTTAGTTCTGCGGGGAGAGTGATAGGGACACGCGCGCGGGGGGAAGGAAGCCCGGGAATGCTTGCAGGCGGCGCGGAACAGCTGGGGAAGCGAGTCGCCGTTCTTTAACTCACCAGGCACTCTCCGGGGCATTTAAAAGAGCCGCCATTACCGGGGTAGCTCAGCGCACGCGCGGGCCTTTGTTCCACACGCACATGGCACAGGCAACAGAGGAAGCTACTGCGCATGCGCGGCAGCCATTTTAACGCATGTGCAGTAGTTTCCGGCCTACGGCGACCATCCTGGAAGAACAAAGAGTCATAAAATCGTGCGCAGCTTGCAATTGCGCACGCGCGGCCGAGATTTGGAGTAAAAAAGCAGGTAGAGAATAAGAATCCTAAGAGACCTCCTTCTTGGTCCGGCCAAGAGACAAGGGGCTCCTCTGCACTAGGATAATAGAGCCCCTTATTGAGATACATAGTTCCCTTGCAGGGTTTTTTTTGTAGCATACCAGAAGCAAATACTATTAGCTTCTTACTCCAGGACTTGGTGTCTTCACCTCTAAAAGAAAATAAGTTGCCTTTGGCTCCATCCGGACTTCGGGTCCCCCATTAGTGGCCCGTAGGCTTCTGGATTTGGCGGTGGGTTCCAGGCATCCCCAGTCGTGTGCCTGTCCTTACCCACTACAGTCTAAGCCGGATTCCAGGCATCCCCAGTCGTGTGCCTGTCCTTATCCATGCACAGTGAAAACCTCAGACCATTTACAGAGTCTGTACCTGAGTTCCAGGCACCCCCTGTAGTGCGCCTGTCCTTACTCAGAGTAGAAACTCTCCTACTACCTGGGTCCCCCTATCGTGGCCCTGCGTTAGTGGAGAATGGAGGAAGCAATCATTCCCTCTACTGGAGCCTTGCCTTCAACCTCTGGAGCACCCACTTCAGAGAGTTCAGAGGCCTCTGCAGCCCCCAGGAAGGCTGCAAGGAAGTCATCAAAAAAGGCCGACAAACAGGCAATCAGAAGACACCAAGCCCTAGAAAAGGAATTCAACAGAGCCCAGAAAAGGGCCAGAATTGATAATAGGCAGAGCGGGGGGACAGTTCCCGAACTACCGCTGGGACTCTCCTCATCCCCACGGGCCGTTTGGTCTACAGGGGATTCATCCCAGTCCCCAACAGAGGGCGGGATAGGTGAATTCTCATCGCTCTCCCGATCACCCTCTCCACGGAAGATACAAGAATCTCCGGTGACCACACTAACCATAGCACCAGCAGGGTCGCAGGCAATAGCTACCCCTCCGACACTGACGGGGGATTTACTAGCTACCCTAATAGCGCAAGCAGTAGACCAGGCATTTGAGGCCAGGGCTCAGACCTCCAAGGCCAAGCCACTAAGGCATAGAACGAGGCTTCGGGAGGAAACGGAGGACCATCAGGACCACTCTTCCCCCTCAGACTCGTCGGTCTCCAAGGAATCTTACCTGGACCAGCCAGGTACGTCACAGGAGATCCAAATGTCCGAGGAGGAGGACACCTCACCCCAGGTACCGTCTTTCAATGGCCCGTTTAACCCTTCTCTTTTTGTCACCATTCTGTGCAAGGCTGAGGCCACAGCCCATCTTGGGCATGGAACAACAGTGGAACCTATTGCAGTCGACACGGAGGCTGAGCCAACGTTTGCCGAAAAGGTAACCACTCAACACTGCATACCATGCCCGACCATGTTCCTAAACACAATAAGGAAACAGTGGTCAGCACCAGCTTCCCTACCTCTTCCCAGCAATGCGGAGAAGAAACTATTTAACGTAGCAAGGGAGCTGGAGGGAACCTTGGAGGTACCAGTGGTGGACGAACCCATAGGACCCCTGATATCAGACACGGCCATATCAGGAGATTTTGCAGAGGCTCTTAAAGCCGAGGACCGAAAGGGTGAGTCCACCTACAGGAGAACACACCAGGCAATAGCATGGGCTACCAGGGCGGCTACCTCCGCATCCTTTTTCACCAGAGCCACACTCTGTTGGCTCTGAGAGTTACAAGGCCGGGTTCCTATGGAGGACATACGTACCCACCAGGAACTCAGTAAAATGGTAGCAGCCACAGAATATGCATCGGACGCGACACTCTTAGCGACCAAGTTTTCAGCCAAGGCAATGGCATCAAACATCACGAGCAGACGCCTCCTCTGGCTGAAGAATTGGCAGGCTGATACCAAATCCAAGTGGAAATTGGCTTCGGCTCCGTTCCAGGGGGCAAAGCTGTTTGGTGAGGCACTTACGCCATACCTAACAGAGAACAAGGATAAGCGCAAGGTCCTCAAACACATGCTTAAAAAACAGGACAGGAGACCCAGTTTCTGGGGAAGGAAGCAATCCTTTCGTGTGGAAACCAGGTTCAACTACTTTCAAAATTCCCAACCCTTCCAAGCTAGGCAGGATAGGAAAAGACAGACGGACAGACAGAACACAAGGCATAGGCAGACGCAGGGAAGATGGCCCTTTCGGGGGAACAACCGCCCCTTCTGCCATACCAGATGACTCCCTCCCAGACCTTCCCATAGGGGGCAGACTAGCAAAGTTTGCCTCCCAGTGGGAAGAGACCACCACGGATGTATGGGTCAGAGACACCATACGTCACAGCCTATCCTTAGAATTCCTCTCAAAGCCCCCGAACCGCTTCCGCCCCTGCCCCTGCCCCACAAACCCAGTAAAGAGGAGGCTAATGAATGAGGCTGTTCAGCACCTCCTAAACATACGGGCCATAGAACCGGTGCCTATGAACCAGAGAGACCAGGGGTTTTATTCTATCCTCTTTGTGGTTCCGAAACCATCGGGGGGTTGGAGAGCCATTCTGGATCTAAAGAGGCTAAATTTCTACCTAAAATACCGCAAATTCAAAATGCAGACACTACGCTCCATCCTAGGAAGCGTAAGGAAAGGGGATTTTCTGGCATCTATCGACCTCACGGAGGCATACTTGCACATCCCTATCTCTCTGGCTCACCGCCATTTTCTACGGTTCGCCTACAGGGGGCACCATTTCCAATACAGGGCGCTTCCATTCGGCCTTTCATCAGCGCCCAGGGTGTTCACCAAGATACTGGTGGTTCTGGCAGCATACCTAAGGAACATCCCGGTCAGAGTCCAGTGTTACCTGGACGATATTCTAATCCAGTTATCCTCCGCCCAACAGTCTCAGGCGGACCTAAAGTTAGTGATAAAGCTACTGCAGGACCACGGCTTCTCAGTGAACTTTCCGAAGAGCCACCTAACCCCAACTACGAGAATACTCCATCTGGGAGCTGTCATAGACACAAGGGAGTGCAAGGTGTACCTATCACAGGAACGCCTCAGCAGCATAAGGGAAACTGTAAGACAGGTAAGCCGCGGTTAGTCAGTGACGCTGGTCTGCCTCTCCCAGCTGCTAGGGAATATGATCTCAACCATAGCAGTCGTTCCATGGGCAAGGCTCCACTCAAGAGAGTTACAGTGGTTCATGCTCCCGTTTCAGAGACAGCAGCTCTGTGCATCCCGAAGAAGAGTAGGTCTACCTCTGGGAGTACGACACTCCCTCAGGTGGTGGCTGTCTTCGGCCCTCCTCAGAGGTTCTCCCTTCAGGGAACCAGACAGAATAGTAGTCACAACAGATGCAAGCCTATTCGGCTGGGGAGCCCACCTGGGGACCAAGTGGACACAAGGCCGCTGGTCAGCAGTGGACCTCCGACACAACATAAACTGGCTCGAGCTCCGAGCTGTTCACCTAGCGTTAAGACATTTCTAGAGCAACATAAAAAGCAGTCACGTACTAGTCCTGACGGACAACGTGACAGCCAAGGCCCACATAAACCGTCGGGGGCACACACTCTCGCTCACTGTCAGCCGAGGCCCTCCTACTGGGAGCTTGGGCGGAACAAAATCTGGCCTCCTTAAAGGCCGACCACATATCGGGGGAGGCAAACATCCAGGCAGATCGGTTGAGCAGATCAACAATAGATCACTCGGAGTGGCAACTACACCCGAAGATCTTCAGGGAGATCTGTCACTGCTTCAGGTTTCCCCAAGTAGACCTATTTGCCTCTCCTTCCAATGCCCATCTGACTCGCTTCTTCTCCCAATTCCCATCCAGGGGAACAGAGCAGATGGATGCGTTACGGAGCCCTTGGCCAAGGGAGCTCCTGTATGCGTTCCCACCCTTACCTCTCCTTCCGGCGGTAGTACGCAAGATTCTGCGGGAAAGAGCCGAGGTAATCCTTGTGGCCCCTTATTGGCCAAGGAGGCCTTGGTTCGCAGACCTGAGGAGTCTCTCCTGCACGAATCCATGGTGGATTCCTCTGGAGAGGATCTCCCTCAAGCAGGGGGAGATCTCCCACCCAGAGCCACAATGGCTACAACTAGCCGTCTGGCACTTGAACAGTCAATTTTAACCAAAGGGTCTTGCTCACAGGGTGTAGTTAGGGTCATACAAGCTTCAAGGCGTCCTTCCACGAACCGTATCTATGAGGCCACATGGAGAGGCTTCCAATCATGGTGCTCTAAACAGGAATTGTCACTCAAAGGGATCACAGTTCCAAAGATCCTAGAATTCCTGCTAGATGGCTTAGAGAGGGGCCTGTCGCCAAACACGCTGCGCAGGCAGATTACCGCCCTCTCAACTATACTTTCGGTCAGCCCCGGTGAAACCTTGGGTAAGCATCCCTTAATACGATCCTTTCTCAAGGGGGCTGTGAACATTAGACCACCAACCATGCACAGATACCCATCGTGGGAACTGCCACGAGTACTACAAGCTCTACCAGAGCACCTTTTGAACCACTCAAAACATGTGACATTCGCTACCTGACCCATAAGGTAGCATTCTTAGTAGCTATCACGTCAGCTCGACGGATATCCGAGTTAGCTTCTCTCTCAATGAGGAAGGACCTGTGCCATTTTCACAGGGACAAGGTAGTCCTAAGAATAGACCCTTCATTCATTCCAAAGGTCAACTCCCTTTTTCACAGATCACAGGAAATAGTCCTACCAGACTTCTGTCCAAACCCAGCTCATCCCCTGGAGCAACAATGGCACACCTTGGACGTACGCAGGGCACTAAGACATTACATTTCACGCACAGCGGAATTCCGACGCTCGGAAGCGCTTTTCATATCCTTCAACCCTGCTACTAGGGGCCGGAAGGTCTCGTCCTCTACCATCGGTAGGTGGATTAGGGCATGCATCACGGGGGCATACCAGGCGGAGTCCTTGCAAGTCCCCAAGCATATCACGGCCCACTCCACAAGGAGCGCTGCCACCTCAGCAGCATGGGCCATGCAGGCTTCTATTGAAGAGGTATGCAGGGCAGCCACTTGGGCCTCGCCCTCTCCATTCATTCGCCATTACAAAATCGACAGGTACTCCTCTGCAGAGGCCTCCTTCGGTAGGAGGGTTCTCCAGCAGGTTCTAGACCAAAGTTACACACGGGACCAGTCTATTCCCCAACCCAAGGGACAATAGGTTTTGGTATGTCCCATTGAGTGGATTATCCATCTCCAGTGCTGGAGAAGGGGCGTTGACTTACCTGAACGCCTTTTCTCAGCACGGAGATGGATAATCCACACCCACCCTTCTAGACAGGGATAATAAGGAATATTTAGTTTGAGCCAAAACGTCTTACTGTCAGTCAATGGCTTCGCTCGTGTCAAGACTGGGATCTCGTGGTCCAGGACAGGCGTGGCAACTTTGGCTGACTGATCTGATTGGGCAGGAATACAGTCTCAACCCATTGACTCGATTATCCATCTCCGTGCTGAGGAAAGGCGTTCAGGTAAGTCAACGCCCCTTTCCTCTGGTGCTTTGGTGAACAAAGACTGGAACACTGCTATCATGTCTCCCCTATTTCTTCTTTTCTTTAGACCAGGCATATCAAACTGCTGGCCCACGGGCCAGATGCATCACACTGAAATCGCACCCAGCCCATTGCTGGCAATGGGGAAATGTTGCAAGATGTCACGTGACATCACATGAGATCATGAGTTTGACATGCATGCTTTAGACTAGCCAATCCCAAGTCCCGTAGCCGGTCTTCATATGTTTTGGTCTCCAGGCCTACACTATTTCAGCCTATATATCCTAATCCTAACCCAAATTCCAAAGTGGAGATGTGAATTTATAAGTCTGTAAGAAACTAGAACCTGGTGGATGGCCATTTCATGCTTATATGTGTATCTCTCATTTGTTTTTATGTTGTTGTTGTTTGCTGCAGCAAATACTTCTTGCAGAATCAATTCCCTTATCAAAAAGTAAATTGGCCTTTAGAGTCAAAACAAACATCAAAGATGTTTCTATAATTGCCTAAATTTACAATAATGCATCAGGTCCTTGGAGAAAAATCTATTTTTAGTTTAGATTAAAAATAATCATAACTATTTCATGTATATTCTCATTTTCAAAATTTATTCTGAATGCTTAGTCTTTGTATGGTGATACATGGGAATGTAGACAGTATAGCTTTTTCATTATTATTTATGATACAACTAATAAGTTTTATTATTGATACATAAATATTATCTCTCTATATGTTGGAATATACTAAATAGAAAAAGTCAATTAAATTGCACAATTTAAAATTTGCTGATGCTTTTCATTTTTCTAACATCATCCTATAAAAAGAACATTTTCCTCAGAAAATTTAACTTTCAAATAATATGTGAAACAAAAGCACAACAATATACATACAGAAGAATTAACTGGCCCAGGGTATTAGAAAAACACATTGAAGTTTAAAAAAGAACAACTATTTTATATCCATACTTCTCAACCGGCTTAAGGTACTGTAACAATAGTATGGAAATTCTGTCAGAATATGTAATCCACTTTCTTCATCAGAGAAATCTTTCTCTTTATCTGCTTGCATCATCTGATTATTTATTTTAGCTCCTGTATTGCAGCAAAATTAAACTAGAATAAAGGATAAAATTTCAAGCTTGGTTTTATAATTAAATGAGATACTGTTGCATATATAGAGAAGCCTTAATAAAGCTAAAGAAATAAGAATGCAGGTGAAATTAGATTATGATCAGCATCTGAAACTATATTTGCACTAACATTTTTTAAAAAAATCTTCATAAGAAAAGCTTTTTCACGCTAAGGAGTTGTGAAATTGTCTGGCCCTAGGATCTCATCCTTTTCCATCTATGTGTGAAAGCTCTTGTAATAATAGTTTCCTACTGTATATATAGCTGGGTTTTCTCACCTAATGCAGAATAACAGAAATATACCTGTGACAGTTAATTTCATTGAAGAGTTGCTCCCACAAAAATATAGAGATATGAGGCTAGTTTTATTGTTTTTCAAGGCATAAATATCTGAGAAAGGCCACAGGTTATATCTGGTTTGGAATTCATTTAGAAAACATCACTCCCTCCCTACTATTCCCAAGTCCCAGAATGTTCTCAGGTCCATTCAAACCAAATCGGACTCTCTGGTTCAGTATTATCCACATTTAATTAGTTGTCTCACTCTAGTCTTTACCAGCCATTCTTGGACACACTGAGCCTTCTATAATACAGAATATATATTTTCAACTATGGCCTTCTCCAAGCAACAAATCAAACTTTAGGTTAACCTGTATGTTCTAGCTTCATTGATTGGGTTATCTAGCAAAATAGATAACATGGAAATTACATGCTGTCCAATCATTCTAGCTGGGGGTGCTAGGAATTGATCCAAGACCTTCTGTATGTGTTCCATAACACACTTTCTATGGATGCATTAAAAATATGTAAACAGGAAAAAATTGATATCTTAATTTCAAGAGATACCATTATCCTTCTTGCTATTAAGAAGTTTGAATTTGATATTAAAGGGAATAATGCACGATGCTAATGAGGGCAAGGTTTGTTGGTCTGATAATTATTTGAGGTTTTCAAATTATCTAATGCCTGTCACTTTTTCTCCAGCTATAATCCTGCCCTTTGTTTCTGGATTAAAAGAAAGTAACTTTAGAATGTTCTTCAGTAAGCATCTGTATGCTTATTTCTTCTAATGTGCATGTCAGAATCCAATCATATTTCATCTTTAATTATCAAATATAGAAACTCCCAATTCTGCCTTCTTTGGATTCTGCCATAAGAGGGAGAGAAGGGGGAGAACAAAGGGGCTTTATGGCCCTCACTTCCTTCAGTAGACTTCAAAGAGCTGAATGCTGAATGTGTGTTTATTGTAACCTATTGTAACCTCAAAGCGTTAACACCAGAGAACATTAGCATTAACAAAGAAGAGTATTTGCCTTTCATGTAGTTATCTGAAGTCTCCATCCAGACGGAAGAAAGAAGAAACGGGGTGGAATTGTGATACTTGAAACTATCACTGGGAAGGGGGGTTGATTGGGTGGGACTACTGGGGAACCCCTTAAAACCTTGAATGGGAGAGCTTGGACCCCAAGTCCTGTCTAGCATGCCTGCAACCATTTTCTCTTAATAAAGGATTCCTGTTGGAAGAACTATTCCAAGAGTTCTGTCTTCTTAAGATGCAAAGTGGGGTGGGTCCTTACATTAGACAGGACTTGCAAAATTAATCCACCTGGAAGGTAGACCCTTGCCGGGGGATTTTGCAAAAATTTACCATGTCAGACAACGAAGCAAGAGAGGGAGAAAACTCCCTGGAAAGAGAGCCGCTGACCCAGTTGGAACCTTGCCAGATGTTGGGATCCGAGAGGCCAGATTTCTCAGAAGAAGAAGTGGTGGAGACACAGGACCACAAGCCTCACTGGTCGATGGGCGTTGGAAAGAAAAGCGAGTGGGGAAAGGAATCAAGAAAAGTGACCCTGAGACGGGGGACCAAGCAACCAGAATGGAAGCAGGAGATGGAGAAATCCCTGCACGCAAGTGAAGAGGGAGGAAGCTGTATGCCGTACTCAGACTGGATCCTAGAGAAAGCTATTGACCTGATGAAGAGAACTCTCAGCTCCCTAGGAGAGGAGATTCCTGAGCCCTACGCCCGCCCCAGTTCCTGGAGCCACAAAGGGAGAGACACCGAGGGGGACGTGGAACCTGCAACCCCAGGGACATTTACTGATCCAGGAGCTCCCACCCCCTACCGGACCCAAGATGGAAATCTGGACGGAAGACACTACCACCCACAATGGAGGCACCGATCCATTCCAAGACGTCCACCGTTGGAGGTGAAATTCAAAGGGGAGCCAACACGCTTGGGGTTTTTCCTAACCCAAGTCCTCAGCTACATGGAGG
This sequence comes from Crotalus tigris, assembly GCF_016545835.1. Taxonomy (NCBI): domain Eukaryota; kingdom Metazoa; phylum Chordata; class Lepidosauria; order Squamata; family Viperidae; genus Crotalus; species Crotalus tigris. The sequence goes on along the minus strand of NW_024100104.1, from coordinate 892,686 downwards.
AATATGGGCAGGACATCCCCAGCGACAAAGCCCGCATCCGGATCGTGCAATCTGCCCTGGATGGACCAGCTGCAGATTGGGTGGTGAACCTGCATGACTCCAATGCCCCAGAACTCAGTAACTTCAACCGTTTCATGTCCTCTTTGAGAAGACGATTTGAAGACCCCCTGGCTGATCGCAAAGCCCGTGAAAGAATAACAACGATGAGGCAGGGCAAACGCCCAGTGGCTGAGTATACACAAGAATTCCGAGCCATTGCCAGCAAACTGAATTGGCCAGAAGACATCCTCCTTGGCCGTTTCAAAGACGGACTAAACTATGATCTATATGATGCTTGCCTGCCCCGAGGAGACCCACATCGACTTGAGGAATGGTACGTCTTGGCAGAGGAAGCAGAGATCGACATATTGAAGAGGCATCGCCGAGGAAAACAATGGAGCCGCCCCCCGCCTGAGCTGACACACCAACCGGTGAAATCATCGGATACAGCCAAGAAGCAGATGGGGTGTTTCAAGTGCGGAAGAGAAGGGCATCGAGCTGTAGAATGCCGCTCAAAGGCCCCCCAGCACAACCCAGACAGATCCCCAATCAACAAACCCAGAGGGTATTCAGCTAAGCCAAAAGAAACAGCCATGAAAATGATGGAAATTGCAGAAAACCCCACCTCTGCTCACCAAGGGGAAAGAACTCCAGCCTACACCACAGGGACGGTGGATGCCTCAGATGACAGCTCGGAAGGCGAACCCCTGGTAAGTGGACGCATCACACCCATCTTCAAAACAGTGACTATATTAATCCCCCCCATGCCCGAAGCTGTGAAGGTGAAAGCCTTAATAGACTCTGGCTGCACCCGCTGCCTCATTAGCCCAACACTAGTGGGGAATCTGGGCATCCCATCCAGGAGACTGGAACAACCAATCTCATTTGGCCAGCTAGATGGATCCATAGCAGGGGGGGTGCCAGCTACCCTAGCCACTCTGCCAATACACCTCTCCCTGGGCAACCATGAAGAGGACTTAACGTTTGTGGTGACCCCAGGTATGGAATGCCCAATGATTCTAGGGATGGAATGGTTGAAAAAATGGAACCCCTGGGTAAATTGGAGGACGACAGAAATCAAATTCCCGAAGGGGGACCCTATGGACTTAAAACCCCAAGAGAGGCTACCAGAATCAAGAATAGAAAAAGCATCCATAGGAGAGGAAAAAAGATTAACAGAAATACCAGAGGAATATAGGGACCTTGCTGAAGTCTTCAGTGAGGAGAGGGCGAATGAGCTTCCCCCCCACCGACCCACAGACTGTACCATTGAATTCAAGCCTGGGGCAAAACTCCCGAAACCCAGATTATACTCCATGAGCCCAAAGGAGAAGGAGGAAATGGAAAGATTTATAAAAAAAAACCTGGAGAGAGGTTTCATTGAACCAGCTAAGCCTAAAGTGGCTGCCCCGGTCCTTTTTAGAGAGAAGAAGGATGGCTCTTTACGTTTATGCGTGGATTATAGGGCCCTGAACACAATCAGTGAAAGCAACCTATACCCGCTGCCCCTCATGAAAGACATGCTGTCACACCTATCGAAAGGGAAAATTTTTTCTAAACTAGACTTAAGGGAAGCTTACTATCGCGTGAGAATCAAGGAAGGGGACGAATGGAAGACTGCATTTAACTGCCCCATGGGGTGCTATCAATTCAAAGTCTTGCCATTTGGATTACAAGGGGGCCCTGCAGTCTTTATGCAATTAATCAATGACGTTCTAAGGGAGCACCTGTTTAAGGGGGTCCTTGTTTACTTGGACGACATTCTTATCTTTACCGAAACAAAAGAAGAACACGTCAAACTTGTCAGAGCGGTTTTAAAGAAGCTGCGAGCCGCTCACCTATATGCCAAACTCTCAAAATGCGAATTCCACCAGGAAAGGATAGACTACCTAGGCTATCGCATATCCCCACAGGGCATTGAAATGGACCCAGAGAAGGTCAGAGCAGTATTAGAATGGGCACCACCCCGCACAAGAAAGCAACTACAAAGTTTCCTGGGCTTTGCAAATTTTTACCGCCAATTCATCCCCTCATTTGCACAGATAGCCTTGCCCCTCACCAACTTACTAAAAACGAAGGGAACATCCTCAGTAAAACCTAGCCAGCCACTAACATGGACAATGGAGTGCCAAGCAGCGTTTGAGAGACTAAAGAGACTTTTTTCTGCCGAACCAGTACTAAGGCACCCAGACATGGACAAGCCCTTCATAATACAGGCAGATGCAAGTGATGTGGCAGTGGGGGCTGTGCTATTACAAGAAAATGATGATGCAGTATTGCAACCCTGTGCATATACATCCAAGAAACTCACGGAAACAGAACAGCGCTGGCCCGTATGGGAGAAGGAGGCTTATGGGATACGTTGGGCATTACTCACATGGCGACAGTTCCTGGAAGGCAACAAAATCCCCTTCCAGGTGTGGACTGATCACAAAAATTTGGAAGCCCTGAAAACTTCCAGGAAACTCAATCCCAAACAAGCCCGCTGGTCCCAGCATTTTCACCAATTCCAATTTAAGCTCAAACATTTACCAGGAAGAAAGAACTTCCTGGCAGATGCACTATCTCGCATGCCCCAATATAACAGCGCACGAACCACAGACTCTAGACCAATAATGGCAGAGTCACAACTGGCAGCACCAGTAACCACAAGAACCCAAGCCAAATTAAAACCACAACTGGACAGCCAAACTGGGATTGAATTCAGAAAAAGTTTGGAAACAGATGATTGGTTCCAGAAAAACAAAAATGTGTGCACAATGAGAGACGGGTTGCCTTGGATAGGGGAAAAGTTATATATACCAACAACTCAAAGAGTAATTTTCATGCACCTTTGCCATGACACAAAATCAGCAGGGCATTTTGGATTTGTAAAAACTTTACATTTAATTAAACGGCAATTTTGGTGGCCATCCATGAAAAAGGACATTGAAAGTTATATAGCCAGTTGTCCAAAATGTGCCACGGAAAAGAGGTTGCAAGGGAAAGTGCCAGGACTATTGCAAACAGTGGCAAGTCCCTCAGCCCCCTGGAGAGAAATAGCCATGGATTTTATAGTGGAATTGCCAGAAAGCAATGGGAATACTGTGGTCTGGACGGTCACGGACTTGTTTTCCAAACAGGTGCACTTTATCCCTTGCCAAAAGATTCCCACTGCAAAAGCCTTAGCAAAACTTTTCATCCAACACATTTACAGATTGCATGGGGCACCCCAACGCATCATCTCTGACAGGGGGGTGCAATTTACGTCTGCATTTTGGAAGGAATTTTTATCCCTCTTAGGAACCACTCAGGGACTGACATCTAGCCACCACCCTCAAGGAAATGGGGGGGCTGAAAAAATGAACTCAGTACTTAAGCAATATTTAAGATGTTTTCTTAGTTTCCAGCAGACCGAGTGGGCGGACTTACTCCCTTTTGCAGAAGTTGCCTACAATAATGCAGTCCACTCCAGCACAGGTTACACTCCTTTTCAAATAGCCACCGGTCAAAGTTTCAACCCCATGCCAGAATTAACCCCAAACGAACCAACGATCCCCTCGCTGAAAGAATGGATGGAAAAATTACAAAACACCTGGCCAATAGTCAGAAAAGCACTAGATGAAGCTAGGCAGGCTTACAAAACACAAGCCGATAAAAAAGGGTTGAGCCTACACCATTCATTATAGGAGAGATGGTGTACTTATCTACAAAATACCTAAAGTCCCTACAGCCCTGTAAAAAACTTGGACCAAAATACATAGGACCTTTTCCAATTAAAAGAATCATAAATCCAGTAACAGTAGAATTAGAATTACCCAAAAATCTCAGGCAAATACACCCAATTTTTCATTGCAGCTTGCTGAAAAGAGAGCATCAGTCACCTCTACGGCCAAAAATCCCCCCCCCACCACCTCCAATCATGGTGGAGGGTGAACAACACTTCGAAATAAAGGAAGTCCTTGACTCTAGGAGATATCATGGAGCAACTCAGTACCTAGTTGCCTGGAAACACCTCCCTCCCTCACAAAATGAGTGGGTCCATAAACGTCATGTCAGAGCCCCGAAGCTATTGAAGAAGTTTCACACAGAGTATCCTAACAAGCCTGACTAAATTTTATACTTGTGTTTTCTTTCAGGTGGATCTCTCTTATTTTTAAGAGGGGCCGGATGTCAGAATCCAATCATATTTCATCTTTAATTATCAAATATAGAAACTCCCAATTCTGCCTTCTTTGGATTCTGCCATAAGAGGGAGAGAAGGGGGAGAACAAAGGGGCTTTATGGCCCTCACTTCCTTCAGTAGACTTCAAAGAGCTGAATGCTGAATGTGTGTTTATTGTAACCTATTGTAACCTCAAAGCGTTAACACCAGAGAACATTAGCATTAACAAAGAAGAGTATTTGCCTTTCATGTAGTTATCTGAAGTCTCCATCCAGACGGAAGAAAGAAGAAACGGGGTGGAATTGTGATACTTGAAACTATCACTGGGAAGGGGGGTTGATTGGGTGGGACTACTGGGGAACCCCTTAAAACCTTGAATGGGAGAGCTTGGACCCCAAGTCCTGTCTAGCATGCCTGCAACCATTTTCTCTTAATAAAGGATTCCTGTTGGAAGAACTATTCCAAGAGTTCTGTCTTCTTAAGATGCAAAGTGGGGTGGGTCCTTACAGTGCAAATGTTAACAGAGGAGTACTTTTTTTCTGAAGAATTCCTAGCAGAAAGCTTTCTGTAGGACAACCTTTTCTTATAGGTTGCCCCTGCTCAAGTGCCAAATGAATAGACAGGATAAATTGTTTTCTCTGTCATTAAAATAAAACTTGTTCTAGGCAGCTATAGAGTGTAACATTAATACATGGGAAGATTTTATATGAGAATATAAAGAGATTGATCTGTAAGTCTTTAAAAACAATTGTAGAATTGTCAAGAGCAAATCTTTCCAAACTAACTTTAGCTCGTTTTTTTCCTCAAACAACTTTATTACATAATGGACTACAGGTATGCTGTAAATATAATATATCTTGATCTCAGCAAACCAATGGACTTTATGATATTCTGATTAATAAGCTAGCTAAGTATGACTTGTAGGCTATGACAGTTAAATGGATACTTAATTGGTTTGACAGTCATGCTTAATGAACACACATGAGAGAACTAAGTGGTGTATCACAGGTTTATTTTTTAGTACAGATGTAACATTTCTGGAGACTCTGAAATAATTCTTTTCTTTTTTCCATAAATGTATAATTTTATCAGACAATGATTACATTTACTTCGGATGTACTTTATCATAATTTGCACATTTTCTTGGGGCGCTGATTCTTTTGTGTTTTTTCTATTGCTTTAAAACTTAAGAGCAAATCCATCAAATTTGTTTATCAAAAACAGATAAACCCACAAACAAAAGAGACACTGAATTCTTCAGTGAAAATAGTGGTGTCCCTGAGTAAGAACTGAATTTTGCTCTTTCTTCTGATAGTTTTATTGTATTCTTGTCTTTTGTGTACTGGAAATGAATCACTAGAAAAAAAAAAAGGCTTCCTATGTATCACAAATTTATAGAGAGCATTTGGGGCCTAGCAATCTCACTTGTTCTATTGTATTTGTTAATCTAAAGTAAAATATTTCACTGGAGTTTTTTAATCCCTTTGTCTTCTGGATTTTCTAATTTTTCAGGGAGGAAATCCCCTCCCATTTTCTGTTTTTTTTTTCTTTTTAGCCTTCATATTCTAGTCCTTAGCCTTCCACTTTTCAATATTGTTTTATGACTTGGATGATTTGGTGGAAGTTGAATCAATAGAATTATAATTTCCACATGAAGGCAAGTTAACGGTTCCACTTTATCCTACATTGGTCAGACCCCCTTCAAGTATTCTGTCCAGTAGTGAGCACTACATTTTAAAAAAGATTCAGAGAAACTGGAAGAGGTTCAGATAAGAGCAAAAGTGGCAGTAGAAATTAAGTCCTCTAATTGAGTTTGGAGGAGATAGGCATCTTTAGCCATGAGAAGACTGAGGGGAATATAACAGCACTTGTCAAACAGCTAAAAGTATAGATAGAAATGATCACACAGAACTAGATCAGAGTACAGGGACTAGAATAATGAATTTAAGTTACAGAAATGCAGATCCTGATTGACTAGTAGAAGAAGCTTCTTAACAGCAAGACACATTTAGCAGTGGAATCAATAATCCAGAAAGGTGGATAATTTCTCTTTAGCCAGTGTATTGAAACAGAGGCTAGACCGCCATCTACCCTACTCCAAATTTTGATTTGTGTCCTGAGTAAAGGATTGAAATACCACATTTCAAATGTATGTTCTCAAATGGGAAATTACATATATCCATTATTTCTCACTTTATAAAATACCTTTCTCTAGTGATCGAGATGCATTTGTAACTGATTTAAATCAGTTTAGCACTGTTTAGATATGAACAAATCTCTATTTCAACTTAATCTACACAGGTATTTTAAGGGCAAAATAAGAAGAGACAGATATGTGGATCACAGTGAACTTCTTAAAGGAATAGTAGATCTTGATGTAAAAATATCAATTGTTTTAAGTAGAACTCTGAAATCTGGGGACATGTTGAAGTAGATGAAGTATCTCTCAACTTGCATATACATAGTGATTCAATTTTCAATGAAATATCTATCTGAAATAACATTTTTCATGCAGATAGTGGATAACAATATTTCCCATTATTTAAAACTGCACATATTTTACAAGCTTTCACTTTAGATGTATGTAGAAAGAAGAGGATTTTTTTAGTTCTTTCACAATAGGATACCAATTTCTGTGTTCTTGTAGAATGTTTGCCTTCTTATTACCTCTATGTGAATATTTTCTGGAAAGGGACGCTGAATTTTCTGGGGATTAAAATAAATATTCCATGTGAATTCCGTACCAATTAAGAACAACCAGTGTGATGGAGTAGAAAAGACACTTGAGATGGATTTCTGTTCGTTGAATCATTTCATGTAATTCTGTCTTCAGAGAAATTCTTGGCAGTCTCACTGTATCAGTTCCTTGATGAAACACATGCTTTGTGTGTTCCATACAGATGACTAGACTGCTTTTCATTATTATTTTGTTGGACAGTGGAACTGATAAACTTTCACAAGTGAAAGCACTCAGTGAATTAAAGTGGCTCTTACAATTACATACCATAATATGATGCAGTAATATACTTTCATAGAGCACTGTTGTTTCAGTCCTCTTCCTTTTGTGTTTCAAATATTCTATGACGATTTAGTCTTTGGACCAAAACTATTAAACAAGCTACTTAATCCAAGTTTCTTTGCTTTTTAACGTAGTTGGAACCTTCTCCACCATGTGTTTAACTGCAGTCTAGTTTAGACTGATTTGTCATTTTTATCCACCTGTTAAATCCTTCCCAAGAATCTGGGATAGACAGATGTTGTTTGATGATGTTAAAGGTATGGTCACAGGTTGTAATCTGTTCCAAGTAAAGCTGCTTTTGCAATTGACTGAGAGATTTTGTCAAAGTGATAGTGTTCAAATGGTGCTCTAGTTCTTTGGGAAGGGCATCCAAGGCGCCTATTATCATTCGTGCTTTCTTCGATGCTGTCCTTTCTTTCTTTGACCACAGTTGTTCTATTTGCAGTCTTTGTGTTTGTGATTTGCTCCAGTTCTTCCTTTTTGTATTCTGCTACTGTATTTACAGCTACTGCAACATCCACCATCTAGACTTTTTTTGTTTTTCTTATTGGCAGTTGTTAAGTCTGGGGTGTTTTGTGGCAGATGTTTGTCTGTTTGAATTCTAAACTCCCAAAGCACTTTAGCTTCTTCATTTTCTATTACTTTGCCTATTTTGTAATCCCACTACTTATTGCTTGCAGATAAATGGTATTTTTTGCAGATATTCCTATATACCATTGTTGGTATTTTCTTATTCTATTGTTTATGATCAGTCTGTATGACCTTCTTATAAGACCTAACTGGCTGTCCATTGTTTTTTCAATTTCTTTGCTCAGGCAGCATTTGTGGCCTATTACTGTGTTCTGGCTTTGTATGCATTTGTTCTTAAGGCTTGGTCTTGTGCAACCAGAACCCTCTGTCCTTTCTTCAAATTTCCTGCTTTTAGCCATTATCAGGTTTTGTTATTATCTGCTTTGCCTGCATTGTTTTTGTTTTTTTAAATTTACTGGCCATGTAATACTTTGACTGTATATTCCAGGTGTCTTCAAACTTGGCCCTTTTATGACTTGTGGACTTCAACTCCCAGAATTCCTCAGCCAGGTACGCTTGAAGAACCCTGGTATATACAGATAGTGTTGAGCAGCAATTCTATTTCAGATATTGTCTTTCTATTTGTTTCACATTGTCTATGAAAAGCAGTTTAATATCATGTTTTTGATATTAGCTGTGGTCTCACCTGTTCAGTATTGTTGACAAGGAATCAAACGCATTGAAAAACAGTAGTAGTGGTAGTGAGTCTCCTTGAAAGATTTTTCTCTTGATATTAACCTCTCCCAGTCTGTTGGCCTTTGACCAGCAACTGTGTCTTCCGTTGTACCATTGATCTTTTCACAAACTTTTGATGTTTCTATTGACTCCTGTTATTTCTAGGTACCTGATTATCCAGTTATGTGACATGCAAGAATGCCTTATTGCAATCAATTGAAGTTCCATTCAACATTGTTTACTTTGTTTGATCTTTCTTCTGTTGCATATTTCCAAAAGTCATATTGTCAAATAGGAGGTGACCTTTTATTCCTTCGCTGTTTGGGCAGTTTCTGCTCAGTGATTAGCAAGCAGGTAATTGGCCTTATTTGCCTGGTGCGGCCTCTTCTGTTGGATTTTTCATTATCAGGTAGGTTTTACCAGATGTTAACCAATCTTCAATTGCATCTCCTTGCAGTTGTTAAATTGCTTGGCAGCAAGTGGCTATATACCAATGAGATATTTCAACTAAAAACCATGTTGTCCATCTTCACCTAGACTAACCAATTCTTGATATTCCTTGCCCTTTTCTCCACTATTCTTAGGTCTTCTTGTTCTTCAACTTCTTTTTCTTTCTTATCTAGCTTGCTTGCATCTGATCTCAGCATACTGACCTTATCTTTCAGCCTGACCATTTTGGTGTTGCATTGTTTGGATTTCTTTTTTCTCGATTTTGCACTTAGTTATAACTGCAGCCATGGTATACATTAATCGGTTGTTTCTTGCAATGATTGGTGCTTATGTTTGATATTACAATTGGCATGTTTTGATACTTGTGCTAGCTGTTTCTTTGGAACATGATTCAATGCTTCAACCTTACATTTTTTTTGCTGTTCCAGATGCTTGGTTTCTTTCAATTTTTCTTCTTTTGTAATGTGTTTGAAACATTAACTTTGTTTTACTCTCTTTATCTGCTGTTATGTTGTGCATTCATTCATTTTAATTGCATTATTATAATCTATTCCCAACAATGTGAAGTCACAGCTGCCAGTTCCTTGGCTGTTGTTGGCCTTCATACATACTGCATTTTTCCCAAGAAACTAGAATGTTGCAATTTATCAGCATAGTATATGTGGCCTTTTGCAACTGATAGATTGAAATTTTGTCAGTGCACTTATTTTTTAAGTACTTTCCAAAATTTTTGTGTGTGGCACCCAGTGTATAATAATAATAATAATAATAATGATGATGATGATGATGTTGAAAGGGACCTTTGGAGGTCATCGAGTCCAACCCCCTGCTCAGGCAGGAAACCCTACACCATTTTGGACAAATGGCTGTCCAGTTTCTTCTTAAAAACTTCCAGTGTTGGCGCATTCACCACTTCTGGAGGCAGGTCATTCCACTGGTTAATTGTTCTAACTGTCAGGAAGTTTCTCCTTAGTTCTAGGTTGCTTCTCTCTTTGGGAGAGAGGTTAGTTTCCACCTGTTGCTTCTTTTCCTGCCCTCAGGCGCTTTGGAGAATAGCTTGACTCCCTCTTCTTTGTGGCAACCCGTGAGATATTGGAACACTGCTATCATGTCCCCCCTTGTCCTCCTCTTCGTTAAAGTAGACATACCCAATTCCAGCAACCGTTCCTTATATGTTTTAGCCTTCAGTCCCCTAATCATCTTTATTGCTCTTCTCTGTACTCTTTCTAGAGTCTCAACATCTTTTTTACACCATGGTGACCAAAACTGGATGCAGTATTCCAAGTGTGGCCTTACCAAGGCATTGTAAAGTGGTATTAATACTTCACGTGATCTTGATTCTATCCCTCTGTTAATGCAGCCCAGCACTGTGTTGGCCTTTTTGTTAGCTGAAGCACACTGCTGGCTCATATTTAAATGATTGTCGACTAGGACTCCGAGATCCCTCTCACAGTTACTACTATTGAGCAAGGTACCCCCTATACTATACCTGTACATTTGGTTTTTCTTGCCCAAATGTAGAGCCTTACTTTTTTCACCATTGAATTTCATTTTGTTAGATAGCACCCAGTGTTCAAGTTTGTCTTCTGGAGTGTTGGCTATTCCTGCCAGCTTGGTGTCGTCTGCAAATTTGATAAGTTCCCCATCTATCCCCTCGTCCATATCGTTGATGAAGATGTTGAAGAGTACTGGGCCCAGAACAGAGCCCTGGGGCACCCCACTACACACTTTCTTCCATGTAGATGTGGTTCCATTGAAGACCACATGCTGAGTACGGCCGGTCAGCCAGCTACGAATCCATCTGGTAGTGATGCTGTCTAACCCGCATTTTTTCTATCTTCTCAAGTAGTAGGTTGTGGTCTACTTTATCAAATGCCTTATTGAAGTCCAAGTAAATTATATCCACAGTATTCCTCTGGTCCACTAATTTTGTCACTTGGTCAAAGAATCCAATAAGGTTTGTCTGGCATGACCTGTTTTTGACAAACCTGTGTTGGCTTTTAGTAGTGATTTTGTTTGCCTCTAGGTGTTTGCTGATTCGTTATTTGATTATCTTTTCCAGAATCGGGATCCCAAGTTTTGAGGTCAGGCTGTAATTTCCTGGGTCCCTTTTTTGAAGATGGGAATTACATCAGTTCTTTTCCAGTCCTCTGGTAGTTCCCCAGTGCTCCAAGATCTTTGAAAAATATAGTTCAGTGGTTCTGAGATCACATCTACCAGCTCCTTGAGAACCTTGGAGTGTAATCCATCTGGTAATTTAAACTTGTCTAGGCTGGACAGGTGTTCACTTATCATTTTCTTGCCTATCTTGTGTTTCTATACTGTTATTTATGGCACTATTTTTAATAGGTTGGTCTGTTTTTTCCCTTTGTGTAAAGACAGATGCAAAAAACGAATTAAATAGTTCTGCTTTCTCCTTGTTGCTTGTCATCTTCTTGCCACTTTCACCCACTAATGGACCAATCATTTCCTTCACTTTTTTCTTCTTTTTTACATGTTGAAAGAAGCTTTTTTTGTTATTTTTGAGTTTGGTTGCAAGCCTTAGTTCATTATGAGCCTTAGCTTCCTCACTTCATCTTTGCAGGCTCCGGCTATTTGTTGATATTCTGATTTAGTTATGTGCCTCTCTTTCCACTTTCTATACTTGTTTTTTTTTTTAATCTTTTAATTTATCAGAGAGTTCTTTATGCAGCCATGCTGGTTTCTTTTGAGAGCTGTTATTTTTCCTCTTTGTTGGTATTGTGCTTGGACTTCTATTATCTCGCTTTTCAGAATTTCACAAGCTTCTTGAGTTGTTTTCCCCTGGAGGATTCTCATCCATGGAATCCTTCCCAAGCCCTCTCTAAGTTTATTGAAATTAGCTCTCTTGAAGTCCAAGACTCTAGTTTGACTATGTCCTATTGCTTGTGCTTCCATAATGTTGAATTCCAATATTGCATGATCACTACCTCCCAAGGTTCCTGTGGCTTCAACACCTTCTATCATTTCATCTCTAGGGCTAATCCCCTAGTTCCCTTCTCTACTTTTTGGGAGACAAAGTTGTCTGCTAGGTTTGTCAGGAATCTGTTTGATCTTCCACTTGGTGCAGAGTTTGTCTCCCAGTTGATGTCAGGGTAGTTAAAGTCCCTCATTACTATTGCGATTTGCTTCCTACATACCTTAGTTAGCTGACTAGCAAAAAGTTCATCTATTTCTTCTGTTTGGTTGGGTGGCCTATAGTATACACCTATGGCAATGTCATTTTTTCTCCCTTTTATATTGACCCAAATGCATTCAAGACAGTTTTCATCATTGTTGTGCTGTATTTCTGTAGAGATGTAGTTATTTCGTATATAGAGAGCAACTCCACCTCCTCTCCTATTTGGTCTGTTTCTTTTAAACAATTTAATCCCACTAGCTGTGTGTTCCATTTGTGGGTTTCATCCCACCATGTTTCCGTGATGGCAACAATATCATATCTGCCCTCATTAACCTGAATTTCTTGTTCACCCTGTTTGCTGTTCATACTCTGTGCATTGGTGTATAGACATTTGAGTCCTTTATGATCGGCCCTGTGTTTACTTTCTACATAACCTGTGTGGTGCCTGAGTTCCCCTATTGTCCTACCACCTATTTGGTTAGTTACCACCTATTTGAAAGCTTGATTTTGCTTGACAGCAAGGTTGGTATTCTTGTCCACACACACATCTGTGTTACATGCACTGATAGCCCTATAGTTTTTAGATTGCCTGGGACATGGATGTTCTGTATCAATTAAATCACTGTCCCTGCTATTTAGTTTAAATATTCCTCCAGAAAATCTGTGAATTTATAGCCAAGTAACTCAGTCCCTTTCTTTGATGGATGCAAACCATCCCTTTTGTACATTTTTTCATTGGACCAGCTACTGACATCGTGACTAATATATCCAAAGCCTTCCCCTTTACAGCACTCCTTTAGCCACATATTGAATTGTGCTATACGCTGGCCTTTTCTATTTTGCTGTTTATAAACTGGTAAAACCTCTGAAAAAGTTAGCCTACAGCCTATTTTGTTAATAAACATTGACCACTATGGCCAGTTCATGCCATAAACTTTCAGTTTTGATTTTCAGATGTTGATATTTTGTAATCTTCTACAATTCTTTGTCTTCTTTTCTACTGTTCCCTGGTATTGCTACATTATTTATCCACACTTTCTTCTCTTCAAATACAGTTATATCTGATACTTTATGAGCCAAGAATTTATCAGTTTGTATTTGGAAATTCCACAATATTTTAACATGCTTATTTTTACTTTCTCAACTCTATGTTCCTACCAGTTTTTCATTATTGGTACATGTTACTTTACAGATATTGCAGTGAATCATTTTGCTGACTCTGTTATGTCATTATTTGTAATTGCATTGTGCGATTTTCTTGCATGAGCTGAGAACATGATCTACTGTTTCTTCTGCTTCTTTGCACCATTTGCACTTTGAATCACTTGATTTTTCAATTTGGTCTTGACTGCATTAATTTATATATCTTGCTCTTGAACAGTCAAAATCAAGCTTTCACTTTCTTTTTTTAATATTCTAGTTCATTGGTTCTCAACCTTTTTAATGCTGCAACCCCAACCGGTCGTAAGTCAAGGACTACTCAACCAGTCGTAAGTCAAGGACTACTCAACTGGTGCAGTACCGTTTGCAGAATGGGACTTTTGGCAGGCTCAGCAGGGCAGAGACAGCCTGGACAATTCCTATTGGCTTTTGAAAGCCAATAGAATTAGACTCTATTCAAGAGAGTCTATTCTATTGGCTTTCAAAAGCCAATAGAATAAAAGGGAGTAGTATAGCTAAGGAAAAGGGGGAAACAAATGGCGGACTGCATTGTTTGGCGACCCCCGTGAAATGGTTGTTCGACCCCGAATGGGGTCCCGACCCACAGGTTGAGAACCACTGTTCTAGTTGTAAGCCATTATCAGGTTTTATTTTTATCTATTTTCCCTCCAATTGTTTGTAGAAATTGATTATGTAATGCTTTTCCTTGCCAGCATTCTGTTCATGTTTTTATGGCATTATTTTGATATTTACTCTTTGCTTCCTGTACATTTAGTAAGTTCCAGCTTTTAACTTGAATCAATGTTTATTCTCACCTGTCTTTTACATAATCAGCCAATGCACACTTTTCTTCTTTGACAGTTTCTTTGATCTGAAGTAAACCTCTGCCTCCATTACTGCTGAGCAGATATAATCTATCAATATCACTATGGGGAAGTATAGTTATGCATAGTGAATAGACATCAATTTTCTTGTTTTTCGGTCCAAACTGTTCAGTTCAGCTTATGTCCAGTTAATAATTCCAGCAGTGTATTGTATCACAGGTATGGCTCCGGTATTGATGGCTTTGGCAGGTGTTTCCACTGTTCACTTTTGTCTTTAACAATTTCTTTATTCTTTGGATGTATTCTGTATTAATTGCATTTTTAGCTTGTCTGTGCTTGATGCTATCCAACTGTAAAATGTCCACGTATTTGTAGGCTTCATCCTGATGCTTTTTGATCATTTGGCCATTCTGCATTTCAATTCCATTACTGTTTGTCCATTCCCTCAGTTTATTGCTAATGTAGCAGATTTATCTAGGCCAAATTCCCCTACTATTTCTATGCTAAAAATTATTTCGGTGTTTCTCATTATTATTATGTAGTCATAATAATGGCTACAAAGTAAAGTACTGTATGTACATGATGTTGGGGCTGGGGAGCCAAAAAAAAAAAATCAAAATTGTCACATAGGGTTTTATAGCTATATTTAGTTAGGGTAGGAACAGAAATTCAGAAAAGATTTTAATTGCAGTTGGTAAGCCTTGAAATGCTAAGAATGTGTGGTACAGTATGCCTGATTGTATAGAAGCAAGGCAGACTAACCACAGGCACTAATGCAACTTACCAATTCTCTAGGATGATTGCTAAATCATTGCCCATATTATTTTACAAGTTTGTCTTGTTTTCCATTCACGGCTTTTTAAAGACTAATAAGAGGCAGAATGGTCACTTGAGCCAACTCTTTCCAAATTCTTACTGCATGTTTATTAATATATTTTTTGTCTGTTGTTTTTGTCCATTAAAACCAGTGGCCAAATATAAACAAAGAGAGAAAACTAATGATATAGAAAAGAAATCTTAGAGTTGTACTTTTAATTAATTAGTTTTATTGCATAACCAAGTTACAGAATCTTTGAAAACCTAAGGAATCTTATCTATTGCCTTTTGAAGCCAGTGACAAAGAATTCCTTAGGTGAATTTTAAATGGAAATTAAAGCAAATAATTCTCACCATGTTGAGAAGGATCAGAGTTTTTAAAAGGCATCTCTGAAAGAAGATCAGATAAATTCTTGTTTGCTCACTTCATTAAATACAACTTTAGAAGACTGTAAGTTCAACATCTCTTTCTGCCCACAGCAACAGCCGATCAAAGTGCAGTTTTTGTTATTTATAAATATCTTATCAAGACAGATGTAGAACTTCTTGAGGGCAGAGAGTGAGTGATTTGTAAGGTGAAAACTAATGCTGAAGGTGAAATGTGAGTTTTAACTGGTTTTTTGTGTAGTAATTAAACTGGATAGCAATTTGTTGTAAAGCTAAATGTACAATGTCAGCTGGAAAAGTGTGGGCTGTAAGGACTGGAGCACCAAGCCCAGATGGTTTATATCTCATAATGAGTTAGAACTGGCAAAGTTCATACTAGGTTTTAGCAGTCTCTAGGTGAAAGATCCTTAGTGGCTCCCTTTTTTATCAAATGTCTATCTCTGCTGATTTTATGGAATAGTTCTCCCACCTTAAATCATTCCATAATTTTACTATTTTTTCCATTGATTATTTCAAATTATTTGTGCACTATTTTGTGGTATGCAAAATTAAACTTTATTTTAATGCCATTTAAGTACAGGAGTAAAATACACATAATAGTTTTGCAGCATCAACATAGCACTCAATTGCTATGATGAATGAGAAATAGCGGGAACCTTAATAGCAGAAAGATCAGGGTTAGTATTTAATTTAACTTAACTTAACTTAACTTAACTTAACTTAACTTACTTAACTTAATTTAATGGACAAGGTTTCCAGGTGCCATGACGGAAAAGGCTTTCTTCCTGGTTGATGTCAAATGAGCATCTTCTCAATGTAGGGCTGCTAAGTGAATCTCTAATGAGGATCATGGTTCTATATGAAATAAGACATTTTATCTAATATAATATGCTCTATAACCTAGCCTGGTAGTAAATTGTTAGCCAGTACAGTTTATGCAAAAGTAGAATTATTTGCTAGCATATAAAACAATCCTAGCATTTTGTCCTTTGCATACTTCATAGACCACATAAAACAGCTCCATGTAAAGTACATTAAAATTTCCCAAAATATTGTTTTTTTTTAATTTTATTATTTTATTTTCATTACAATCATAAGAAAAAAAAAATTCAGATATATAACAAGTTAAAATACAACACACAAATTCCGGCATTGCTCACCCATTTCCCCCCAAACCGCATCCTCCTCTCATCTTTTCACTTCCCCCTTCCTTCTTCTTCCTCACTCTCCTCCTCTCCTCCCTCTCTCCTCCATCTTTCTACTTGCTTATCCCTCTCCTCTTCTTCTCAATCGGATGCGGTCTAGGGAAAAATGCCCGGGCAATCCTCTATCACCAAAAAAAGAAAGAAAAAAAATCTTAAAAATATAAAACTATTCCTACTTATCTGAACTATTGAACATACTACCCATACTCTCCCCTCCCCCCTCCCCCCTCCCCCCACCCCCTTCTCCCCCCGGCTTCACAGAGCTCAGTACAGGGTTACACACACACATACACACAAAAAAACTAAACATAATCAACTTAAATTTACTACTTATACAATAACCAAAATCACAATAACCCTTAACTCTCTGCAAACTTTAATTCATAATTTAATAAAAATCCATTATTCATAAAATAAATGAAACTTTGTTGTTCCATACTTCTTCTGAATATATTCTATCCATCTTCTCCATACAGAAACATATCTCTTTTGTTACATACAAGATAAATTTTTAGAATCCAAATGCCATCTATAAAACATTTTATAAAAAATTTCCCTCAAATTTTGTGCTTGAGTAAATTTAACATTTCTAACCCAAATTATCTCCCAGGAATCCATTAAGATTGGTTCCTGTATATTCTGAGCCCATTTGATCATACAATCTTTTACTAACTCTGTTTCCGAATCCAATTTTATTAACTCATTATAAATTCTTTTAATATGAGCAAATTTCTGATCTTTAATCTGAGTTACCAAGTTTTCATCTGTTAAAGTAATTCCCACCTTCTTATCTACCCTCCATCTCTCCATTATTTGTAAATATTGAAACCATGATTGTAAAATATTTTCTTGCCTTAACAAATCAAAAGACTTTAATTGCCAATCTGTACCTGACCAAATGAGCAACTCTTTATACGAAATATTATCAAAATTCACCCCCTTAGAAACCCCTTGAATTGCCTGTCCATGAATCCCCCAAATGGCTATTTTATAGTTTAATTTGTAATAATACTTCTTCCAGACTCGAAGTATGGCATTTCTTAAAATATGTGACTTAAACACCCAATCTACTTTCTTATCAAAAACTAAATATGCGTGCCAACCAAATAATAAATCCCAGCCTTCAAGAACCAAAATATTTTTATTTGTTAAATTGAGCCAATCACTTACTAAAGTTAAGGTGGCCGCATCATAATATAATTTCAGATTAGGTGCTTTAAGTCCACCCCTTTCTCTAGCATCTTGTAAAATCTTAAACTTAACCCTTGATTTCTTGCCACCCCATATAAATTTATTGATGCCCTTCTGCCACTCTTCCAAATTTGCATCCTTTTTCAAAATGGGTAGCATCTGAAATAAAAAAAGAAACTTTGGTAGAACATTCATCTTTACTACTGAAATTCTCCCCAACAAAGATAGTTGTAGTTTTTGCCAGTCATTTAGGTCTTTTTGTACCTTTATCCACAATTGTTCATAATTATTCTTATACAATTTCCCATTAGATGTTGTGATATATACTCCTAAATATTTAACCTTATTAACTACATCATAACCTGTTGCTTCAGCTATAGTATCTTTTCCCTTCATAGACACATTTTTAAGTAAAATTTTAGTTTTATTCTTATTCACCTTGAAACCAGAGACCTGTCCATACTGCGTTAAAATTTCAACCAATTCATTAACCGAATCTATTGGATAAGATAATGTCACCACCAAATCATCAGCAAAAGCTTTCAACTTATAATCAATCTTATTTATTTTTATTCCTTTTAATCTAGGGGATTCTCGAATTTTAATAAGTAAATTTCAAAAAATATTGTTATCAAACTATTAAAAGAGTCCGGGAAAGTCTGCAGCTGATGTATTAAAAGCACTAAAATGCACTTTTCAACACTGCAACATTCATATTTCTGTGAGCAAGCTATGTAGCTGCTTTTTCAAGGGAAGTACAATCTCATTCAGAATAGAAACTGCTTATTGTCCAGTTCTTCATAGCTGCTTACAACCAAAATGGAAGATTCTCAGAATCTTCTTTAACCAAATTTATTTTAACAGATAAGGAAATCTTTGCAAAAATCTTAGTAACTGGATATGTCCCCAATTTATCTCTGTGTTCAGTAGGAGAACTTCTTCCTGAACCTCTTCCTGATTGCTCATTGAGGAAGCGGCTTATTTTGTAGATGTTCTGGGCTTGTAAGCTTTTGCAAATGACTATGTCTTTCTCAGGTTCTGAGAATTTTTTCCCACTTACGTTAAAACACCTACTCACAATATCTCCTTTTTTTCCAGGATGCAAACTCAGTTTATGGTATCTATTCCAGCAACACTGATCTGGGATATGCACTGGGTCTCCTGATTCAGAAACAATGCAAAAGTAGAATTTGCCTTCAGCAAAATATTGACATTGTCCCCTAAGATCCCTATAGCAGTTCCCAGTGTTTATATTAATATAATGTATTAAGCATTACATGGCATTGGAGAGAAAGAACTATTTGGTACTCCCTATCAAAATTGCCAGAGAATTGAAAAATGATCATCTATTTGACCTAAAATGAATGTGCATCTCTGTGTTTTGTGTATATACACCCACACACCCACATACAATTTCTATAGCTGCTCAACTCTGGGAGATTTACAATTCTAAAATTATAAAACAATTTAAAAGATGTTGAAACAATAAAAACTTCCACAAAATAAATAACAAATTAAATAACAAAATAATATCCACAAAATAAGTAAGTAGAAACAGCAGCCATCATGATTAACTGACTAATAGCAAAGCCAAGTAATGGTACATAGGTACTAAGATACCATGATTAACAGTATCAAAGGTTTCTATGAGACTGAGTAAAAGTCTTGTTTCAATAAAATCCTGTTATTCTGCATTGGCCCCAACAGCAGATCTGAACACAGGGATATGAGTTTAGAAAATCAGTTCTAAGTGTGTCTGGAACTGGAACTTGCTATACTTTCAAAAAATCTTTCCCCTTAAAAGGGCATTTAGTTATGCAGTATTTTCGAGATCCTTGTAGGGTTTTTTCCCTCCCCAAAAGGGCCACACAACTGCTACTTTTAAGGGAAGCTAACCCTGTCTCTTACATTTATACTGTAGTTAATAATAAATTAATACAATTCTTGCTTTATTTTTACAGATTTTATTTTTATCAGATTTTAACAACTTTTTGTTTTGGTATTTATGTATCTAGCTACTTCTTCCTTTTGAAGCTGTTGAGCTTGCTATTTGTTCATTTATATGGTTTACACAAGTATCTAAGTAAAGTTATTAAAACAGTTTTCCTACTAATTTTCAAAACTAATTTATGCTGGGATAAAATTATTACTATTTATGAGGTTCAGTCAAGGAGAAATCAAAAATTCAGATTATTGCATCCCAACTTGTAGATATTTAGCAAACAGAACATTCATGGCTTTAAAACCTAACTTTCCAAAGTTGCTTCAGCTGTGGGCAGTTCTACAAATAACATATCTGGATGCTTCATGTACTCATTATGGCTTGGCTGGATGAAGTAGAAGTAAGTCAGCTTTTTAGAATAGACTGAAAAGAAGATTGAAAAAATAAACTTTCTGGCCTATATAAAGCTATATATAAGAAATACTTATGACAGAAAATAGATTTTCAGGCCATCTGGATTACATAGCACACCAGGAAATTATACTTTCTCTTATCATAAAAAGGAAAAAACCTGAAGCAACTGAAAGCTGCAAATGGACCTGGTTTCTACGATAATTTCTTGATGTTTCATGCTTATTAGCTGAAATGTAGGGCAGAATATCAGAATAGCTAAATTCTGCAAACAGCCATTCCAAAAGGAAAACAGCTTGTTCTATCATTTCTGCCAATTAATGGGAACCTTTTACTCTCTTAACTGATTCCATCTTTTCAGAATTTGTGCTCAAGCTGGACTTTTTTCCTCTTCTCTCTTTATTCCCCCTTTTTTCATTCTGTATCTTGCCTTTTGCATTTTGAGGCAAAATCTGCTTTTCTTGGCCATATAGAAACTAGTTTGGAAATTTTTTCATCTGAAAAAAGGACAAAAAGGATATAAATGATATAAATAAAATCTAAATTCAATTGTCACCTTGGGTGTTTTTATCACATACATAAGTTTACAAATATGTGGCATGAAAAATTGCTACATATCCTGGCTTTTCAGTCTTAATGAGAAGTCAAAAATTAAGAAAAATAAAAGGTTTGTTAAATTTGTGACTGGAATTCTTCAAAATTGTAAAAGCCTCCTTGGAACACCCACATGCCTGTCTATTCCTATTTCCATAATGTTCAAATAAGGGTTTATAGGAATTCCAAAACCAGTGTCAAACTTGTGTGCTTGCAGAAAGTTATTCTTTGCATTATCCTTGGATAAATTATAGTCATTATGATTAGAGCTATAATATATCAAATCTTGAAAAGTCATCCTAAATGTTATAATAGTAAATTCCAACTTGGCAATGTTTTATGTGAAAAATAAATAATTTCTGATATCCATTCTGAATTTCTTACCAGTTTCATTGGTTTTACATAGATCTGAAATATTTCACAAAGTTCTGAAAATCTCTATGTCTACTTCTAGCACATTAATATATTAATTAACATGTCTATAACCATGTCCCTTTATTGTGCCTTTTTATTTAAAAATAAATGCTATAACCTTTTCTTATTTCAGCCTCTTAATATTTTCTTTCTCTCTTTCCCTTTCTTTCATCATATCATGTTTAATTTTTCCAATCACCATAGCCCAGTACTGCTTATAATTATCCTTCATTTGGTTGGAAACATTCTTTATGAATGCCATTTCTAAAGGGCTTCCCTGAAAAAGATTGCTTGGGAAGAAGTCACATCACTGTTAGGCTTAATACAAAGCATTTGATTGATTGATTGATTGAATTTGTATAGCTACCCACTTTGCATATGTGACTTTAGGCAACTCATGAAGCTAAAAACCCAAAACTCAAACACGGTCAAACAATGACACAAAAATCCATTTTAATATATTAAAAATTAAAGCCATTAAAACCCTAAAAACTATAATCTTCAAGAAAGTGGCATCCATCTTCAGATACTTTTTTGGGTTGTTCACTTGTTTACTCAGTTTTTGAGATGCTCACCTAATGCTCCATACACAGTGAGAATGGCAACACTTTGAGGCGTCAGTGTCTTTGTCAGTTTTGAAAATATATACTTTATTTGCCCACTTTGTCCCAACAGTTATTACTGTATTCCAGGATAGATAACCCCTTTTTGCTAGTGGATTTTTGATACCATGGTATGAGACTTGGCCAATTGTAAAATGCATATTTTCTGGAAGACAAACTGGTAAAGTTGCTCTTTGCCAGACTTTCTAACTATATTTTTCAGCAATTGCTGGAAAATCATTTTTATTTCTGTTTTTTTTTTTATATTCTTGGTCTATTTGGAGAACAGAAGCATTCTTAGAAATAAAATGTTAAAGGTTATTTTCTTTGAAGCATGCCAGATTTCCATGTAGCTTTAAAAATATTAAAATTAACTTTAAAAAACAAACTAGAAGGACAGAACTGAGGACCTATCTGTGGGCATCATGTTGTCTAATTTCTACTAATGCCTTGTGGAACAGTGTTAACTTGTAAATACTGGCATCATGGAAATCTTCACATGTGGTAGGCCAGGATCTATATTTAGTCATGAAATGCATTTAACAAAAATGGGTGCATCACCAATAAAATTAAAACAAACTTATTTGCATCAGAATGATCTTGCTAAGTTTCATGGAAGGCTAATTTTAATTTTGTAATGACCTATAACATTTTCTTTAAAACCATATACTTAAATGAAAACATTGAATAACTGTAACTACATGGAATTACGAATGGAGACACTATAATTACTCCCCACATGATTTTACCAAAATTTGATCATGTACATTTTTCCTCCTGTTTGATGGTGTTTTATTTTGTGGTCTGCTTCTCATTATTCATTTGACTTCTGGCACACATATTTCAATAAGTATTTCTCTGTCAGGACTAGTGCAAATTATCATAATTAACCACAAAATGATTGTTCAAACTCTTTGTCAAAGTTATATATAGGGTCCCGTAGATTCCCAGCACTAATTTTACAAAACGACCAAGGTTAGCAAAATTTTCAAATCATGTATCAATTCCTTTCCATGCAGAATATTCCAGTATTTTGAGGCTAGACAGACGTTCATTAAGTTTTGAAATGGTTGCCTCCTAAAGTATCTTTTTCAGCAAGAAATGTATTTTTGTATTTGAAATGTTATGCATGATTCTCTAATATAATGGAAGACTGTAGAGATTTCATCCTGTGCCAATTTAATGGTTGCATATTTTAATCATTTGATAATTGTTTGCATAAGTTTTATAAGAGAATATTTCTATACTTTCTGACGGATGTAAAGCTATGTTGAATAGGTATAAAACTCTCAAAAATATGAGTAATAGCACAACATAGTAGAAGTTTTTCTATTTGAAGGCATGATTAAACTTGCTTTTATTATTCTGTTACCAGAATATTTGTACCATATATACAAAATCAGGTATTCAGTCATGTTTCCAGGTAATTCTCACTGATTTTACTGAATGAGTTCCAAGATGGGCAGCCTTCATTTCAGTGATGGGTGATCTTCATTAGCCAAAGTTTCATATATCTATGATTCAGAACTAGAGACAAGATATATGTCTATATACATATGGTATATGTATAAAGTTTTGTATACATGATTTTTGCTTGTTTTTTTACTTTATGGATTCACAAAATGGTAATCAGTTTTTAATACTTATAGCACTTTCATGATATCTTTTAAGAGTTAGAGACAGATCTTCTTATACTTGCATTTGCTCCTTTTCATTCAATTGTGAGGTTCTCTACTTGGCTTTTCTAGTTCAGTAGAGGACTTTGATGCCATTGGATGCTGGTGCTGCTTGTTGCTTGTTTGTAGCAATTAGATTGAGCCATAAATGGCCTTGGGCATTACAGACATTCACTGGAGCAGTTGACAAGCCTTTTCACCAAGATGTGAAAGAGTCCGAAGAACAGACAAGCCAGTGGAGGCCACATAGTGAAAATAAGTTGGTTCCCTCCATCACTATCTAAGTTGCATGAAAGGAAACTTGCAAGCTTTCCCTTTAAATCCACATGTCTGAGCAAGGGGAAAGAGCAGCAAATATACTGTAGCTACATTGCAAGAAATGATTGCTATTGGAAGAAAAGAGAAGTGCTTGTGAAAGGAAGAGTATGACTATAGGCAGTAAAGCTTTATCCACAGTTACAGACTTGATAAACTTGTTTATGGTTTTGTCATCTGCAATCTTATAATGGAACATAACCACTAAATTATGAAGATCGTATGTGCGTCTTACTTGATGAGAATTGAAGTTTTGATCAGTGCTTGTGCCAAATAGCTTCATGATTTAATTCCAAGAAAATATATTCGTGGTCTCTGCACTTAGCATCAAGAATGAGAAAAGTTGCACAAAATCCAAATAATGGTACTATTATAACAGATCTAATAGGCATCCTCAAAAAATGTGTTATATTCAGAAGATGAGTCTTACTTAGCTAAAAATTGGGTCAGCTAGTTACTAAATTGCTTTACTACCCATTTCTTCTTTAAGAAACGTCTTATGACAAGGTATTTTGATATTAGGTCGGTAAGATGTTCAAAAGGCAACTAGGTGAAGCAGGTTTACCATGAACAACATATTCCTCTATGAACCACTGAGACAGACTTGTCTTCTGAAAAGGTCAATATGCTTGCTCCGACAACTACCCAAATTGTCTTTGTGTGTATATTCACAGAAACCTAAGTAACTGTAAGTGAAACAAAGGACCTATGCATTTCTGTTGAAATGGATTCATTCCTCATTAGCTGTTCTCTTGTCCTTTCCCTCTGGCTCAAATCTGTGCAGAATCCAAGAGAAATGAAGATTGCTGCTCGGTCTTCAGTGCTGTTACCATTTGTTTTCCTAAAGAAGACAAGCAAACAAATAGCGACTAAGGATGCAAGAGCAGCAGCAGGAAATTTTCTAAGGAGGCACATAGGTTCCATGGAGGTCTGTGGCTTTGACAGGTGCCTAGGAACATCTACCTATAACATCACCATTATTGATTCAGAAGATGACAACTATATTAGGAACTTAGTACATGCTTGGTCTTGCTGCTCCCACATTTTTAAAGAGAACAACTGTATCTGCACATTGTTGAAGTAGTCAATTTTTAATAACATACAAAAAAGCTTATATGATCATAAACTTCTTTAAGATGCAGTAAAAAAAATGCTGCATTTGCTGTAACACAGCTATTTGTCTGGAAATTATTGCCTGAATTTCACACAGCAGGGATTCCCCTCTTTTTTTGCTTCATTTACACAACGCTTTTGGAGGTGTTCATAGTGCCACTGCAAATCAGTGTGATATCACAGATAAGAATTTGCTTCTGGTAGTAAGGTTATGGCTAGCAGTGAGCAGATACTTTAGATGCCAAGCATAGCTAGCCAAGCTTGAAAATCTTTGATTTAGTAGCAGAGCTAAAGGCAATTGGATCAATTTTCAAAATTCAGTTTGCCAAATGGCTTTGATCTGCCTAGGAAAGGATTCCCCAGTTTTTTCCATATTTGTATATTCAGATCCATTTTTGTACCTGCATTTTCAAAGAAAGTTTGTTAATATTTGGCAATGTTTATTTGGGACTTGGTTTTTTATTTTTTTACATGTTTTGTGACAATGGAAAATGGGTATTTCATTTGTGTATGTATGTGTGTGCAAACGCTGGATACAGCATGTTGCAAGATACTTTTCTTCCCATGTATTGTTGTCGGACAATCCCTGGTGTACATTATCCATTTCTTGATGACTGTTCAACCAAAAATTAAGCCAATACTGAACTTACTACTGTCTTCTTTTTGTCAACATTTTCAAGAGATACTGTATAATGGGAATTAAGTGCACAAAGAGAGTGATCTCTTAGCCTTGCACGAGTTAGAAGTGGGCAAAACAAAACATTTGATGTCACGCTTTGATCTATTATATTAGCTTTTTTCCTTTTCAAACCCAAGTTTCTAATATGCAGATTTTAAAAGCAAGCATGGCTTTGGTAACTGGATTTTATCCAATTGCACAAAGCTAATGTAAATCAAATTTATTTATTGATCAAAGCTGTCTTTTTATGGCTTATGTTATAGACAACAAATGATTTCCTCTATATTAAGTTTAAAAGATGGTTATTTTTTAATCTTTTAGTGCTCTTGGATTCCTCTTAGCCTGCTCAGTGAGTTTGCTGCTGGAGATAGGCTGCCTCTTATTTCCTGAAGCAGCCTCTATTTACCCACAGGGGAAAATCAAGCACCTTTTAGTTTATATCCCATGAAATCAGAAGCTCCAGCTGGTTACTCAAAACACGTGGCTTCTCTGGTTTCTTTCTTCTTCTTTTTTCTTAATCCCATAGAATTCTGAGTCCCACTACCTATTATCTGAACTTGTGCAGATCACTCAGTGGGTTGAAGAGGTAATTGTGGTTTGCAAGACCCACTTTTATTTTGTTTAATTTGTAAATGCCACAATTCTAAGCTACTTAAGTAATATCTCTCTGTCAAGGGAAGCCATAGTTAATGTCACTAAATGGAACTGCTCAGTGACAAAATTAGTATTAAACTATTTTTTTTGCTAGTGTATGCTTGTTGAGTATCAGTTGGCTCAATAATAATTTGTGAATAAAATCCAACTCTGACAATCAGCATCAGTATCTCATATTACTATAATAGGGCTTAGATTTTTGCAAAAATAAGTGAGGTTTGGTCATGCTGGTTATAGCTATTTCTGAAATAAACCCCTCTGGCATTCCTTATGTCAAATTGTGTTATTTGGGAGAGGAAAATGTGGCCCACTTGCCAATGAATTTTTTTAGCTGCTTTCTGTCTGATTTCCTGCCCTAAATGCAAGCCGTATGAGCAAAATGTTATACATGCAGAGGAAATCTGTGGTTAGGAGAACTATTTCCCCTCCTATACCTGTGATTCTTTCTTGTTAATCCTTTCATTATATTGCTCTCAGAAATTTTCATTCCAATCAGCATAGCTTTTTTGCTTAGTCAGCTGTGGCCTTGGAAATGGAAATAGTTGCCCTGCCTCTCGGATCATTGACTGTTAATCATTGTGAGATCCTGGCTGTGATCCCAGTGCAAAAGCTGCTACCAGTCTGGTAGATTGCATGCTGAAAAAGCACACACTACCACCAGCAGCATCACCAACAGTTACCCAGTTTTTCCACATTAAAATACCACTACATCAAAGGAGAAATTTAAAAAAGTCAAATTATCAAAACCAAGAATGCAGTGAATATTGCAAAGAAAAATGTGACATTTTGGCTTATTTTCAGATTGCAATGCTATAATATCCAATGCCACATTTATACTCTCCTAAATGATTTGGAAGAAATGTTTAATAATATAAACAAATTGTCCTATTGTGTAGTCTGTTTTAAAGATAAATTTGCTAATTAGCTGCTAAGCCAATAACTGTGACTAGCTTTGATTGGATATGTTAGCTATTTCTATTTATTTGTTCATTTGTTTAATTTGTATCCTGCCTTTTATTATTCTTATGAATAACTCAAGGCAGCGAACATATCCAACACACCTTCCTCCTCCTGTTTTCCCCAACATAACAATCTTGTGAAGTGAGTTGGGCTAAAAGAGACTGATAGGGCCAAGGTCACCCAACTGGCTTTTATGGCTAAAATGGGACTATAATTCAGTCTCCTGATTTCTAGTCTGGTGCCTTAAAACAGGGGTCCCCAAACACTGGGCCATGGCCCACTAGTGTGATGAGCCAGGGCACAGCACAAAGGCAATGTAGACAGCTGGCAATGTAAACAGTTCTTTAATGGTTGCAAATTTCCTCCAAATGCTCCCATATTTGCTGGCAAGCCTCCAACCCAAATTCACACACTCACCTTCCTTGAAGGCAGTTTCAATACAGTATGATTATTATATAAATGTCCTCAAGGCCATAAAGATAACAAACAAAACAAAACGTCAACTTAATGAGTCCACTTGAATCTCAGCTTGCCTCTTTGCAAAGAGAAAAGTCAAAATGCAGTCTGAGGTTCTAATTCAGGAAATCCACGTGGTCAGCCGGTCTAGTCGTCAAGGTGTCCAGGTTTTCCAAAGGCACAGAACAAGAGCAACAATACACACTTTCTCAAGATTCAATGTTTGTTCCCGACAAAGTCCCTACCTCACAGCGGTTCCTTATATCTCAATCCCCAAGTGTGCCTTGTGTGGTGGGGTGGGACGCTCTCCTCCCAAGCAAGTGAGCCTGCCTGCATTGTTCCCTCCTCCTCTCCACTCTCCTAGCTCTAGGATCAGGTGGGGGTGGCCCTTGCTCCTCTCCTGATCTCTGTCTCCCCTGTTCAAAACCTGAAGGGCCCTGGCCTGCCTCAGCCTGCTCCTCCCTACAGTGCTCCAAAGCCACAAACACATCTCCTGGGCCTTGATAGGGTCCTGTTCCGGCTCCATTTCCTCTTCCGATTCAGGCTCAGATGGAGGCATGACAACTAGTGGGCTGTGAGCTGTTTGCAACTGGACCACGTAAATGGCGGACGAACATACACATGAACGCATGCATCCCCATGTGTGCGTGCAGCAGGCATTTTACATTGATAATGGCTCTGAAAAGGTTCCTCATTGAATAGCAGTGTCTAAAATAACAAATATTTGGAAGCAATGCCCACAAAGGCAATACATGAGATGCCCTGGTTAGTATACCCTGGACGTAACCCTGTTGTTTGGTAACTTGAAAATAAAGTTAGTTGAAAATAAAGTTAGTTGTAATTGAAATCCAGCAATCTGCTAGTTAATACTAAAATAAAACATTCCTGTTTTTCTTTTTTTCAAAAATAAGGAATAGGACTAAAATAAAACATTCCTGTTTTTCTTTTTTTCAAAAATAAGGAATGAGGACAAATTGATTTGAATTGGAAACACACATCTCTGCCACTTCCATCTATTGACAGACTTAAAGGCTATTGTCTCTTTTTCAAGATCAGTTTTGCAACTATATTTGCAAAAGCCTGTATAGTCCTATTACCATAAGAAACACTGATGAATTTTTGATAGTGTATTTGAAATCGGTGAGCTGTATCTTGATGGAAATTTTTAACCTCGTTTTTTTTCTCCATCTATACTTTTTCCTCATTTTATTACCATTTATCAGTCATTAAAATAATATTTATCCCCAATGTTCCTTATGAGGTAGAGGATTTTGATTCTTCTTAGGAATGAGAAAAATTAGGAGGAGTCTCGTAACATCTTTTCAAACTAGCGTGTTTTCTTAAAAGCCATAATCCTCCACATGTTAAGAGTCACATTGTCAGATGCTTCTAGAATCCAAAACAGTAAACAGCAGAGATAAATAATATTTCTGAGCCAATGAATACAATGATAACTTAAATTTAAAATTATGATATAGGCATTCTCACAAAATTGCTGCCATTATTGATGGAATTTGCCTGTCAGGAAAATGACTGTTTTTTGGAGGAATGACTAATCACAATCATTTGTATACCAGATGAATCTGCTCCCTGCCTGCATTTTAGTCCCTTAGGATGCTCTCTACCACCTTGTTTACATCTGTTCAGTAGACTGAAGGCAGAAGGGGGAAATTGGCTTTCTTCCAACAAACCACTGGAAGAAAACCATTCCATTCATATACCTTTTTATAATTGATTTATTTCTAGGGAAGCCTTTTAGCAACCTATGTATTTTTTAAATAAAAATATTAATTCAAAAAGATTTTTTTTTAAATAGTGAAGGAAGTCTTTGAAGAAAATTCTGCAGCATGTTATGGGCCATGCGACTCCTGTGAGTCAGAACAAATCTTATGCTTTTCCAGGAGGTCCCTACAGTTCCAGAAAAAGTACCACAAAGAATCTCCCTGGCTAAGCCACGTAATGCCAGGAAGAAGTCATAGAGCTATAGAGATGGATAGCCATGTATCCTGTAGCATGGTGTCCTATTGAG
Organism: Crotalus tigris; assembly: GCF_016545835.1. Taxonomy (NCBI): domain Eukaryota; kingdom Metazoa; phylum Chordata; class Lepidosauria; order Squamata; family Viperidae; genus Crotalus; species Crotalus tigris. The sequence goes on along the minus strand of NW_024100104.1, from coordinate 863,221 downwards.
AAAAGATTCTAGCAGACATTAGCTATGACCTCTTATGCTTATCTGTTTAAGCCATTGTTTCTCAATCTCGGCAGCTTTAAAGATATGTTGACATGATTGGATGGGGAATTCTGGGAGCTGAAGTTGAAATTCACAGGTCTTAAAGTTCTTAAGGTTGAGAAACACTTACCTAACCTATCTGAAATATCACTGACAATATTTTCTCCAGCTCCACAGTTTACACAGTGAATTACAGACCATAGCAGATTCATCATGTCTCCAAGAATGCAAGCCCTAAGGCTCCCAGTGCTGAAAGGAAGAGGCTAGGAGGAATGTGTATGGGTTCTGATGGCCTCATTCCCATTTGAAAGGCTGCTTAGGAACCAGACAAGACAAAACAAAACATATGTTTCAGTTTATGCTGTGACAGTTCTCTTCTAAAAGCATCTTCAGGATTGTGCAATGGCTCTAAAATCACATCATCTTTGTCTTCTTTGAAACTAAATTATCTTAGGGCAGGGTTGGAAAAGATACCATTTGCAAGGCATAATTTTATTTGTGCAGTCCTGTCAGCAAGGGAACAGGAGGAGTATGAGGTGTGTTTGCTCTTCATTTTTAATTTCTGAATTTCTATTGTGTATAATATCTTCCATATACACGCACTCAATAGTAAAAACTCTTTTAATGGTAACCATTATATAAATTATCCACATCAAACATTAACAATTGTTTCACATGTTGT